>NC_136434.1:238474324-239074324 GCF_052849685.1 Lactuca virosa | reverse complement strand
TGAGACCCTTCATGTGTATGTAATAGTTTAACCAATGCATAACTATACTTATTATATTTCATCATGCATTATTTGTAATTACAAAGGACCCTTATACTTGATAGAGTATTTTCTGTTATATAAACATATCATAGCAGATAAACACATGCAAAATACAAAATCATCAAAGGTTACACTTTGCTCAACATGTTACGAAGTGCTATGAATATTGTAATCTGTTAACTTGTTTTTAACTTTCCTACACTGTTTTAGAAAAGTCATAGAAAAATCATACGAAGTCAAAAACCAAATCCATAAACTCTGAGGGTTTAGAAAATGTGTCTAGTTTATTTATAATTTTTATTATGATTTTTAGAAGTCTCTAACTTGTGTGAAAATGTTCATATTCACAGACTGGTCCGAATTCGTTTTTGAAATGATAGGCAGTTTTGTAAAAATCACCATAAATCGTAGAAACATCGTATGGAGATGTGCATGTAGTATTTTCAAAGGTAAGAAGCTGAACTATTTGCATATTAAACAGTTTTGAAAGATATTAAGTTTAAGATGGTCAAAACAGTCCGTGAATGGAACCAAACTTTCCTGTTGAAAGCTGATGTTTGAGTTTAGTTAAATTTTTGGTGTTTTAACTTGTATTCTCCCCCTAAAACTTGAAGGAAAACATGAAAATGTGGGGGTATGAACTCACCTTGAGTAATTCCCTGAGATGAAGGTGGAAGAAGAAAGGTTTCCAAGTCAAGAACACTTGGAAGAAAGGTTTCGGTCCATGAGAGGGGTTTCGGTCCAAGAGGCTTCTTAGGGTTTCGCCTCTAAGAGGGTTTCGCTCCTATAGAGCTGTTTTTCCGTTTATCTTCCCGTTTCGAGTTGTTTTTGACTAAATTTAGGGTCGGGATGCCCCGAGTGATTATAAAAAGTTGAGAGAGATTTTGAGAGAGATTTGGGAGAGATTTCACATACTTAGAGAGATTTGGGAGAGATTTCACATACTTGGAGAGATTTCTCATACTTAGAGAGATTTGGGAGAGATTTCACATACATAGAGAGATTTCACATATTTAGAGAGATTTGGGAGAGATTTCACATACTTAGAGAGATTTGGGAGAGATTTCACATACTTGGAGAGATTTCTCATACTTAGAGAGATTTGGGAGAGATTTCACATACTTGGAGAAATTTCTCATACTTAGAGAGATTTGGGAGAGATTTGAGGGAGACTTCGTTTATGACCTTTTTGGATGTTTAGCTTTGCCACACAAGGTTTGTAAACCTCGCTAAGCCTCGTTATGAATGTTATACGCTCCCGAGGGGGACGGGATAGTGTTTTACCAAGTAGTCCCATCACTTACCCTGATTAGGGTTTGAGAATTCTGAACATATGAGTTTTTCAAGTGATGACTTCTTATTAAAATAGCGAGTTGTACAGTAATAACATAATGTAAACCCTAATATACAAGGTTAATTGAGTTGACCGGTTTGACTTGTTGACTTTATTTGACTTTGACTTGAGCAGAATTTGACGGTTGTCACATCATCCCCCCATTAGAAGGAATTTCGTCCCGAAATTGGCGTTTTGACTGGGACTTCAAGAGTTGGGGAAAAGATGCGGGTATTTTTGTTTCATTTGATCCTCGCGTTCCCAGGTGAATTTGGGTCCTCGTTTTGCGTTCCAACGGACCTTCACTATAGGAATACGACTTTGTTTCGTCCTCTTGATCTTTCGATCCATGATTTCTACCGGTTATTCTATGAAGTGGATACTCTCGTTGACCTTGATTTCCTCTTGTGGGATCACAAGAGTCTCGTCAGACAGACACTTCTTTAAATTTGACACGTGGAAAGTCGGGTGTACGTTGTTTAGTTCTTGGGGTAGTCGAAGTTTATATGCCACCGGCCCAATCCTGGCAAGGATTTCGAACGGTCCGATATATCTTGGGTTTAGTTTACCACGTTTACCAAAACGTATCATTCCTTTCCATGGTGAGACCTTCAGTAGCACCCTGTCTCCAACCTGGAATTCCAAGGGTTTGCGTCGCTTATCGGCGTAGCTCGTTTGTCTATCTTGAGATGCTATCAGTCTTTCTCGAATTTGAACAATCTTTTCCGTAGTTTCGTTTATGATTTCAGGGCCAGTGAGGGTGCTGTTAGGAACTTGCCCCTTTGCTAACTGTGTATCTCCCACTTCAGCCCAGCATAGTGGTGATCTGCACTTCCGGCCATAAAGAGCTTCAAACGGCGCGACCTTGATGCTGGTATGATAGCTGTTGTTGTATGAGAATTCAATAAGTGGTAAATGGGTATCCCAAGCTTTACCGAAGCCTATCACACATGCTCTTAGCATATCTTCCAGGGTTTGAATAGTTCTTTCGCTCTGCCCTTTAGTTTGAGGATGGTAGGCCGTACTCATGTCTAGCCTGGTCCCTAGAGATTTCTGTAGGGACTTCCAGAACCGTAAAGTGAATCTAATATCTCTGTCAGAGATAATGGATATCGGCGCACCATGTAGTCATACAACCTCTTTGATGTACGTCCTAGTCAACTTCTCCATCTTGTTGGTCTCCTTTATTGGCAGGAAATGCGTGGATTTAGTCAATCTATCGACGATCACCCAAATGGTATCAAGACCACCCGTTGTCTTAGGCAGTTTGGTTATGAAAGCCATGGTTATTCATTCCCACTTCCATTAGGGTATCGCAGGTTGCTGAAGCAAACCCGAAGGATTTTGGTACTCTACCTTAACCTTGGCACAAGTCAAACACTTGCTCACGTATGTGGCGATCTCGGCTTTCATGTTCGGCCACCAGTAGAGTTTCTTCAGGTCTAGGTACATCTTATCTGAACCGGGATGTACGGAGTATCGTGTTTTGTGTGCTTCATTCAGGATGACGTCCCTGAACCCGCCGAATCTCGGTGTCCAAATTCGGTTCATGAGATAACAAGCTCCGTCGTCCTTGACTTCTAGATTCTTATCCATTCCTCTTAAAGCCTCACCTGCCACATTCTCAGGCTTCAAAGCTTCCAGCTGGGCCTCTTTGATTTGCATGGACAGGTGCGAAAGATTGTCATTGTTAACGACTTTACTCGGCGACCCGAGTATTCTTTTCGACTTAAGGCGTCAGCTACCACGTTGGCCTTGCCTGGGTGATAACGAATCTCACACTCGTAATCATTCAGTAATTCTACCCATCGTCTCTGCCTCATGTTGAGCTCTTTTTGATTGAGGATGTGCTGAAGGCTTTTGTGGTCGGTAAAGATGGTACACTTTGCTCCGTAAAGGTAGTGCCTCCAGATTTTTAGGGTGAATACTACTGCTCCCAATTCGAGGTCATGCGTGGCATAGTTGACCTCGTGCGTTTTTAATTGCCTCGATGCGTACGCGATGGCCTTTCCTCGTTGCATTAACACACACCCCAGACCCTGGTTTGATGCGTCGCAGTAGACCACAAATTCTTCAGCTCCCTCGGGTAGAGACAAAATCGGGGCGCTGCACAGGGCTTGCTTTAATGTTTGGAAAGTGGTTTCTTGTTTCTCTTCCCAGCTGAAGGCCACACTCTTTTGGGTTAGGGTGGTAAGTGGTTTGGCAATCTTGGAGAAGTTCTGGATGAACCTGCGGTAGTAGCCAGCGAGGCCTAAGAATTTGCGGATTTCTGTAGGCGTCCTTGGTGCTGACCAATTCTCAATCGCCTTGATTTTGAAGGGATCCACGTGTATCCCTTTCTCGCTAACCACGTGACCTAGGAAGTCCACTTCTCGGATCCAAAATTCACACTTCGAGAATTTTGCATACAATTTCTCCGCCCTTAGAGTCTCCAATACCTGCCGTAGATGTTGGCTATGCTCTTCATTACTCCTGGAATAGACCAGGATGTCGTCTATAAAGACAATCACGAACTTGTCTAGGTAAGGTCGGCACACCCGGTTCATTAGATCCATGAACACCGCGGGTGCGTTGGTTAATCCGAAGGGCATTACTACAAACTCGTAGTGACTGTACCGAGTTCTGAACGCCGTTTTGGGAACATCCTCCTCCTGAACTCGTAGCTGATGGTACCCCGACCTCAGGTCGATCTTTGAGAAATAAGATGCTCCTTGGAGTTGGTCAAATAGGTCGTCGATTCGGAGCAAAGGGTATCGGTTTTTGATGGTAAGCTTATTTATTTCGCGGTACTCGATGCACATCCGGAACGATCCATCCTTCTTTTTCACAAACAGAACTGGTGCTCCTCGCGGCGAGAAGCTGGGTCTAATGAACCCTTTGCTCAACAGTTCATTTAGCTGGCTGGATAGTTCTTGCATCTCAGCTGGCGCTAGACGGTAGGGCGCTCTGGCTACGAGGGTAGCTCCGGGGATTAGGTCGATTCGGAATTCGACTTGTCGTGCGGGTGGAACTCCGGGAAGGTCTTCCGGGAATACGTCAGAGAAATTACAGACCTCCAGAATGTCCTTGATGTTTTTCACCTCTTGTTTCTTATCCACGACGTGGGCTAAGAAGGCGTGGTATTCCTTGCGGAGGTACTTTTGGGCTTTGACGCAAGAGATGATTTGTAGGTTTGCACTGGGTTTGTCACCGTAGACGACAAAAGTTTCGCCACTCGGCAGATTAAGGCGTACGGCCCTTTCGTAACACAGAATGTCAGCACGATTTGAACTTAGCCAATCCATACCAATGATGATGTCAAAGCTTTTTATTGAAACTGGCAATAGATCAATTTTGGATGAGTGATTATCTAGAGTGAGGGTACACCTTGAGTATATGTCATTAGTGCTTTCTGTTTTTCCATTAGCCATCTCTACTACGTATGTATCTTTTAGTGATTGGGGATCTTGTTTTAATAATTGTTTGAATTTGTGGCTAACGAAACTCCTCTCCGCTCCACTATCGAATAATATGCATGCATATGAGTTATTGAGGAGAAACGTACCGGTAACCACCGCGGGATCCTCCCTTGCTTCTCCTTGCCCAATGGCCAAAATCCTTCCGACACTGCCTGTGTTTGCATTTCCAGCCTTTGGGCAATCCCTCTTGTAGTGCCCAGTCTCCCCGCAACCGTAACAGGCTCGACTTGCTCTAGCGTTGGCGGCCGGGTTGGCTTGTTGGGCAGATGCCCTGCAGAAACGGGCGGTATGCCCCTTTTTGTTACAGCGGTTGCAGTGCATTTCTCGGCAAGGACCGTTGTGATGAAAGTTGCACTTGTTGCACTTGGGAAGAGTTCCAGTATATTGTCTCAGTGTTGCTGGAGTGGAAGGAGTAGTGGCAGCATGGATGGCAACAGTTTGTTGCTTCTTTGCGGGGCCCTACGTCGATTGCTTCTATTTATTATCCCAGAATTTCCTATTGTTGTTCCCTCGTCGTGCTTGATCGGAGGTGGTTGTCACAATGGCATGGCTGGCCCGATGATCAATGAGTTGTTGTGCCAACTCCTTGGCACTCTCGAAAGTAGTTGGTCGTGAGGCCAACACACTATTTTGAATCTGGGAAGATAATCCCCAGAGATATCGCTCCACCTTCTTGCTTTCCGGAGTGACCATCGTCGGACAGAGGAGTGCTAGATCATTGAATCGGGCAGTGTAAGCTGTGAGGTCAGAGCCCGTTGTGACATCCCCAATTTCTCGGCCAGAAAAGACCAATTTCATTTATGCTTTTTAAAATAAAATCAGAGTAAACCCTTTTAAAAAGATGTTGCGGAATTTGTTCCCAAAACAAAACATGATAAAAGTTTATCAAAACCTTTCTTTAAGAGATATATAATTTCCTTTTATATCAAAACCTCGGGATGTCATGTTTCGATACAGATCAAAAGCATAAACAAGACATTATAAGCCTCACAACAGTTATTTACAATTACTGGCCTATAATCCATAAATCACTCATCATCATCCGAATATGCTCGGGGTCCACTACCTGTAATATAAAAAGCTGAGTGGGTTAGGCTTGGAAGCCTGGTGAGCATATAGGGTTTTCAACCCACAATAAATAATAAACTTATTAAGTTCTCAATCATCAATAAATTTATTAATTTCATCAACCAAAAATAACCCTAATTACCCATTCCCATTATCCTCACTTTACGTCCCTAAAACAACTATCACAAGGGACCTAACCTAAGGATTTTTATTAGGGGTGACAACATTGTTTTCCTCAAGAATTTATGTCAAACAAGACAACCAATAAGATGAAAACATTGCTTTCCTCAGCAATTTATGTCAAACAAGACAAACATCAGGTTGACAACATTGCTTTCCTTCAGCAATTTATGTCAAACAAAACAACCTAACATAAAACAACCAATAAGGTGACAACATTGCTTTCCTTCAGCAATTTATGTCAAATAAGACAACCAATATGGTGACAACATTGCTTTCCTCAGCAATTTATGTCAAAAGGGTGACAACATTGCTTTTCCCTCAGCAATTTATGTCAAATAGGCACGAAGACACATCGTCGCCAAGGTTTATACAACAGGCACTACGTCTCATAGTCACCAGGGTTTATACAATAGGCACTACGTCTCATAGTCGCCAA
Organism: Lactuca virosa; assembly: GCF_052849685.1. Lineage (NCBI taxonomy): Eukaryota > Viridiplantae > Streptophyta > Magnoliopsida > Asterales > Asteraceae > Lactuca > Lactuca virosa. The sequence continues at coordinate 239,067,804 of NC_136434.1, read as the reverse complement.
GGTTTATACAATAGGCACTAAGTCTCATAGTCGCCAGGGTTGATACAATAGGCACTACGTCACATAGTCGCCAACGTACTAAATCCATAGTTACCAACGTACATCTATATTGTACAAAATTCATAGCTACTAACGTACATCTATACTGTACTATTATCCCTCATCCTTTATCTACCCATGTTTTACCCAACATATTTGAAGATAAAATATATATACATTTTAAATTATTTTAAACATGTATAAAACATCCATTCAACATCCATTTCAAATAAATAAACAACATATATACACATAGCTCGTGTTTTATATAAAATACTTCATATCTATGTGTAAGATGAAAGTGACTATACACTCACTTGATTTGATGATAATCGGGCAGCAATTCGTTTCCTAAAACGATCGTTTCTAATAAAACCGGGAGTTTTATTGAGAAACCGGAGCGAGGGGCACGTGGGTTGCGCATGCGAAGGGGCTGCTGGCAGCCTCTGATTGGACCGAAGTCTAGTAGTCCGAGATAGGGGGTTCGTGGCATCCTGCGAGGGTTCGGACACGAGGAAAAGGGCACGCGTCGCCTTCTCACTGGACCGCTTCGGATCAGCTCTCCGGTTCGGAAGACTCTACAACATTTCGGACACGTGGCTCGCATGACTCACCAATTTCGGACACGTGGCACTCATACAGCGAAGGTGACGTGGCCGAAGTCCACCTATGCGAATTTTCTCCGTTTTTGTGCAAAAACTTCTAAAATCCATAACTTTCTCATACGAGCTCCGTTTTTTACGTTCTTTATATGTACGCGTAGGTAAAATTACGCTCTACAACTTTTGTTTAGACTTCATTGGCTAATTTTGAATTTAATTTTTATATTATTCTTTTAACAGACCGGGGCAGGAAATCCATTAAAAATTCATAACTTCTTCATCCTACGTCCGTTTTCGTCATACTTTTTACCGTTGTGCTAATATTTACGAGAGCTTCGATTCTCGTTTAGGTTGTGTCGGCTAAAAATCACTCGATCTAAAATTCGAGTTTTTAGCTGTCTACTGCTAAGCTAAAACTTCGAAAAATCATAACTTCCTCATACGAAGTCAGATTTGGGCATTCTTTTTATACCTACTCTTGGTTTAACGAACACTATGAGTTTCGTTTAGATCACTAAGGCCAAAAAGTAGTTTATCAAAAACTCACTTTTTACGACATTCAGCACCGTGTCGGTTTTGTTGCGAAACTTCGACAGGTCATAACTTATTCGTTATAACTCGGATTTCGACGTTCTTTATATGTACGGAATCCTTGTAACATATACTCCAACTTAGTTAAGATTAATCATTTTAAATAATCTTCCATCAAAAAGTCATTTTTTTATGCTTATTGTCTCTTAATTGACTAGCCCTGATCTACGGGCGTTACAACTATCTCCCCTTTAGGATGATTACGTCCCGGAATTATCAACAAAAATAGGGCTTGTATAATGATTCCATATGTTATCTTTCCATCCTAAGTAATAACCGTGATGCTAAATCTTGCACATGTTATTCATACCATGTTGGACTTTCATTTGTAACCTTCAAGTTACAAAATAAATCCTTATTGAGGACTCCTTCTTCTTCTTAGGATAAGTAATTCCCATTATCTATTATAACAGATCAATGGGTCATGTTATAATGACCTTTCATCGGATGATGCAACGCCTAGACTCAAGTCTCTTTGAGTCAAATTTCAGAATGAAATATACCTTCCTTCATATTCTAATGTGATATAATCACATTTTATCATATAGCATTTCTGGCTACAAGCTTCATTAACAACGAGCGCGATGCTATTGATCGCATTGATTTCAATCTTCTGACTTAATTCAGATGTTACATCGAACTTGGTTCTCTAAACCACGTAACAAACTCATCGTAGTCGGACTCAATTTGATATGACCACTAGTGTCAGAATATCAATCATCTCATTAGTCATTACCGAAACGATGGTAACGACATACTTGAATAAAATGAGACCAATTACTAGCTTCTTGGTAACCTTGTGACTTTCCCTGATCCAAGCGTGAGTCCTGTGCTTCCAGTAGTATAGATCTCTACTACTATTCACACCTACTCATACTCGTCCCAAGTATTGTCTCGCAGTCCCCAAGTCCTAAAATCACAAAACAACTTAACACATACGAATGTGTCCAAATAATCATAAAAATTTTCCTAGACTCTACTAGGACTTCTTCCATGCGTATCTTCAATCATCAATTCTACTTCAACTTGGTTGGTGATGGAAATTCCAGACGATGGGACAACTTCAAGAATTACACCAATCATTCCATCATCCTGCCAATCGAAGGTGTACTTCAGACGTACCGTACCCCTCTAAACGTTCCATTATTTTATTAGACATATTCTAAAGACAAGATACCACTCTTACGATATCTTCTGATAGGTATCATTCACTATCATAAGCTTTTCATTTCCCTCCATCTACTCAATTCTCTACGAGTCTTCACCATAATATTTTGTACACCCAAACAAACGTTCGGTATACCGGGCGAGAATTTAAGATAGGAAAGCTTTATTTACGATAGACGTATAAATCTCCTTATCACTTCGAAACGTTTACATGTTAGTTCTAATCTCGTAATCATACGCTTAGAATCCTACACACATAAGGTTTCCAGATCCGGTCAGCAACAGACCATAGGTCCGAACAAATAATAGCATCATTATAGCTATAACACAAAACATTTAGCACATAAAAAGCATTTTAGGCATCTTTCCTAAAATAAACTAGTGCTCGTGTCTAAAATATGGTAGACACTCATCTCACAATCATCACTTAGCATTCTAAGTTTAAGTCTAGAAATCCTACAAATTCCTAGTTCGCTTAAACTAATGCTCTGATACCAACTATGACATCTCCAATTTCTCGGCCAGAAAAGACCAATTTCGTTTATGCTTTTTTAAAATAAAATCAGAGTAAACCCTTTTAAAAGATGTTGCGGAATTTGTTCCCAAAACAAAACATGATAAAATTTTATCAAAACCTTTCTTTAAGAAATATATAATTTCCTTTTATATCAAAACCTCGGGATGTCATGTTCCGATACAAATCAAAAGCATAAACAAGACATTATAAGCCTTACAACAGTTATTTACAACTACTGGCCTATAATCCATAAATCACTCATCATCATCCGACTATGCTCGGGGTCTACTACCTGTAATATAAAAAGCTGAGTGGGTCAGGCTAGCAAGCCTGGTGAGCATATAGGGTTTTCAACCCACAATAAATAATGAACTTATTAAGTTCTCAATCAACAATAAATTTATTAATTTCATCAACCAAAAATAAACCTAATTACCCATTCTCATTATCCTTACTTTACGTCCCTAAAACAACTATCACAAGGGACCTAGCCTAAGGATTTTTATTAGGGGTGACAACATTGTTTTCCTCAACAATTTATATGAAACAAGACAACCAATAAGATGACAACATTGCTTTCCTCAGCAATTTATGTCAAACAAGACAAACATCAGGGTGACAACATTGCTTTCCTTCAGCAATTTATGTCAAACAAAACAACCTAACATAAAACAACCAATAAGGTGACAACATTGCTTTCCTTCAGCAATTTATGTCAAATAAGACAACCAATGTGGTGACAACATTGCTTTCCTCAGCAATTTATGTCAAAAGGGTGACAACATTGCTTTTCCCTCAGCAATTTATGTCAAATAGGCACGAAGTCACATCGTCGCCAAGGTTTATACAACAGGCACTACGTCTCATAGTCGCCAGGGTTTATACAATAGGCACTACGTCTCATAGTCGCCAAGGTTTATACAATAGGCACTAAGTCTCATAGTCGCCAGGGTTTATACAATAGGCACTACGTCACATAGTCACCAACGTACTAAATCCATAGCTACCAACGTACATCTATACTGTACTAAATTCATAGCTACTAACGTACATCTATATTGTACTATTATCCCTCATCCTTTATCTACCCATGTTTTACCCAACATATTTGAAGATAAAATATATATACATTTTAAATTATTTGAAACATGTATAAAACATCCATTCAACATCCATTTCAAATAAATAAACAACATATATACACATAGCACATATTTTATATAAAATACTTCATATCTATGTGTAAGATGAAAGTGACTATACACTCACTTGATTTGATGATAATCGGGCAGCAATTCATTTCCTAAAACGATCGTTTCTAATAAAACCGGGAGTTTTATTGAGAAACCGGGCTTTGCGAGGGTCGGGCTTCGAAACCGAAAAGATAAATTTTTCGGGCTTCTCGGGCACTTCGTGGCGTATTCCAGGGCTTATAATTGATACCGGGGCTTTGGGGGAAGTTAGAATGAAAGAAATATGAGTTTAGGGCTAAAAGTGTCACTTTTCCAAAATATACCCGGGAGGTCTCGCACCCTCCTATTTATAGGCTGCGAGCCTCCTGATCCGACGGTTGAGAAGCCTCCAGGTGGTGCAGATCCGGAGTGAGGGGCACGTGGGTTGTGCATGCGAAGGGGCTACTGGCAGCCTCTGATTGGACCGAAGTCTAGTGGTCCGAGATAGGGGGTTCGTGGCATCCTGCGAGGGTTCGGACACGAGGAAAAGGGCACGCGTCACCTTCTCACTGGACCGCTTCGGATTAGCTCTCCGGTTCGGATGACTCAGCGACATTTCGGACACGTGGCTCGCATGACTCACCAATTTTGGACACGTGGCACTCATACAGCGAAGGTGACGTGGCCGAAGTCCACCTATGCGAATTTTCTCGGTTTTTGTGCAAAAACTTCTAAAATCCATAACTTTCTCATACGAGCTCCGTTTTTGACGTTCTTTATATGTACGCGTAGGTAAAATTACGCTCTACAACTTTCGTTTAGACTTCGTTGGCTAATTTTGACTTTAATTTTTATATTATTATTTTAACAGACCGGGGCAGGAAATCCATTAAAAATTCATAACTTCTTCATCCTACGTCCGTTTTCGTCATACTTTTTACCGTTGTGCTACTATTTACGAGAGCTTCGATTCTCGTTTAGGTTGTGTCAGCTAAAAATCACTCGATCTAAAATTCGAGTTTTTAGTTGTCTACTGCTAAGCTGAAACTTCGAAAAATCATAACTTCCTCATACGAAGTCAGATTTGGGCGTTCTTTTTATACCTACTCTTGGTTTAACGAACACTATGAGTTTCGTTTAGATCACTAAGGCCAAAAAGTAGTTTATCAAAAACTCACTTTTTACGACATTCAGGACCGTGCCGGTTTTGTCGCGAAACTTCAACAGGTCATAACTTCTTCGTTATAACTCGGATTTCGACGTTCTTTATATGTACGGAATCCTTATAACATATACTACAACTTAGTTAAGATTAATCCTTTTAAATAATCTTCCATCAAAAAGTCATTTTTTTGATGCTTATCGTCTCTTAATTGACTAGCCCTGATCTACGGGCGTTACACCCGTCATCTTGAGACTCCAAAGTTCCTGTTATAATTTCTGCACTTCACCCCTTGGGCAATATTCCTTCAGCATCATGGTTTTCAAATCTTCCCAACTTATTGAATTAGCCACTGTGAGAGTTAGGGATTTTACATGGCCATACACCAAGTAAGGGCCCTGCCGGTGAAAGTGCGAGCTGCGAATTTGACTTTGTTTGCTTCAGGGCACGCACAGATTTCGAAGACAGATTCGGTCCTCTCGAACTACTGCATCAAATCGATGACTCCCCCGCTTCCATTGAACGAATCGGGTTTGCCATTTGTAAAGTCCTTGAAGGAACACTCTCTTGAACGCCCTTGGCTATCTCCTTGAGTGGAGTTATTAGTACCGCTCCCGGTCCTTCTGGCACCGTCGGTGCTGATTTGGGACATAGCAGCTGTCACCGCAGCTGTGACCGCAGCTTGGAACATTACCTGGTCATACTGGGGAGGTGACGGTGGTGGATTTGTTTGTGTTCCGCCGGTGCGCCTAGCAGATCTACGGGGCGGCATTGTTCTGTTATAGAATTTCAAAGACGAAATGAGTATAAGTCTTTTAGTAATGGTTATCAGTCGGGAGACACAAAACTAGGTTATTAGTTTTCAAGTATAGTATTTCCCGATTTTTAAATGTTGCAGCCAATTCATAGCAGAAGTCTATATAAATAAACTTATGAATTTAGTAGTAATGATTCAAATGAAATCTTTGAAATCTTTGTTCCATGCCTGGCCCACTCATAAGACCACCTAATGTATACTAGTTGTGTATAACTAAGGTCTAACAGACCGTCGAACTTAATGAGTCTGCCCTGAGCCCACAACCAAACAAGGAATAGGATCCAAGGCGGACTCACCATTTCTAAGTCAATCACCTCTTGATTACACATAACTTCGAGGTATATATTAAATAATCTTAGAGTTACCATAAGCAAATCGTTTGTTAATGCCATGTTATGCAATTTGAGGTGAAATCCCAATAAAATAAAATGCATGCCAATTTTCATTGATATAATTTAGTACATGATTTTTGGAAAATTTGACCTTATAGAAGGTCTACATTACATCAACGTGACAGAGAATTTTGACAACACATAGACCCTTTGACTAGTGTAATCACTTAGACGTAGGGTCAAACCTACTTACAGGAAAGAGTAGTCCCAACACATACTCGTAAACCTAGTTTATAACAAAATGTGAGTAGTGCAAGCACTACTCGAGGCGGGTGGTATCAGCTGGTCCACCGTGGCCCTGGGACGAGGTCGAGGCTCCCCGTAGCTCCGCAATCCGGCGTTCGGCCGCGATCACTCTCTCTTCGAGAGCTGCGTGCCTTATCTGGTATTCCCTTACCTCCGCCTGAGCGGTGGTAAGGTCCTCGATGAGTTGATCCATGGGATAGAAGTCTCTTTCCAGGTCCCGGGTACGAGCATCGGATGCATCCACCACAACATTAAGGTCCCGAACTTGATTCACCATATCTCGATTCTGGTTCCCAAGATTCGTGATCTGCTGGATCACGACTGGGAGGGCTCTGTCACCTGGTCCCCCATGACTGAGATCGTAGTAACCCTGTTGGTCGCCAAATGGTGATCGTTGTCGTTGTTGACGGCTCCACCTCACGATCATTGTTGCCAACGGGGCTCGGGCCCGTTGTAGCGAAATCGGTTCGCAGGCACCCTGGCGATGTAAGGAGGGTTGATGACTTCCTCCTCCTGCTCCTCTTCTTCCTCTTCGTCCTCTAATTCCTCTTCTTCTTCGTCCTCTTCGGGGTCTTCTTTGGGTTCCTCCTACAACACTTCCTCTGGGTCCTCTTCTGGTTCTGCTTCCAACCAACCACCGTTCCCCTGGTTCGGAAAGTAGGGGTGTCCGGGTAAATGAAATCCTGCCATGTCGTCTGTACGAGAAAAGGGGGGGGGTGTAAGAGGCACATAATGGATTTAGAAATATTGTGCTTAGCTAACAAAAATACTCCTATAGTATTTTGTTTGATTCTTAACGTGTTTCTTGTATGGGTGTTGGTAAGTTGATAGACTTGTTGTCCACTATGACTATCCCCTGGCATATACTAGTCACTTCTCAGACGAATATAGTTGATCAGGCTATATTCCTCCCAGACTTGATTGCATATCCCAAGGCATATTCACATTGCACAACTCCTCTATTTTTAACTTTTGCATTTTCCTTAGACGTGACACTATACCGGTATGCATGTATGTACTTATACTTTTTCATAAAAATAACGCTTTTATTATTTTAGAAGTATACTTGTAGGGAAAACTTTTAAATCAGAGAGTCTTAGTCCCTTTGTGTTTATAGTTTGTATATCTTATGTGGTTTGATATACTATGTTCACTATAAACAATGCTCTGATACCAATCTATCACACCCCCAAACCAAGGATGGCGGAAACGTTCAGGGGTGGAGGACTTCATGTATAGTATCACAACAACGAGTATAATAGTGCGCATAGTAAATACAACCATCATAAATATAATTGAAAAAGTTACATCATAGTATGAGTTTAAATGTTTCAAAATCAATTACATTATGATGACAAAAATACATAGTTTGACGTCTAGTGTCCCATCCTCAAAAGCAGTTGATTGCATGTTTCACTGGTTTCCTGAGAATACAAGTAGTTTTGAAAGAGTGTCAACAATTAAGTTGGTGAGTTCATAAGCTTTTGGGTGAAATGTTGGAAAACCTTTATTAGTAAAATGAAATGTATACACAAGAAAAATCCAATATTTTCCTTATAAAATATCATGTAGTCTTAAATCCCAAAACCGAATGCATGAGTGTGTGTTCGTAATTTAAACGAAGAATACAGTTTTGAATAGATAAAACCCCTTTTTGTTTTCCTTTTTAAAGTAGAATTTCCCGTAAACTTTAAGTGATGTTAACTCCCTATGTGAGTCGCTATAACCATACTACAACCGGATGACCTGTTACAACGTCTTTTAGACGTTAAAATTTTGTTATGACATTTGTAACCCGTAGATCTGCAGGTCCCGCTGTAGCTAGCAGCAAGGTGTGGGGTGTCAATCCCAATATAGACCTATACATAATTATTACGTTCTCCCTACAAGAGATTCTGGTTATAACTTACAGGAATTTCTAACCCGTACTCTAAGAGTACATTTGAAGAATTGTCTCACAACTTACGTTAACGAGTTTACGTGTAGTGTCTGAGTAAGAACCTTTTCTTTGGTGGGAGTGAAATCCCCCTTTGTGTACCAAATTAGTGATGTGAATTTCCTAAACCATACCTATTATAGTTTATCGTGTAGTAGTTGAAAATCCGATAGTATTGTGGTGAAACCCTTCATGTGTATGTAATAGTTTAACCAATGCATAACTATACTTATTATATTTGATCATGCATTATTTGTAATTACAAAGGACCCTTATACTTGATAGAGTATTTTCTGTTATATAAACATATCACAGCAGATAAACTGTCACAACTAGGAATTTTGATGCTTTGTAACTACAACAATTATATCAATTACTAACCAACAATGTGAAAGCATGTATGATGCTTATTCAATAACAACAAAACTTTCATCTAATACTTCATTCAAGCACTACAAATAGTCAACAAAGAATTGGAAACCCTTGAAATCCCGGTTTAAGTCCATTTTGGACTAGGATTTCCTTATTGGGCCTAATGGACCAATAAGCTTCCAATTTAACTATTTTGAACATAGAACTCTCAAATGGGCCCTAATTGGACCCATATACATGAAACTTACTATTTTGGGCCTTATAGGCCTAAAATAAACTAAGTTAACTTTAATGAACCTTATTGAGTCACAACAAATTTATATAGCCCTAATGAGCCATAAAAATCATACTTTGATTTAGTTGGGCCGAAAATCATCTAAGTAAATCACGAGATGGGCCTAAGGGCAACAAGCCCAATTTTCTTCCTTTCCCCTCTCCTTTCTCGGCCCAACAACCCAAATGAGAGAGAGTTGACTTTAGTGTTGCCACCTCACATTTAACCATAGGTCCTCCATGCATATAACTCATATCTCCATGCAACCATCACTTCATCTACTCTCTCTTCTCCTCTCTCTTTTTCTCTCGGCCGAAACCAAGACACACACACCCACACAAAACTCATTTTAATCCTCTCAAGAACACTTGCACTCATCCTCCAAAATTTCGAGATTTAGAGCTTGTTAAGGGGTTTCTTCCACAAAAATCATCATTCAAGGTAAGATCATGCTTGGATCTATGATCTAGATTCTTTGTTTTATCAAAAATCTCTTCCTAATCTGTTCAAACTCATGATCACCATCTTAGAAACACCTAAGTTCGAGATCCTCCAAGGAAAGCTTACTAGGCCGAGATTTGCACCAAACTTCTTCATTTCTTCCTTCTAAACCAAAAACAACAAGCAAAGGTGAGCTTTATACCCCTCTCTTTTCGGTTTTTGTATGTTTTATGGGGGAGAATACAAGAAAATGTGTAGATCTATGTGTATGTGTATGCTATGTGTGATTTTATGCATGTATGTATGATTTTATGTGTTTTTGTGATGAACATGTAACCAAAAAGGGGTGATATGTCGAGATCTATGACATGAAAAAGCAAACAAACATGATCTAAGTTATTTCACATCAAACAAGTCAAGAATAATAACTTATAAGATTGTGTTAAACATACTTCAACATAAAATCCATTTTGGGCTTAAATTGTCAAATATACAAAACTTGGGTTAAAAATTGCCAATTCACGGTTTCTTAAGGGTTAAAAGAGTGAAAACAGTTTCAATAATTGTTTTTCTGAATATTAAAAATTTTCAAAGGACTTGAAATGTAAATTTTTAGCTTAATGGGCTAACTTTGAATTTTTCAGCCCAATAAGCCCAAAATTGCGAAAAATGACAAGTTAAGGGGCTGAAATGAAAATTTCTTTAAAACAGGGGATAAAAAGTGTAACAAAACTGTTTCAGGGGTCAAAAATGCCTTTCATTTCCAAAAAGGATCAAAAATGTAAAGTTTTTGGATTTTGGGCCAAAACTGTAAAAATGGCAAATAATTGGATTTTAACCGGAAATTACTATTCTGAAAGGGGCTGAACTGTTTACAAAATAAGTTTTGAGTTAAAACCATCATTTCAACAAATTTAGGATACAAAAGCGTCAAGAAAATGTTTTAAAGGCTAAAAACGTCTTTTCTTTTATATAAAGGACTAGAACTGTTATTTTCACAAAAGAAAGGTGTTGAAAAGGTCAAACCACCATTTTTCTTAAGCAAACTATTTCCTTGAGTCAAAATACAAACCCACGACTTACGAAAAATCGAAAGATGAATACACATTTAACTCCAAATATCGTTATAAACGAATCGATCGGTCTCGAATCGATACAAAAACAATAACTGTTCAATCAAACCCTCCAACAGATATGCGATACCTAAGATGAGTAATTATTCAAACTTTGGGCTTGAAAGTTTCAAATCATGCTTGTTGGACCTTGCAAGTCCATTAACATGATCTTTGGGCCCAAAGGGATAACGCTTATATGTTATTGGGCCTCCTATGGCCCAATTCCATGTAAAAGGACTTTCAATGGCTTTTATGTGCTATTGGGCCCTAGCGGTCCATTAGTATTGCTAGTAAGGTCAAGTAATCAAATGCGGGTTGGGCCAACGTGTCCTTCGCATCCTCGACAGCCTAAGGTACTTACGATAAGTAGCAGGACTTCGTACTCCTCTTCTCTTCGTTCGCTAAGGCTTATGAGTAATCAAAGTAGACGGAATTTAGGACGTTATTCAACAGTAATCAAGGTGGTTTGGATTAAGTGAGTAACAACGAACGACACCTCTATGGGACGTTCACAGTTGGCTGTTATAACTTGTCTTCACCGAACATCGTTACAACAACTCACTAGGTTTATCCAAAACCATCCGAGTATTCAAGGATGAGTAATCAAAAGCCATTCGTGGTGGCGGTATAACAATTTGTAATCACGTATACCTTTCGACATCAGAAAACATCGGGTTTTCCGGGGAAATCAATACTACTCGCTCGGAATTTCTATAACTATAATACAAAACACCTTTATATATATATATATATATATATATATATATATATATATATATATATATATATATATATATATATATATATATATATGTTTTGAAATCATTCATGCATCAACTTATGGATCTTCACACTTTGATAAACTATTGTCTTTTCAGAAAATATCGGATTTTCTGGGTTTTACAAACTACGCAAATCATTTTATTCACAACTTTGCTTATGAACTCACCAATATTTCATATGTTGACGTTTTCCAAAATAACTTGTATTCTCAGGTAACAGGTAAGCGGAAGGGTAATACCAAGTATGTAAGAATGTTTTGTTCTGAAAACTCTGAAACAATTTGTGTCATGAATGTGTAATATTTAATTCAACGTACTGGATGTAAACAATATCAGTTGTAATGTATTGATTCATGGTGATGTTTATGTTATGATTCATGTATATTCATTGTGATGGTATTCAATTTAAGTCACGCGAGCCCCCGGACGTTTCCGCCGTCTGGTTTTGGGAGTGTGACAGGTTGGTATCAGAGCTCTGTTTATAGTGAATTGGCATATCTAACCACACATTGATATGCAACTATAAACCAAAGAGGGACTAAAACAACTCTGAACAAATCAAATAAAACACAACGATAAAACATCTTTACTTGTGTGATATAGGAGAAAGTACATGATACCAAATCAAACAAGATAACACTGACATCACGGTTAAGTCGGGACTGTTCGTGGTTGTAGTAAGGGGTGAGTGTAGCCTGATCAACTACATTCCCTCCGAAGTGCAACTATCACATGTTCTGGGAGAACCCGATGGTCAGTAAACCTAAAAACATACCCTTGATTTCCAAGAAAAGAACATTAACTCAAATTAGATAATAACTAAAACATCTTAGAAATAATGAATAGTACATTTATATACTCTCGCAGACAGTATGGCCGGCTTCCATCACCCCGGAGATCCGTATTTCCCCAATCAGGGAAATAACGGATGGCTGGAGGAGGAACCTGAGGAAAACTCCAAGGAAGGGTCTGAGGAGGAAGTCGAAGGCAGACCTGCCGAACCAGTAGAGGTCCAGGAAGAAGAAGAAGCCGGAGAGGACTTCGAGGAAGAACCTAGCGATGAGGATTCGGACACAGAGTCCGAAGTCATCAATCCCCCTTACCCGACTAGGGTGCCCGCCCACCGGATGGGCCCGACCGGCCCTACACCCCCCCCCGGGGCATCGACCTTTGGAGATGGAGTAGACAGCAGGGACAACGACCTCCATTTGGCATGTCACGTGAGTTCTACGGCTTGAGGGAGGGAGGACCAGCTGATCGCGCGCTTCCGATCATGGTGAGACGATTACGGAACCACAATCTCACAAAAATCATAGGCGCTCAACATCTTTCCGTTCCATGAAAGAAAGATGCCTCGACGACCAACTCGTGGAAACCCTGGACCAACCCCACCCGAAGTCAACTCAGCTGCATTCCAAGCAGCTGTATCTGCTGCGGTTACTGCAGCCATGGCGCAAATCCACCAAGGGAACAATGGTGGAGTCAATGGGCAAGGGGCTGGAAGTTCGAACAACGGAATAAATCAAGGACCTACCAAGACATGATCCTACAAGGACTTCACCAACGCCAAGCCACGAACCTTTAATGGCACGGGTGGAATGATAACCCTAAAGAGATGGATGGAAAAGGTGGAATCAGTATTTGAGATATGTGAATGCCCCGAGGAGGTGAAAGTGAAGTTCGCCGCATGCACATTCGTTGACCAAGCTCTCACTTGGTGGAATGGACATGTAGAGGCCATGACTCTCCCCGTAGCCAACGCTATGCCGTGGGTGGAGTTGAAAGAAATGCTGATGGCTGAGTACTGCCCGCGAGGCGAGATTCAGAAAATGGAGCAAGAGTTATGGAATCTCACCGTCCGAAACTCCGACATAGATGCATACATATCAAGGTTTAGCGAGCTGTCATTGTTGTGCCCTGGCATGATTACTTCAGAGGGAAAGAAAATCGAACGATTCATCTGGGGATTAACCTCCCCAATTCAAGGAAATGTAATAGCTGCAAACCCTGAAACATTCCACAGTGCCAAGAGGTTGGCCAAGAAACTATACGATCGCAACAACAAGAAGGGCGAGAAGCCAGTGGAAACTGAGAGCAAGAAGGAGAGTGACAACAAGAAAGGAAAGAACAACAAAAGAAAAGGGCGACAAGGCTCAAAGTCGTCAAAGAAGCAACAGACAGTGACAGTCAATGCTGCAAGCACCCAAGTACCCTCCACACCACATGCTCCAGCTTCAGTTAATCCAAGCACTCCCAAGCAGTATTCTGGGAATCTCCCGAAGTGCAACAAGTGCAATTACCATCACAATGGCGAATGCAAGGAAATGCAATGCACCAGTTGCAATCGGAAGGGTCACACGGCAAGGTATTGCAGGACCTATTTGTTGGATATAGTGTCTAAGTCCATAACTTTATTTGGTATGTACTTGACCCGACCCGGCATGGTCCATTTGGGTTGCATGGCATTGCAATACTTGGATAGACTAGATGAGAGAATAAGGCACTTATGATTATTAATATATTATAAGTTCTAATATATTAATAATAGTATTATTTAATTAGTATTGATCAAGTATTAATCTAGTATTAATTTGGTGATCAAAGTGAGACTAATTAAATATATAGGGTTGATTATGACAATCATCAATTCTTTTATGGTGGATTAATGATCCATGGTTTATGGGTTTGGTTATAACCATATGGAGCTCCATGGATAGTCCATGGGAGTTACAAACCCATGGGTCATGAGAAATCAAGAGTCATGACAATTAAGGGCATTCATGTGTAAACCCTAATTGTGACAACACTATAAAAGGAACCCTATGGCTAGCAAAATCGTGACCTAGGGTTACTAGAGAGGGCATAACCGATTTTGAGTGCTATAAGTATTCTCTCAAGTTATTCCAAGTCTTGTGGTGTTGTGTGAAGCATTTGAAGCACAACATTTGGGGTGCTAGGCTCACAAAGTCTTGAAGGAATCCAAGCAACAACAAGGTATGTATTTCTACTAGTTTTTATGTTTTATGTAATCCCCATGCCATGCTAGTTAGGAAATAACCTTGAAAAAAGAAATTTGCATGTATATAGAGAAAACATAGATTCAAGGTTATTAGGGTTGCATGTACACTTAGGAAGTGTTAGAATGCTCAAAACTCATCAGTGGTATCAGAGCCTAGGATTGTTTTCTGCATACTTGATGCAAAACTGCTTAAAAATCGAAAATTCTGCATTCTGACGACTGGACTCGCCGAGTCCATGGGGGAGACTCGCCGAGTCCATGAACAAATTCATCCTACTCGACGAGTAGAATAATGCACTCGGCGAGTAGGAGCGTGTTGGGCAGTTTTTTCGAGTTTTGTTGCTGGAAATGGATTAAGATCATTATCCCAATCTGTTTTGGACTTGTAAAATCTGTTTTTCAAAATGATAATGATTATGTTAACCCATTTTACATGACTTTTATCAATTTTCAAGTATTGTATATGTTTATATGATTTTCTTGAAACTGCTTGACATGAATTTGTGTTCATATGAGTTTAGAAGATCATAGGAATTATATGTAACCTCCATGTATGTTTAATTCATGATCTTAATGGCAATGATGGTATCCATAACTTGTCCTCAAGTTATGGATAACCAAAAGTCACTTCTTTAAATTGTGATTAAAGAACTAAAGAAGTTTCATAAAATGAAGAGTCTTCATTTTTATGAACCATTAAAACTCATAAGTTACAAATTGAAGAGACTTGGAATAGTTTCAATTCTTGCCCTCAAGTTTTGGAATTTGAAAAGTCTTACACTCTAATACTTTAATTCCAAATTAAACCTTAGATTTTTAAAAGGTTTAAAAATCAACACTTATACTATTATTATAATTTTATTATATAGATATGTATAAGAATATGTCATTCTTACCGTTAGTAGGCCTCATTCACGAAGCCGGTCTATAAGGGGGTATAAGGTTGTTGCCTATAAAATGGTGACTTAATGGGTGTCCACTCTCACCCACCGCTTCCTTGATCGGTGGAGGGTCGTTAGCCGAACGGGTAGGATACGACTTTAAATACTCGTTAAAAGTATAATGAATAATAAAGTAACTATACATTATAAATTCCCAATCTTAGTTACTTTAGGAAAATGTGAAATTGGTGCTAGCCCATAAAATTACACTTTGTACCTTACCAAGTCGTTAGTGGAGCATGTGTGGTTAACCGGCACACTAACATGGACTAGTAAGAGTGGCAAAGGGTAACTTGACCTTATTATAGATCGGTGGAGCGTGTGTGGTTAACCGGCACATCGATTAGGTAATATTGTTGAGGGTACCAAGTCAATTTGTATGGTTATTCACACCTTGTTTGTGATCCTCGGCATCCCAGTCACAAACTTGAGAGGGCACAATCGAGATTCAAACATGCCATTGAAAGTTCAATGTATCTCAAAAGATCTAGGAGTTTCAAATCCAATTAAAAACTTAATTATATTTCGTTTTTTATGGTGGGAATTGGTAAATCGTCATTTACCTACCTTCAACTATTTTATAATTTGGATTACGGCATCCCTCTTCCAGTTATAAATAGATTGTTGGGTCCTAGCCTTAATATTTCATATTGGGTGTTATATTAAGGACTTTAAATCAACTAACTTGAATTTCTCCCATTATAGATGTCTAGTTTAGACAGCTATGGTCTTCCCAAATCTTTAGGAACAAGCTTCCTAATGAAGATGATATCCCAAATGGCAACCAAGGTGAAAGATCAATCCCTTTGTTATGCATTAGTGGGACTGGAAATCATACTTCACTTCCTGCACCTCCTCTAATAAATCTCCCTATCCCACAAGTCTCAAGACCTGATAAGTTCTAAGCCACTCAATCCCTATTGGCAAACAAAGTCTATATGTGCTCAGGTCTTGGAGATTAAGTCACATATTGACAAGCCGGGAGAGTCGGGTGTCGAAGTCTCAAGGTAGCTGGCTGTTGACTTGGTCACTCCCTGATGACAGATCACGACATGACCCTTAATGGTCTTACCTATTTGCTTGATGATGCTGAATCAACAATGATTTGGAGCATTGGTAAAGCAAAATTGATTGGAAGATCAACTTCTCAAACTTCCATGGACATTGACAATGGTAACATTGGAAGTCCAGAAAAACTTTCTCTTCCCAATTGAAAGGGATTGGCCATAGTCAACTCGGTTGACCAAATGGTAAAGAGAAAGGCTAGGTCTGTGATAGTCCCGTGTACCGTTTCCAAAGAGTCCATATGTTTCTGTTGCCAAAGGAAGGGCATTGGTTGCGAAGCTGCCAAATTTACCTAAAAATCCATAAGGATAGTAAAGTCAAATGTTTGACTCTACTTCAGGTAAAGTCCATTGTCTAACTCTATTAAGTTTCTATTCTGAGATTCTTATTGCATGATGTGACTGGGTCACATGTTGATGTTTTAAGAATCAAAGAAAAGTGAAGAAACTTAAAGGAAGTATATGTTGATTCTGATCGCGAAGAGGGATTTTGATCGCAAGGTTCGGTGATCAGAATTTTGAGCTATTACTTAAGAGTTGAGACATATTGCTTAGGAATAGATAACAACAAGGTTTTCATATGGGTTGTAAGGATAAGTTTTCCGCAAAGTTTTAAAATAAAGAAAAGGTTTGATTTTATTTATTTTAAGTATCCTTACAATGGCATTTGTGAAAAATTGTTGATTATATGTTTCCATTAATAGCAATATTTGAAAAAGGATTTGATTCTTTCATTTGTGGTAGTATCATAATTTACCAAATAAGGAAAGATTCTCATCGCCCAAGTTTCAGGTAGATAGAAACTTGGAATCATGCAACTTGTATTGTATGATGAATGAGAAGTTTTCGTCTTTGGGAAATTAAGACTAATTCCTTGTTCACATGTACATGTGAGTCAAGTGAAGGAGTAAAAGATTGGGTACACTTGGTTGTGTGCTGGTCAGGTCCACCACAAAGGTAGATAAGATTATTCGTTATGATTTACTAAAGTTTAGTAAATATGGTTATGCTTACGAGTTTAAGTGTAATTCTGAAACATTGGAAAAGTTTCAATGTATGGCAGAATGAATAAGAAGAATCAAATAAGGCAGAAAGATAAAATTTTCTCCAATCTAAAGAGATGGGAGAGTACTTGTGTATTTTGTTTTATGATTATCTTAGTGATTATGGAACCATATCACAATTGATCCTTTAAGGACACCTTAGTGTGTTTGTTGCCTGAGGAGAGGAATCGTGAATTGTTGAAATGGTTAAATCAAAAGATAATTCATACTTCGTGCCAAAAACAAATCCTGGAGTTATACTCCAAGATTGTAACTTGAGTAACATAGTCTTTAGAAAGTTCATAACACTTGTCAAATGTAGAGTAAGATGTTTCCTATTCTTGTACATTTGAGATTGGTAAGTTGTGATGTTTTGGATAAAACAAAGACCAGCTAAGACCAATAGGGAGAAGTGTTTAACTTGATAAGAATCCGCACTAGTTCTTGAATATTTGTATTGTCAAGGAATGGTTCTTGACAAAGAGAAGTCTTATATGTCAAGAGGATAGTGGGAGTCTAAAAGATTCTGAAATAGTTTCAAGAACTAATCAAGAGTTTTGTTAATCACTAGCCCACGACTTGAGGTTTGTAACCTATCGTATTGACATATTCTTATTTCTGTGTCTATTCCAGTTAAAAGTTGATTATGCTTGTGAATTCTATGAGTTCTCAATTGTTTGCATAACAACCCGGAAGCAATGGTGGACATTGTGCTACCAGGTGGCAAGAAATTAAGATTGCACAAGTTCAGTCCATATGAATTTGGAAGTGTCACTAACCTAGTCCTGTGATTATGGTTATGACAAATTCACATGGATAGGAACACATACACCATAAAATCTAAGTGTCATAAGGTTTCTCTTCGATTCATGAAAATGATGGTGAGGAAACGCTTCCACTAAGAAGATTTTAAGTAGATAGCGGTTGTGATATTTGCATTCTCATATAGTTAGTGGAGCGTGTGTGGTTAACCGGCACACTAACTAGTGAGAATTGCAAAAGGTCTAGACAAACATGTGAGCTATCTAAGGAAAGGTGTATGTTTTTGATAAAGTCTTATCAAAGCAATCTACTATCAGAAATATGAACTTTGGTAAGAAAGTCAATAAAGTATTGATTTCTAGAAGTCCAGTTGATTTCTGAGTACATGTCAAAGCTAGTGGGAGCATAAAGTGTTATGTTGGTAATCATTATGCTAGTGGGAGCATGACGATTATGTTAAATATTGCAGGTTAGCAATGTTAATTATAGAAAACAAAAGTTTCAATTCGCCTTGAAAAAGTTGTTTTGCTATAATTAAGGGAGAGGATTTTATACTTCACTCCAATTCTACAAGCTTAGATTGAGAATTTAATCTACTTTAGTCAAGAATATATATGAATGTTATGTTGGAATGGTTTAACATAAGGAAATTCTATATATGTTGCGTTCTCAAAATTCGATTATGATTACGGCATCCCTCTTCATAGTTCGAATTATGAAAACATGGCAAATAAAAATTTTATAGCATAAATCATGTCCCATATGCTTTGGGTATAGGTTTTATTACATGTGCTATAATATTCATCCATTCTAAATTTTCCAAATGCCTAGGGCATTAAGATGGAAAAAGGATTAGAACTGGAAATGACTAAAATGATTAAGCAAAGTTGTCGAGGACAATCTGAGGTTTACCAAAGATTGGTTGCTCATGTACAATTAGAAGTATAGAGTAAGGACCATATTGACATATTTTGAAAAGAGGCAACTCTTGTTCAGAAGTGATGGTCAAAATGGTAATATGGAATTGTCTCCATAGGTGGAAGTTATTCTTTGAATCTGTGTAAGATTAAAGAACTTAATGCTAAGAAGGATGTTCAAAGGAATGTACTTTGAATTTGAGACTTCATTTCCATGGAATTGTTTTCCATTGGAATACTTTGTAATTTCTGTTGCCAAGTCTTTGTGACTTCTGTGCATAGTCATTACAAGGGGATCATTGCATATAAGTTTAGAATCTAACAGATTACAGTAGATGGCAAGAGTTTGGTATTCTTTCATTTACAACGAGGATTGGAATTGTGAAATGAGCATCATTGGAATATTGTCAATTGATCTATTTCACAAAGAGAGGACCATATGTAAACATAGTATGCATACTTGGAGTATGGCATAATTGTTGTTTGGAAAAACATAGTGTACATGCTTGGAGCATGGGACAACTAATGTTTTAATTCAAGCATAAAGTTGATTAATCGAAACATAAATAATGAGTAATCAATATGGTGCTTAAATAAAAGGTGTTTTATTTACACTCAAAGTGTTGGGGCCATATAAGATTAGTATTATTCTTGTGTTTCACTTTGCATGTTTTGACTTCCAGATTAATTATGTTATGGTATATATTATATTATTCAAACCATCCACAGTCAGTCATATGTTGGAAGTAGATATGAATCAAGACTATCATTAATTTGGCTTGTATGATTTGTCTAAAGTGCTTTAGACAATGCAATGGTTGCTACAACATTCATGAGTACTCATAAGGGCTGAGTATTGGATTCAACCCACGCTCACTTGCATCACTTCATGGAATTTATCTCGAGTGATTGTGAGACGGTAATATCATATAAATCTTCAAACCTAGAGATATGAGTTGTTGACTATGAGTTGGTTATTCATTGATTGTACGAAAACGCATTGGTAACTCGATGTCATAAAACGTGCCTTTGTGAATAATTCAATAAGTAGTCAGTACAAGCATATCAGTCGAAGTTTATCTGTTCCTTCTAGAAATAGAAGCGATATCTGGGCCCCTCGATGATTTGGTTTTGACCTATGTACCGGGCCCGGTCAGAACCTAATTGATGTGTTCAATTTAGTTCTATGTCGAAACAAATCAGAGATCGAGAAACAAATGCTGGACAATAAGTAAGACCATGTTCCATGTGTTTGTCCGGCTGATATCATGAGAACAGAGGATTATATGATCACTTATCTTAAATGGCGCATCATCATCATCTCAGTTCTGAGAGACTTTGAAAGAGCTACGATTGCTAGTCGGATTTTGAAGTCATATTTGCAAATATAGTTATTAGACTTATCCAAGTGGGAGACTGTTGGATATAGTGTCTAAGTCCATAACTTTATTTGGTATGTACTTGACCCGACCCGGCATGGTCCATTTGGGTTGCATGGCATTGCAATACTTGGATACACTAGATGAGAGAATAAGGCACTTATGATTATTAATATATTATAAGTTCTAATATATTAATAATAGTATTATTTAATTAGTATTGATCAAGTATTAATCTAGTATTAATTTGGTGATCAAAGTGAGACTAATTAAATATATAGGGTTGATTATGACAATCATCAATTCTTTTATGGTGGATTAATGATCCATGGTTTATGGGTTTGGTTATAACCATATGGAGCTCCATGGATAGTCCATGGGAGTTACAAACCCATGGGTCATGAGAAATCAAGAGTCATGACAATTAAGGGCATTCATGTGTAAACCCTAATTGTGACAACACTATAAAAGGAACCCTATGGCTAGCAAAATCGTGACCTAGGGTTACTAGAGAGGGCATAACCGATTTTGAGTGCTAGAAGTATTCTCTCAAGTTATTCCAAGTCTTGTGGTGTTGTGTGAAGCATTTGAGGCACAACATTTGGGGTGCTAGGCTCACAAAGTCTTGAAGGAATCAAAGCAACAACAAGGTATGTATTTCTACTAGTTTTTATGTTTTATGTAATCCCCATGCCATGCTAGTTAGGAAATAACCTTGAAAAAAGAAATTTGCATGTATATAGAGAAAACATAGATTCAAGGTTATTAGGGTTGCATGTACACTTAGGAAGTGTTAGAATGCTCAAAACCCATCACTATTCCCCCCAGAACCAACCACAAGGAAACAACAACAACAATAACTGCAACAACAACAACAACACCAACAGCAATGGCAATAACACAGGATCAAGCCCCACCTGTTATAGATGTAGAAAGACCGGGCATATCCGTCAAAACTGCCCCAACACCAACAACCCTGGAAACGGAGGAATAGGAAGGGTGCTAGCAATTGGTCAGGGAGAAGCGCTTCAGGATCCCGCTATTGTTACTGGTACGTTTCTCCTAAACCACACTTATGCATGCATCCTATTTGATACCGGGGCGGAACGAAGTTTCTGTTGGGTTATGAGCATTCTAACACTCCTAAGTGTACATGCAACCGTAAATACCTTGGATCTATGTTTTCTCTATTATACATACAATTATGAACATCCAAGGTATTATCCTAATCTAGCATACAAAATAATAAATATAACAAGATAGAATACATACCTCTTTGATGTAGAATGTCTTCATGAAGCTTGAGTGCCTAGTGCCCCAAGTGTGACACCTCAAATGGTTCACACAACACCAAATACACTTGGAATAACTTGAGAGAAACTTGAACACTCCTTGAAATCGTCTAGCCCTCACACTCACACATTAGTGCACGATTTCTTGAGCCATGGGATTCTTTTATATGGTAGTTATTATAGTTACACCATGTAACTCATAACTTTACCCATTCCTTATGCTCCATGGATTTTAACCTCCATGGAGTATCCATGGGTCACCCCATGGACTTAGTCCAACATAAGGAATCTTGGATCACAAGCCCACATATATAAGAATGAATGATTTACACAATCAACCCATATATTTAATTAGTCTCCTTTTGATCACTTAATTAATTCCAAATTAATTCTTGATCAATACTAATTAAATAACCTTATTAATATATTAGAACTTATAATATATTAACCAACCTTAAGTGTTATTTCTCTCATTATAGTCTATCCAAATGCATGATGCCATGCAACCCAAATGGACCATGCCGGGTCGGGTCAAGTCTTACCAATTATAGTTATGGACTTAGACATTAATCCAACAGTCTCCCACTTGGATAAGTCTAAAACTATTATTGCGTATGACTTCAGGAACCGATCAGCAATCGTAGCTCTCAAAAGCTTCTGTCGAACTCTGACCTTGTCGATGAACTCTGACCTTTGTCAATGACTTGTCCATTAGATAAGGGATCATATATTCCTCCATTCTAGATATCATATGGACTGAGACATGGATTATCAATCATTCTCTCTGTCCATTTGTTGTTTCCCGATTTCCGATTCATGATGACTGACTGATTGAACAAATCAAATCAGTCCTGGCTTGGCCAAGCACTCACATGTATCATCTTTAAATCATCGAGGGGCCCACAGATATCGCTTTTATCCCGAAGGTAAAAGGAATGGATAAACTTCGACTCATATGGCTTGTTCTACTACTTGTTGAATCATACACAAAGGCACGTTTTATAACATCGAGTTACCAATGCGTTTTCGTGCAATCAATGTATAACCAACTCATAGTAACAACTCATATCTCTAGGTTTTAAGAATATAAGATATTATTGTCTCATGATCACTCGTGATAAAATCCATGAAGTGATTCAAATGAGCGCGGGTTGAATCCAATACTCAGAACTTATGAGCACTCATAAGTGTTGTAGCACCACTTTTATCCACCAACTTGGACCTCTACAAACCAACCTATGACAGTCTTGATTCATATCTACTTCCAACATATGACCGACTGTGGATGGTTTGAATAACTTAATCATTCAGGAAAAGCTACTTAGTTATTCTGGAAGTCAAAACATGCAAAGTGAAACACAAGAATAAATGAATCAAATATGGTATCAAACCCTATGAATATAAATAAACACTTTTATATATCACCATACTGATTACTCATTATTCATTGTTTCGGTTTTATCAACTTTATACTTGAATTTAAAACAATAGTTGTCCCATGCTCCAAGCATGTACACTATGTTTTCTAAACACTAGTCATGCCATACACCAAGTATGCATACTATGTTTGTCTATGATCTTTACTTTGTAAAATAGATCAATTGAACATCACTCCAATGATCCTCTTTTCACAGTCCCAAATCCTTACTGCAAATGCAAGAATTCCAAATTCATGCCATTTACTGAAATCTGTTAGATTCTAAACTTATATGCATTGATCCTCTTAATGATTATGCACGAAGTCAGAAAGACTTGACAACAATCATTACAGAGCATTCCAAAGGAGATCAGCTCCTTGGAAACATCCTTCTTTCATTAAGTTTCCTAATCTTACACAGATTGAATAATTTCTAACTTTGAAACATTTCCATATTCCATTTTGACTATCACTTCTGAACAAGAGTTGCCTCCTTACATATAATGTCAATATGGTCCTTCCAGAATTAACATTATACTTCCAACTGTCCTTGAGCAACCAATCTTTGGTAAACCTTAGATTGTCCTCGACAATTGCTTAATCATTTTAGTCATATCCAATTCTAGACCTTTTCCCTTCATAATGCCCCAGGCATTTGGAAAATTTTAGAAAGGATGAATATAGCACAAGTAATCGATCCTATATCCGAAGCATATGGGACACGATTCATGATGTCTCACATAAAGACTAAACCAGTCTTTTGCTATAATATTTCCATTTCAATTTGCCAAGTTCTCAAAATTCAGATTATGAAAAGGGATGTCGTAATCATAATCGAATTTTAGAACGCAAATAATGGACCCATATATAGAATTTCCTTATGTTGAGCCATTCCAACATGAAATTCATATATATATATATATATATATATATATATATATATATATATATATATATATATATCCTTGATTAAATACGATTAAAATCTCAATCTAAGCTTTTAGAATTGAAATGAAGTATAATTTCCTCTCCCTTAATTATAGCAAAACAACTTTTTCAACCCCTGCAACCTCACGAATTGAAACTTTTGTTTTCTATAATTAACATTGCTAACTTGCAACCTTTGTCATAATTATCATGCTCCCACTAACATGATGATTATTAGCATAACACTTATGCTCCCACTAGCTTTGACATGTACTCAGAAATCAGCTGACTTTCTTACCAAAGTTCAGATTTCTGATACTAGATTGTTTTGATAAAACTTTATCAAAATCATACACCTCTCTTAGATAGCTCACATATGTGTCTAAACAATTTTAGAACTATGAAAAGGGATGCCGTAATCATAGTCTCAATTGTTTAGACCTTTTCCACTTCTCACAAGTCCATGTTAGTGTGTCGGTAAACCACACACGCTCCACTAACGACTTTGAGAATGCAAATATCACAATTGCTATCTAGCTAAAATCTACTTAGTGAAAGTGTTTCCTCACCATCATTTTCATGAATCGGAGAGAAACTTTATGACACTTAGATTTAATAGCGTATGTGTTCTTATCCATGTGAATTTGTCAAAACCATAATCACAAGACAAGGTTAGTGACAAATCCAAACTCATATTGATTAAACTTGTGCAATCTTAAATTCTTGCCATTTGGCAGCTCAGGTGTCTGCCATTGCTTCCAAGTAGTTGTGCAACCAATTGAGAACTCTCAGAACTCCTATGCAAAGCCAACTTGAATAGGCACAAAAATTTCAACATGATAGGTTATAAACCTCAAGTCGTGTGCTAGTGAAGGACTTTAGGTTTTATTCTTGATTAAGTCTTGAAACTTTCAAGAGCTTTAAGACTCCCACTGTCCTCTTGACATATAAGACTCCCTTGTCAAATATTAAAGTCCTTAATATGACACCCAATATGAAATATTAAGGATAGGACCCAACAAACTATTTTATAACTTAGAAGAGGGATGCCGTAATCCAAGCTATAAAATATTTGAAGGTAGGTGAATGACGATTCACCAATTTCCACCATAAAAAATGAAATAATTTATTAGGTTTTAATTGGATTTGAAAGTCCTAGATCTTTGAGATTCATTGAACTGTTCAAAGGCATGTTTCAATCTCGAGTGTGCCCTTCAGGTTTTGTGATTGGGATGCCGAGGATCACAAAACAAGGTGTGAATAACCATGCAAATATACTTGGTACCCTTAATATTTACCCCTTAATCAGTGTGCCGGTTAACCACACACGCTCCACCGATACTATGATAAATATTAAGTTACCCTTTTCCTACCTTGTTAAGTCCAGGTTAGTGTGCCGGTTAACCACACACGCTCCACTAACGACTTAAGCAAAGTGCAAAGTGTAATTTAATGGGTTAGCACCAAATTCACATTTTCCTAAGTAACTAAGATTGGGTATTAATAAGAGTTTAGTTACTTAGTATTTATCATCAATACTTTTAATGAAAGGAGAATTATAGTCCTTGTCCTACCCGTTCGGCTAACGACCCTCCACCAGTCAAGGAAGCGGTGGGTGAGAGTGGACACCCATTAAACTGCCATTTTATAGGCAGTAACCTTATACCCTCCCTTATAGACCAGCTTCGTGAATGAGGCCTACTAACGGTAAGACTGACTTTACTCTTATACATATATATATATATATAAATATTATTAACTTATAATATTATAAAGTATAAGGGTTGAATTTTAACTTTTAAAATTCTAAGGGCTAACTTCGAATTAAAGTATTCATAAGTGAAAACTTTTCAAATTCCAAAACTTGAGGGCAAGTTTTGAAACTATTCAAAACTAATTAATTCCATAACTTATGAGTTTAAAGTAGTTTTAATTAAAAAAAAAAAACTCGTCAAGTTCCATAACTTGAGGATAAGTTATGGAAGACTTTAAACTAACTAATAAAAAAATAACTTTTTTTTATTGTAACTTATGGAACTAATTAAGGTTACACTTTTTTTTAATTTAATGAAGAGACTCTTGAACCTCCATAACTTGAGGACAAGTTATGGAGTCATAAAACCATTTAATTAGAACTAGACTCTTCATTTTGTAACCTTTGCCAACTTTTATGAGTTTTATGATTCTTAAATGTGACTTTTCATATAACTTGAGGACAAGTTAGAAAAACACACTTTGGAATCAACTCTTAGATTAAAATGGATTGAAAACAACTATTTCACACAACTTTTCTATTAATCTAAGAACCTCATAAGAACAAGATAATTCAAATCATCAATCTTCAAGAAATTAGCATGAACATACAAACTAATACAAATCTTGAAATTATGACAATTATCTTAGAAATTGGATTAGCATGAACATTACCACATCAAAAACAAGTTTATAAGTCCAAAAACATCTTACGGTAATGTTCCTAGTCCAATTCCAGCCAAAACAATCGAATATATGCATCCAACTCGATTTTTCAGCTACTTTTGCAAGTATAACAAGAAAACAAGCCTAGGCTCTGATACCACTGTTGGGTTATGAGCATTCTAACACTCCTAAGTGTACATGCAACCCTAAATACCTTGGATCTATGTTTTCTCTATTATACATACAATTATGAACATCCAAGGTATTATCCTAATCTAGCATACAAAATAATAAATATAACAAGATAGAATACATACCTCTTTGATGTAGAATGTCTTCATGAAGCTTGAGTGCCTAGTGCCCCAAGTGTGACACCTCAAATGGTTCACACAACACCAAATACACTTGGAATAACTTGAGAGAAACTTGAACACTCCTTGAAATCGTCTAGCCCTCACACTCACATATTAGTGCACGATTTCTTGAGCCATGGGATTCTTTTATATGGTGGCTATTAGGGTTACACCATGTAACTCATAACTTTACCCATTCCTTATGCTCCATGGATTTTAACCTCCATGGAGTATCCATGGGTCACCCCATGGACTTACTCCAACATAAGGAATCTTGGATCACAAGCCCACATATTTAAGAATGAATGATTTACACAATCAACCCATATATTTAATCAGTCTCCTTTTGATCACTTAATTAATTCCAAATTAATTCTTGATCAATACTAATTAAATAACCTTATTAATATATTAGAACTTATAATATATTAACCAACCTTAAGTGTTATTTCTCTCATTATAGTCTATCCAAATGCATGATGCCATGCAACCCAAATGGACCATGCCGAGTCGGGTCAAGTCTTACCAATTATAGTTATGGACTTAGACATTAATCCAACAGTTTCGTGAGTAATAAATTCAAACACTTATTAAAACAACAACCCCAGAAGCTTAATGAAACCTTCACGGCGGAAATGGCCAATGGGAAGACAGAATCCACTGGGGAAATCTACATCGGATGTACCCTGACCTTAAATCATCACGTCTTTCAAATAAACTTAATGCCTGTTTGACTTGTTGACTTGGCCAGAATTTAACGGTTGTCACATCAGCTTCAAGCCATCCACCGTTCCCTTGACCGGGAAAGTACGGGTCGCCAGGTAGATGAAATCCAGCCATCTTATCTAAGCGAGAAAATGGGTGTAAGAGACATATAAATAGAGGTATCAATAAAGATAATAATAGGATGATCATTACCAATTACCTCAATACTTGCGTAGTGCATACCAATTATATATAACCAAGATAGAATAGACCTTCGAATAAGTGACCCAACTCTAAGATCACAACCAAACAAGGAACAGGAAGTAAAGCGAAGATCTCAGATTCTAAGTCTATAACACCTTAGTCACATATAACATTAGCGTATCCACTCAACAACTATTGACCTACTAGCAAAGACCTTTTTAGTTTTCACATAAGTAATTATTGTACAACAAAATACTCCTATAGTATTTTAAGTTTACATTCTGTTCTAGAGTTTTCATTGTAGTAGAGTTGGTAAGTTTCTAGACCTGTTGCGACACCACAACCATTCCTAGGCACATGCTAATCACTTCTCGGATAGATATAGTTAATCAGGCTATATCACTCCCAGACCTGATTATATGTCCCCAAGCCTACTTGTGCTGTTCAACAACCGTAATACTTTTGTTTTAGACTTTGACACTGATCCTAGTATGAATGCATGTATGTATACTTTTGTAAAATATTTTATCATTTAAAAAGTATAAACTCTTGGCCAGAGTGTTTTAATCCCGATGTGTTTATAGTTGTATATCTTTTATGGGTTGATAGACTCAGTTCACTATAAACAAAGCTCTGATACCAATCTGTCACACCCCTAAACCGAGATGGCGGAAACATTCGGGGGCGGAGGACGTCATATACATTATAATAACAATGCACAATAGTAAAACAAGCAACAACAACCATTGCATTAATAATATAGTTAATAGAAGTGTGTTCTATGTAAAGTTGCACGACACCAAAAATTATGTATCAAAATAAAAGACGAGTCTTGAACATGCTCTGTCTTCTCAAAACCTAGTCCATTGTACCTGTCTACTGGTGACTCGAGAATACAAGTTATTTTGAAAGAGAGTATCAACATAAAAGTTGAGTGAGTGCATAAGTATTTTTGTGTCAATTGTTCGCATTTGCTTCATGAAAATGTTTGTATATGTAAAGTAAAAATGTTTGTATCTTTCCATAAAATCCTATATTTTCTACTTAAATGAAAAGTAGTCTTCTACCAAGACTCAACTGTTTGTATGCTATGTTCTCTTGAATAAAGTGTAAAATGTATGTGTGTACTTGAAATAGTATAAATGTATGTTTTTCCATATTGGTAATTATCTTTACTCGAAAAATAGTATGCGTTTCTCTTGTGAGAATATCATTGTATGAATGTAAATGGAAAAATGAAGATTTACAGTAGTATTGTATAAAATACATTACTGATGCACTAACTACATTGTAACCAAACTGGTTAATTTTAAGGTTAAAATGTGATAAAGTTATAACAATGCTTGATTGACTAGTGTGAAACACGACGTTCTTCAGGCGTCGAAAAAGTTATGACATTTGTCACCCGTAGACTTGCAGGTCCTACTGTAGCTAGTAGCAAGGTGTATGATTGTCAATCCAGTATAGATCTATACACAAACTCACGCTCTCCCTACAGGAGACTGGTTATAAAACGGGACATAGCAAGAAAATTGCTATGCCATGAAATAGTATCTCACATTTTAGTTATCTTGTTCTTGTTATAGTATGTATGTTCCTTCTGGTTCTTGTTATAGTATGTATATTCCTTATTGTTCTTGTAAATGAATAGTAATAGTATGTACGTACTGACTCATGTATGTTTCTCTGATCTAGAAATAGTATGTAGAAATCCTCTAAACTATACCTATTATAGTTTACTAGTATGTTTGTTCAAACTGTTACTGATTTGTAGAAAAGACTCAATTGTTCAACATAAGCAACCGAGTTAGTATGTTCCTCAAAAATGGGTTTAATATCCATGTATGTATTCAATGAGTATAACTATGATTTAGCCGACATTCGGACTAGTGATCCTACCCTAAGCCCACAATCAAACAAGGAACAGGAATTATGGTGTTTATCAATAGTCCTAAGTCCGTTAAAGCATATTTATATGTAAATAGATACACGAATATGAATTTGATAAAAACAGAAATCTAAGAATAGTTTTAAAATTGTTTTAAAAAGTATTTGAGTATAAGAAATCATTTCATTTGATGTTTTCACATGTAAGTGTTTAACACAGTTACATTGTGTTCTACTTGTATTCTCCCCCTAAAAGCATTCAAAAGCATTTAAAACTGTAAATTGGTAGGGGTATGAACTCACTTTGTGTGAGTGATTCGATTTAGAGTTCGATATAGGATGAATGTTTCACTAGTTAGCTCCCGGGACAAAATCAAGTCCTAAATGACAATACATTCAACATATTGGCATGAATTTAGTGAATATAACCTCTAAGGTATCAAGTAAACAACTTAGGATGTAAGAATTACTTACAAGAGAAGTGTTAGAAAAAAATCAAGTGATTAATTGGAGTTTACGGCCAAGATGGAGTGTTCACAGCCCAAGAACACTTGATGTTCTTGAGTTCACGGCCCAATGATCTTGAAGGATGAAGAAGATTCAAGTGTTTTCGGCCTAGAAATCCCTAGAATGATGATGAAATGATGAACACCTTGAAGATCCATGCAATATTATAAGAAGAATGGATGGCTTGAAAGATGATACTTGAGAGATAAATGTTGGAGTTTGCGGCTAGAAGTGAAAGAATGAGGAAAAATCAGCTAACTCTCATATATATAGGAGAGGAGGTTTACAGCCGTACACCGAGGGTTCACGACTCGTAGCTTGTTCATGTTCCGAAGCTGGTTCACGACCCAAAGGCTGTTCACGGGCCGAAGGCTCGTTTGCGGCCCTACGAGGGTTTGCGGTCGGGGTTTGTGGTCCGAAGGGAAGAGAGAAGAAGAGAGGTGCGAAGTTTCTCGGTTCCAACTAATTCCCTTCTTAAACACATAACACCTTGAATACAAGGTATAAACACTTAAAAGTCATTACTCTAACCCATTTAAGATAGAATAAAAATTAAGTTGCCGTTAGTTGACCATGTTTGACTTTTATAAGAATAGAAATTACGGGTTGTCACACATATGAAAAAAAGTTATTTTAGGAAGTAATGATAATTAATGAAGTTGATTAACCTTGGTGTCATATGTTAACAACCGTTCTCATACAGGACCATCTACAAAAGGAAGGGGGGTCATTGAATCTTGAATTCCAATTCTATCGGAATGGAATCACGAATTCCAATTTTGTTGGAATGAAATAGGATATTTTCTCACTAATTTATGCATGTTCTACAATTCTTGGTTATTGGTTTTGGTGCAATTCAGAAGTCCGCATATTTTTCCAGAAAAAAGAAGGCCAACATTGTTTGGGTTGTAATACAAACTTCTTTGGCTACAACCATGTGGTATGCATTTTATCATAGAATTTGAAAATGTGTATTTTTTTGGCAGATACATGACCATTGAAGAACATCAAGTGCACTTGTTCAAGAATTGTATATTTTAAGCATGTTATGTTTTCTTTGAGAATTTATTTCATTTTTATGAAATTCTATTAGAATAGGTATAGTTGTATTAAAATGTATAAAATTATTAATTTGTAAAAATATGTATGAATCTACATTTATATATTTATGAATATACAAGGATCTTGTTATTTTTCAACAATTGGTTCAACAATCTTGTATTTATTTAAGAAGTTCATTTAATTAAAACATGTATTCTGGCAGAAATATGTATCATGACATTAGAAGCGAAAGTAGAATAAAATTTCCTGAAAAATATCATTTTAACAGAATATCGTTCTCATAGAATAAAATTGGGTTAATTAAATTTTACGTTAGAATTAACTCTCCCAAAAAACCAGGAATTTTCCTTTTTTAAGTTTATCTCAATTGACTAAAATACCCTTATAGTGAAATTAGATGATATTTTTCAATTATTTTTAATTCAATAATAGTTATTAATCTCTTTCTTAAAATAACTAAAATGATTGGTCCACAATCAATCCTACATCCACACAATAATTAGTTAGAATAGAATAACCTAAGCCTATATATATATATATATATATATATATATATATATATATATATATAGGAGGTTCAATAGAGAAAAAAAATGACAATGAGGGAATCATTCTCAGCAACACATTTATTTTACCGCAAAACACTTAGACGTACCGGCGGAATGGATAACGGATATATATGTGTTTTTTCCAACCAAACATGTTTCCTTAAAGTATGCTAATCATTACCTTAATATACACAAAAACATATTTTTTTATTGTTTTTTTATTTTTAGAATGCTATTTTTATCAAAAATTTATTTTAAATATATCAAAATTTATAATTTTTTATTCTCTATAAATAGACATCCATGTTGATATAGTTTTAAGATAAAATAAAAAAATTATTATTTAGAGTTTCAGCTATCGTTATTCATAAGTGAATAAAAACGTATCATATTTTTATTACAGTACATTCGTTATTCACTTATGAATAAAATGTATGCTTAACTTTTTTACAGTTTAAGTATCATTTATATATGAATATAACACGTTATAAAGTTTTCTTACCTAAAATATATTTTTTTACATCATCTTTCATCACATGTTATATTTATATATGAATAAAACATGTATTAGTTGTCGTCATATGTTATATTCATATATTAATAAAACATTTATAAGATTTTCGTTACACGTCATTTGTTATTTATATATAAATAAGTAGTATGTTAAAAAAAGATGAAGTGTTTTGAAAATTTGAACTACTTATTCATATAAAAATAACAAATGAACTGTAACAAAATTATGATAAATGTGTTCTTCGTATATGTAAGCAATAAAGTGTTTATTATATGTTATATTTATATATGAATGATACTTAATCTATAAAAAATTAATCATATTTTTTATTCATAAATGAATAACAAATGTATTATACTAAAAATCTTATGTATTTTTATTCACTTATGAATAATGATAACTGAAAATATAAAAAAAATAAAACTTATTTTATCTTAAAACTATATCAATTTGGGTGTCTATTTGTAGAGAATAAGAAATCATGAATTTTGGTATATTTAAAAATTATTTTTTGATAAAAATAGTTTCTTAAAAATTAAAAAAACGAAAAAAAAACTATGTTTTTGTATATATTAAGGTAATGGTTAGCACAATTTAAGGAAACATGTTTTGTTGGAAAACACATGTGTTGCGTCAAAAATTTGGTTTATACTTTGCTTTTTCTAAGCATTTATTGTTTTTATTATTTGGGCCAAAAATAGTATAGGATTAATTGTAGCTTGGACCGAGCATTGGATTATTTGTATTTTGGGCTTGGCCTTAGGTCCATATATATATATATATATATATATAGGGTGAGGAGTGCATGTGAAAGATGAAAAGCATAGAGGAGCTTACGTGTGTGCATTTAAAGGTGTTCTAGAGAGAGAATCTAGAGAGAAGAAAAAGTGTGTGTTAGTGTGTGTGAATCTCATGTAAAGGATCATCATTCTATTCATTAATACATTGAGATTCATATTATTCTTCTTCTCCTTCTCTTCAGAGAGAACAGAGAGAACGAATCTTCTGGATCACTTCCGCAAGTTTATAGATAGCAGCAGATTGATTGAGGAGGCTTCAATGCAATCTGTCACATAATCTTCAAGCGCAGCTTGACCTTGCTTCTGGGGTTGAAGGATTGAATGTTTAAAGAATAATCTTCATTTCTTGCTCCTTCGAATGAAAATTCTTCCATGCTCACGGATGAAGCCTTGGCTCAGAAAATCTTCTATACAGTCTCCATGAGTCTCATCT
Organism: Lactuca virosa; assembly: GCF_052849685.1. Classification (NCBI taxonomy): domain Eukaryota; kingdom Viridiplantae; phylum Streptophyta; class Magnoliopsida; order Asterales; family Asteraceae; genus Lactuca; species Lactuca virosa. Next base: position 239,033,987 of record NC_136434.1, on the reverse strand, counting down.
ACGCCTGAAATCACTTTTCAAGACAAAACAAAACTAAAAGAAAAATTTAGCACACAATATTTTTGGGTTTTCATATTTTCTGAAAAAGAAATAAAACAGAATTAACACTATTTTTGAATTTTTTTTTATTTTCTGATTTTTGTTTGGTTTTTAAAGTTTTTAATTCTCCCATAATATTTAAATTAGAAGAAAACTATGAACAAATTTAACAAAAAAATAAAAATGATATCTAACTTTAAGAGTGATTTGGGATCAAAGTTGTTAGACAGTCTTAATCCGTTTGTCAGTACCTTCCCCTTCATGAATAGATCTGGTCGATCGCCGGTATTGTGGTCCATTTAAACACGAAAAATTGTGACAAATTTTGGACATGCTATAAGTGACAAGACAAGTTGATCCTATGTTCCTAGATAAAACTTCCTAAGGACCATTCATCTGACGACGACCAAGGATATTGTTGTCCACCTAAGTTGAGCAGCGAGATCTACAGACAATCTAGAATTGTTCAGTTTTAGATGTACTAGAACATGTTTCCCGCTTCCTGATATACTCCAATAATCAAGAACTTCCGAGATACTCCTTACTTTAGGTGAGCAGACTATTATTCATAGAGAGAATAGATTTAGATTATTATTAATTATAGTTTTTAGAGGGATTGAGAAGTAGAAGGTTGCATATGCTGTGTACCAGGTCGGATTGTTAATCACACAAAGGAGACAGCATATGGCTAACAGATAGGAAGAATTTCATAGATATAATATGCAGAGAAATAGATTTGCATATGTTGCAGTCCAGGTCGGATCTCTTCCAATCACGTAAAGGAGGCAACATATGACTAACAGTAAGAAAGAAAGAAAATAATTTTCTACAGACCTACTTTATCGGAATTCCCCAGTCGCCCTATCAATACCGGAATTAAGGACAAAATCCGTACATCGAGGAAAAGTTAAACCACAGTTCTAGATACGGGTTCTCTTAATGTGACTGGTGGATTCTCATGTATATCTCCCTGCTCAACCTATCTGAGCGTCGTATTGTCAGGCTAAACGGAACTATCTAGGTCAAGATTTATCAAGTCTCTAGATTCCTTAAGTTCATCTGCACCTAGTCAAGTCCGTTAAATTCTTCGTGCCTACCAGCGCATCGAACACAGAGCCTAGACAATTCAGCTTTGGATCTTTACACAGACTCAGATTGCCCGTTATCACTTGTTGATATCACTTCCCAAACCGTCACTTAACAGAGAAATATTATTATTATATTTTTTATTTTTCTGATTTTCTATTTTTTTTTTTTTGGATTTTTTTAATTTTTTAATTTTTGTTTTGTTTTTATTTCTCCCCCTAAATTTGTGCATAGGAGAGAACCGAAAGTAAATGCGCAAATTTAAACTATCCTAAAACAAAAATTAGTCTTTAAAGCGAATCAGCTTAAGAAAAACTCAGGAGTATAGAGAAGAAAACTCAAACCGTAAGTCACCGATTGAATTTGCATCCAGAAGGTCTGAGAATAGCACGCATAATCTCAGAAAAGATCCGAAAATTATTCATGTCATTAAGCACTAACCCCATGTGTGATCCTTTCTTTTCTTCCTTTCCCGCAAAGGACACATACTCCCAAACAAAGTTATGAATGTTGTACAGTTGAGAGATGTCTCCTATCATGTGCCTGGAACAGCCACTACCAACAAACCGAAGTCTGATGATATGCCTCCATAGCTGCTCCGACACATAGCGGGATCAGTTGGTCTTTGGAACCCAATCCATTTTGAAACTGGGTCGACCTTTGTCATCTTTGCACGATACTCTCTCCCATGATATATCCTGTTTATCACAAACATAAGATGTAAAAATATTAGAAGCATTAGATGATTTGGGAGATTGAGCCTTCGGAACCCATTTGTAGTTGGGTTTAACCCATTTCTTTTTCGATATGATGGGTGGCTCAGCACTTGATTTTGAACTTGAAGTCGACTTCCGAGATGACTTTGATTTTGGCTTCCCGGGAGCATCTCTTGGATTGAACTTATGGGCCGACATTCCCTTCTTGCCCTTGGGAGTTGATTTCTTGGCCTTGGGAGTTGAACTCTTGCCCTTCGTGGCATTCCAGTCGCCATTGTCTGAACGTGGCCTCGAAGGGTTTCCATTGTAGAATCTCCCTCTTGGCGCATTCTGCCAGCCTTCTGCATAGTAGGTAACATATGCGCGATTTGGACAATTTCTGGCAATGTGTCCAGGTGTTCCACAGTGAAAGCAAGTCTTTTTCTTCACTGTGGAGTTGTTTCTTCCTGCCCCTGGTGGCGTATCCTTGCCTTGTTTCTGGTTGTTCCCACAAGCACACTTGCAACAAGCCGTTGGTTGTTTCACTTGATTTGGTGGCATGTACTTCTCAACAACAGGTTTGTTAGGAATAACTGAGTTAGAAGCAACATATTCAGAGTTCAAGGAGTCATTGGATTGTTCAATAGCTTTCTCCTTGTTCTCATCCTCTACTACTTTACCTGCACAAGAAGTAGAATCATTAGTATCGTTCAGCTCAACACCCTTAGTTGCCTGTTCAACAGCTGGTTTACCGTATACCATAAATGGTTCTCTATCAATCTCTTCCTGAGTCAAGGGATTAACATAATACGAATGGTTAAATGGAGGAGGGACACTATCATACCCTAGACCCTTGTTTTGATTTTGTTTGAATTTGCCCTTTGACTTAAAAACCGAGAAAGTCAACCTTAAAAATCAAATTTAAAAAGTCAAACCGAAAAGCTAAATTTGAAAATTTGAAATATAAACGAAAAAGTCAAAGGTCAAACTAGAAAGTCAAAGACAAAATTTAAGGTCAAAAGTCAAAATTAAAAGTAAAAAATTAAAAACTAAATTTTTTTGGTTGAAAATGTAATTTAAAAATGAAAGAAAATTGATTTTTGGGCTGATTTTGTCAAATTGCGAAACTTGAATGCGAGAATCAGATGTTAAGTTTAAAAATTCGAAGGGAAGACACAAGGGATTGGCTGGCTGAGTTGGTTAAGCGCGCTGTGGCAATGACCTAGAGGTCCCGGGTTCGATCCCCGGCACCTTCAAACCCGTTTCCTATTCTTTATGAAGAGGCTGCTGCGAGGACGAGAGCTGCGAAGCGAGGAAGCTGCTTGCGAAGATAGCTGCGAAGCGAGGATGACATGCGAGACCGAAGCGAAGATGCTGGACCGTACACGAGACCGCACACCGGGGCCGCACACCGAGACCGCACACGTCCGAACCGCACACTCTGAGCCGCACACCAAGGACCACACACTCCTAGCCGCACACCGAGGACCTTACACCCTGGCCGCACACCTTCAACCGGGCCGCACACCTTCAACAGATTCGCGAAAAAAATGATGTTTTTCACCCTTTTTTGCTCCAAAACTCGATCAAAAACTCGTTTTATGAAAAATGCAAAGAAGAAACCCCCCTTATTTTTCAGAGATCTATCCAAAAAAACAAATATCTTTTCAAAATAAGATCAAATAAGCTCCAGATCTGACAAAATTGACTGATACAATCCAAGCTCTGATACCACTTGTAAGTCCCCAAAATGCTTGTGTATCAATCAGATCCAATTGATGGTGCGGAATCCCAATCAATTGGATGATGTCAGATCAAAAATAGAAGAGAAGGAGAAGAAGAATTATAAGAATGTTGATTGTATTGATGATATGAATGAAATTCCTTACAATAGATTCTCTCACACACACTTCTTCTCTCTTGTTTCTCTCTCTACAATATGCTCCACTCCTCTTTCTCTCTTCTGGCCGTACACTCCTCTACCCATTACATCTATTTATATGGACCTCCAGCCGTACACGTGTGTACAACCGCACACCTTGTGTACGGCCGTACACACGTGTACGGCCGTATACAACCACAAAATTACAGAAAATTACATTTTCTTAGAAAAGCAAAGTATAAACCATATTTTGACCCAACATTATTTATGACGGTTAGTCATATGTTGTGTGACAACTGTCAATTCAGGTCATTCTCGGACTCATGCATCTTTATAAAAACCATTCATGCACAACATGCCATGGCCTAGTAGTATAAATTAGGTCAAAATCTTGCATAAACTAGGATCCAACTAAGATCTAGGACTAATATACTTGACTCTTACGATTCTAGTAAGTTGTTTAACTACAATAGGAAATGCCAATACCATAATTAGAATGAAACTTCAAACTTTGTTACAATTGAAAAAGGGTATAAAACCCTAAAAATAAATTAAAATATTCTAATTTCATCCCAATATGATGGTGAATATCAAACAATGTTCCAAAAACTCTAAAGAGCCCAAAAATCCAAATTTATAAACTTTAAAGCTTGAAAACTTTATAAAATTTCTATAAACTTCCTAATATAAAATTTTTATTAATCAAATTATAGATTATAATCAATGAAATAGAAATTTAAATTATCATACATTAATCATAATTTATTAGTTAAAAAACAAGATTTTTAAATAAATCAAAAATTGCTTAAAGAGACATTTTTATAAAAATTTAGGTTTTATAAAAATTGAAGGGAGAATTATATAATTTGAATTTTAGGAGAGAGGGAGCCTCTCTCACTCATAAAATTCGTGCATCTTCTCCCCCATGCCCTCTCTCTTCCCAAAACTTCAATCATTAAAACACAATCCCCACTTTTCCACTTCTCTCTTCACTCTCTCTCACACTCCACCCTTTCAACTCTCAAACTCTCCTCCTCTCTCTCCAAACCCACGAAAATCATCAGCCAAGAACACCTCTCCACACTCAAATCTTCATTTTCTAAGGTTGTTCTTCAAGGTATTCACGAAAATCCTTCATTTTCCTTACTTTTCCTTCTTGTTTTTTTTAAAGGGTTTTCTTGTACTTCTCCTCCTTCTACACCATTCTTTATGAACATTCATGAAAATGTTCATGAATGTCGTGTTTGATGATGATGGTGGTAGGGTTTCACCCAAGAACAACATGCATGTTGTTTAATGGTGAAATCCAAGGACCAAAACCTATGTCAAACACTAAGGTTCGGATTTTTACAAGTTTTAAAGGCTCATACACCTTATGTATTCAAGTATTTCCTTTAAAAACATCACTATAACAAACATATGTCCATGCATGGTCTTCAAACCGTGATGCATGTGAAGAACACCAAGCTAAAGAGCTTGATGATCAAAGTACATTGTTAATAGTGCATGTAAATGATTTTGTCTAGAAAAATATCTAAAAGTTCTTTTCTGCTCAAATCAAAATTTTTCAAGATTCCCATTAAGGTAATATGAATATCTGGAAAATCCCAAGAGTTTTTATCGTTTCCTTGATTTATTAAAATTGTTGCAAGAAAACAAGGGCATAAATCACATAAAATACTTCCAGAGGTCTATAAATCCGGAATAACTTCGTGGATGACCCCTATGGTGAATAATGACCGGTCATTAAATTTCATCGATTTATGTTGCTGTTTAGTATGATTTTCGATTTTCTTTTTGTTTGGGTACAATAAATCACCAAACCACTTTAAAGAGTGTGAAAATTGTATCTAACAATTTTCGCAGCTCTTACCTGTGGTGGGAGACTTAGAAAAATAATTTCAGAATTTTTCATCATGCCTTTCTATTTTTCCCAATTTTTGGTAGTTATAATGGCCTAAAAATAGTAAAAATAGTTCTGATTATCCAAAATTCATGAAAATTTACTAGAACATAATGTTGTACATTAGGAGGTTAAATAAAAAGTTTGATGATTTTCCTCTACTGTATACTATTTTTCTCCTATTTTCTAAGGTTAAATACACTTAAATACACTTAAATACACATAAATACCCAAAACCGGATTATACAATATCAAAACCACTTTTGGTATTTTTCCCAGATTACTTACACTGTAAATGATGTTACAAAAAATTTTGGTAATTTATTTTAACTGTTTGTTATTTATTCTTCAATTAATGATTATTTAAGGGGATAAAACAAGGAAAAATAGAAATAACCACTGAAAAATATCTTTTATATTTTTCCCAGCCTAGTTATGTATAATAACAGTTAAATAAAAAGTTTGAGTAATTTTGGAAACTGTTTTCTATTTATTTCAATTTGTATTAGAATAAATGCTCAAAAATCATAACATATAATTAAACAGCTTGGAAATCCATTTTTATATTTTTCCTAGCTTAGTAATGTATAATAACAGTTAAATAAAAAGTTTGAGTATGTTTGGAAACTGTTTTCTATTTATTTTAATTTTTATTAGAATAAATGCTCAAAAATCATAAAATATAATTAAACAGCTTGGAAATCCATTTTTATATTTTTCCTAGCTTAGTAATCTGTAATAACCGTAAAATAAAAAGTTTGAGAATTTTCATCCTTTGAATGCTATTTTTCGTGAATTTATTTGGTTATGAAGGCTTAAAAACTTGGAAAAATAGTTAACCATATCAAAAAAATTCAAGGGAAATTTTATGGAAAACCTCTATTGTATTTAGAATGAAAATACAAGGTTTGACAATTTTTGGAAACTATTTGATAATATTTTGCGTTTTTAGGAATTTAAAACACCTTTAAATGTGTTGAAATACCCTCAAATTATATTACTAAATCTGGAAAATTAATATCCAAAATTTTCTTAATCACATGACTTATAGAATTTCACCATTTCAGAAAAATCGTAACCAGTTAATATAAAACCGATATTAGAACATAAATTCGGCATTTCTCTATATGTAGAGTTTAGTATATTAGCATTAGATTTCGACATGGAAACTCACTAGTGTGTGTTTGATGTCGTAGGATCCCGGTAGTAAGGCGTTGGTGTATTCCGAGGCACTACTTGTACCTACTCGAAACATTGTGAGTATTCACGCACTCCCCTATTTTCAGTTTTATGTTTTGGGGTGGAAAAGCATGTCCCGAAACACTATTATTTGAATGTTGTATTTAAATTGATTTGTATCAAACATGATTGCTATTTTATTGCTATGTCTCTCTATGTATGTCTATGCAACACGGAACATGAGAACTTATCGTACTAAGGCCCTTCCCTTATCTCTAACCATTAACTCTTTGAGCCAATGGTCATTATGGATAGCACTATTAGGAATTGACAACTCCTCACTCGCCCTATTGCTGGAGTGCATGATACCATATTCATCTATGGAATGATAAGCATAGATCTTGATAGGGCTTCAGTCATAGGTTTGGTTGAGACTCATTGTTTGGTCATACACATACAAACTCGTTTCTCGTTATAGCAATAAACTTGTTATTTATTATGGCAATAAACTCGTTTATCAATTTTAGCAATCAACTTTGTTTCTCATTATAGCAATGAACTTTGTTCTCATTAAAGCAATGTACTTGTATTTATGAAAAGTCTTATACCAAATCTTGATTTTATAAACCTGTGAACTCACCAACTATTTTCATAGTTGACGCTCGTTTTACATACTTTTTCAGGAAATAATTAGTAAGTGGATATAGAGATTCATCATCATAGAGCATGCTGCATCGTGTGGAAGTTATTTTATGAAGTTATATATTTTGAACAATGTCATTTTGGAAAACTTGTACTTTGTTTTGTTTAAGCTATGGGTTGTAAACTTTTAAATATTGCTATGGGTTGTAAACTTTTAAATATTGCTATGGTGATGTATCTTTATCTTTTGCAATGAAACCTTTGTCGATGTCATACCTTGCGTTTCCGCTTTAGCGGGGTGTGACAGAAATGGTATCAGAGCTAAAGTTATAGAGAACATCAGTTTTCCTTTAAGAAAACACAACCTATAACCAAAACTTATAAAAATTCTTTTTACATCAAACATATTACTAATATAATTAGGTCGGGAATTGTATCGTTGGACCTCACTTAAACATAGCCTGATCACCTATGTTTAATTAAGGAAAGATTTATACAAAGCTTGAGCTAATTATAATGGGGATATGTTCAACAAAATTTTTGAGAAAACTTTATTTCAAAAAAAAAAATCAAAAAGGTTAATTTTGGTGTGAGTAAGCATTGCATATTATAGGCATGCATTGTCATTTATTTCATATCTCATTGAATCTATGTCTCAGTCCACTATGTCGACATCGTCATCTTCTCACGCTACCGCCTCAGCCGATGAGTCCGACTACGTCACTGTTATCCCTCGACGTGATCCCCCCGCCTCGGTGGAGGAAGACCCCTCGGAAGACACAGAAGATACAGGAAACTCGGTGGAGATCAGCAATGACAGCACCCCGAGTCAGCGACGCGACGCATCGCCTACATCGGTGATGCCACAGCCACCACTTTATGGGCTTCGCATTCGGAGGACGGCGTGGAAGAGTGTTCCCATTCCAGGAAGGATAGCCACCAGCACAGCAGGACTTGGCACGGCAGGACCTAGCAGGGTAGGACCTAGCATTACAGGACCGAGAGCACCCCCACCACAGCGAGTCATAGGGATACCTGTCAGGCAGCCAGGTACGACCCCGGAGGAGTCCCAGAGAATGCAGTCGATGGCAGCGGGCCTACGTCACAGTCTCGCTGTGATAGCTGGGCATCGGAAAGTTTTGGATGAAGTGTTGACAAGGATGGAAATCCTGTTTCAGCATTCGATGGAGGCTGCTGACACTGCTAGTGCTGCTAGACGAGTGGCAGGTCGTGCGATGACCGCATATTATGTGCTTGGAGGGCTATTACTGATTGTGGTGTTGCTGTCTCTTGTTGGGATAGCGATTAGTAATTGGTTCTGATTTCAGTATTTTATTTTATTTTGTCATGAAACGAAAACCCATGTTGGGTGTCTTTTGGGGAAAAACATTTAAAACTTTATTTTGGGAATTTATGTATTGCTTTGGTTTTAAGACTATTTCAAATGGTGATGAGAAGTTTATTTTATGTTTGAAAACTTTTACTATGAGGTCAAACCCTAGAATTTTCTTACTCAATGGTCGAATAAAAAGATTTTTCTTTTCTTTCCTTTCTAAAATCTATATGCCTAGTATTAATGCAAACCATTAATTTGACAACACTTACGGTTTTCAAAATAGTAGTGAACTAAATATTATACATTATTTTATGTATTTATACGTATTTCTTCTCTTGTGTCTTAGAACCATGTCAGGAAGGCCTAATCGCGGGCGCCCACAGAACGAAACACCCGATGTTGCTCAAGTGGTAGCACAACAACTCATGGCAACAATCCCAAACATTGTTACTCAAGTAACTACGGGACTTAATGCTAACCAAGGAAGTAGTGGAGGAAACCGGGGAAACAATGAAAGAGAATGCAACTACAAGTCCTTTATGGCCTGTAAACCTAATGGAAAGGAAGGTGCGGTCGGGTTGCTGAAATGGATTGACAGCATGGAGTCGTTCCTTCACATTAGCAAATGCCTCGAGCGCAACAAAGTTGAGTATGCAACTTGTCTACTCCAAGATAGGGCATTGACCTGGTGGAATACTCTAGTGCAAACCCGAGGTCGTGCAGCGGCATATCAGCTAACTTGGGAAGACCTGAAGAAGCTACTGATAGAGGAGTATTGTCCCAAGGATCAAATTTAGAAGCTTGAATCTGAGTTCTGGAACCATTCTATGGTTGGAACACAAATAGAGAAGTACACAGTCCGATTTCATGAACTAGCAAAACTGGTACCTCACATGGTTACTCCTGAGGAGAAACGGATAGATCGTTACATCTGGGGTCTGGCACCAGAGATTCGGGGAATGGTTACTTCAGCAAACCCAACTACCATTCAAAGTGCAGTAAGTCTAGCAAATCGACTAACCAATGATGTGATAAGGATGGGAGCATCGACAAAGGAAAACTCTAGTAGCAAGAGGAAGCCAGCAGATTAGGCAGAGAAGAAGTATGGAGGCAAGTCAGGGAGGAAGCAGAAAGTCTCAAGAAACTTTATGGTAAGAGCCCAGGAGCAAGAACCAGTGAAAACTCAGGAACCGGAAGTCATGGAAGTGCAGGAGCGAAAGCAGTACTCAGGACCGCTTCCGAAGTGCAATAAGTGTAACTTCCATCACAAGGGAGCTTGCCCAGTGTGCCAAAACTGTAAACAAACAGGCCATTACTCGAAGTATTGTAAGCTGAATAAGGATGGAAAAAGGGCATGTTACGAGTGCGGGAGTGCTGATCATCTCCATAGAGCATGTCCCAAACTGAACAAGGGGCCTGGTAACAATAGACAAGGCCAAGCTAGGCAAAATTTCCAAGGAAATCTAGGTGGGCGGCCAAGGGGTGTAGCCTTTGTGATTGGTGCAGAAGAAGCTCGTCAGAACCCTGAGGTGATAACAGGTATGTTTCTCCTGAACAACCATTTTGCATCAGTAATATTCGATGCGGGAGCAGAAAGGAGTTTTGTTTCTTTAGCATTTAGACCATTAATTGACTTGAAATCGAGAAAGATGAGGAACAGTTATGCTATTGAACTTGCTGATGGGTATGAAATTAGGGCTAATGAAATAATTCATGGCTGTACTCTGAATTTAGCTGATAAACTCTTTAGCATTGACCTAATTCCTATAGAGCTAGGTAGTTTTGATGTAATAGTAGGAATGGATTGGTTATCCAAAAATAGAGCGGACATTGGTTGTTACGAGAAAGTCATCAGGGTACCTCTCCCCAATGGAGAAACCCTTATCATACACGGTGAGAAGCCAGGAAGAAGTTTAAACATTGTATCAAGCATGAAGATTCATAAGTACCTGAAGAAGATTTGTATTGCATTCATGGCCCACGTGCTAGAAAGAGAACCCGAAGCTAAGCAACTCAAGGAGATTCCAGTGGTTCAAAACTATCCCGAAGTGTTTCTGGAGGAATTACCCGGTCTACCCCCTCACAGACAGGTCGAATTTCGGATAGACTTAATTCCCGGAGCGGCACCGGTAGCAAAAGCACCATATCGCCTCGCGCCATCCGAGATGCAAGAACTGTCCGGACAACTTCCTAGAACTTCTAAAGGTCACGACTCAATTTGGGTCATAGTGGATCGACTGACGAAATCTGCTCACTTTCCCCCCATTCGGGAAGACCTCAAGATGGAAAAATGGGCCCAAATCTACATCGACAAAATTGTTTCTCTGCATGGTGTACCCCTATCTATCATTTCTGATAGAGATAGTCGTTTTACATCATGATTTTGGTGGATGTTACAGAAGGCACTAGGAACCAAGATAAATTTGAGCACAGCTCACCACCCTCAGACAGATGGGCAGACAGAGAGAACAATACAAACATTTTAAGACATGCTACGGGCGTGTGTCATTGAGTTCAAAGGAAATTGGGATACTCATTTGCCTCTAATTGAGTTTTCCTACAATAACAGTTACCACACGAGTATCCAATGTGCCCCATACGAAGCATTGTATGGACGCAAGTGTCGTTCTCCATTGTGTTGGACAGAAATCGGAGACAGACAATTGACTAGACTCGACCTTATCCAGGAAACAACTGAAAAGATTGCTATCATCAAAGATAGGCTTAAAGCCGCCAGAGATCGTCAGAAAAGTTATGTGGATAATCGTCGAAAACCATTAGAATTCCAAGTTGGAGACAAGGTACTTCTAAAGGTGTCGCCTTGGAAAGGGCTTGTACGTTTTGGTAAGAAAGGAAAACTAAGCCCAAGATATGTTGGACCCTTCGAGATCATTGAAAGGATTGGTCCGGTGGCATATAAACTTCGATTACCCCAAGAGTTAAGCGCCATTCACGACACATTCCACGTCTCCAATCTTAAGAAATGTTTAGCCGACAAAGTATTGATAGTACCTCTGGAGGAAATTAAGATCAATGATAAGCTAAACTTTGTTGAGGAACCGATAGAAATCCTTGACAAGGAGGTGAAACAACTTAAGCGGAGTAAGATTCCGATTGTGAAAGTTCGATGGAACTCAAAACGCGGGCCGGAGTACACCTGGGAGCGTGAGGACTTCATGAAGGAAAAGTATCCACAACTTTTCCCATGCGATGGCAAACGATGACATAGAATGAATTTCGGGACGAAATTCTTTTTAAGTGGGGGATACTATGACAACTGTCAATTCAGGTCATTCTCGGACTCATGCATCTTTATAAAAACCATTCATGCACAACATGCCATGGCCTAGTAGTATAAATTAGGTCAAAATCTTGCATAAACTAGGATCCAACTAAGATCTAGGACTAATATACTTGACTCTTACGATTCTAATAAGTTGTTTAACTACAATAGGAAATGCCAATACCATAATTAGAATGAAACTTCAAACTTTGTTACAATTGAAAAAGGGTATAAAACCCTAAAAATAAATTAAAATATTCTAATTTCATCCCAATATGATGGTGAATATCAAACAATGTTCCAAAAACTCTAAAGAGCCCAAAAATCCAAATTTATAAACTTTAAAGCTTCAAAACTTTATAAAATTTCTATAAACTTCCTAATATAAAATTTTTATTAATCAAATTATAGATTATAATCAATGAAATAGAAATTTAAATTATCATACAGTAATCATAATTTATTAGTTAAAAAACAAGATTTTCAAATAAATCAAAAATTGCTTAAAGAGACATTTTTATAAAAATTTAGGTTTTATAAAAATTGAAGGGAGAATTATATAATTTGAATTTTAGGAGAGAGGGAGCCTCTCTCACTCATAAAATTCGTGCATCATCTCCCCCATGCCCTCTCTCTTCCCAAAACTTCAATCATTAAAACACAATCCCCACTTTTCCACGTCTCTCTTCACTCTCTCTCACACTCCACCCTTTCAACTCTCAAACTCTCCTCCTCTCTCTCCAAACCCACGAAAATCATCAGCCAAGAACACCTCTCCACACTCAAATCTTCATCTTCTAAGGTTGTTCTTCAAGGTATTCACGAAAATCCTTCATTTTCCTTACTTTTCCTTCTTGTTTTTTTTAAAGGGTTTTCTTGTACTTCTCCTCCTTCTACACCATTCTTTATGAACATTCATGAACATGTTCATGAATGTCGTGTTTGATGATGATGGTGGTAGGGTTTCACCCAAGAACAACATGCATGTTGTTTAATGGTGAAATCCAAGGACCAAAACCTATGTCAAACACTAAGGTTCGGATTTTTACAAGTTTTAAAGGCTCATACACCTTATGCATTCAAGTATTTCCTTTAAAAACATAACTATAACAAACATATGTCCATGCATGGTCTTCAAACCGTGATGCATGTGAAGAACACCAAGCTAAAGAACTTGATGATCAAAGTACATTGTTAATAGTGCATGTAAATGATTTTGTCTAGAAAAATATCTAAAAGTTCTTTTCTGCTCAAATCAAAAATTTTCCAGATTCCCATTAAGGTAATATGAATATCTGGAAAATCCCAAGAGTTTTTATCGTTTCCTTGATTTATTAAAATTGTTGCAAGAAAACAAGGGCATAAATCACATAAAATACTTCCGGAGGTCTATAAATCCGGAATAACTTCGTGGATGACCCCTATGGTGAATAATGACCTCTCATTAAATTTCATCGATTTATGTTGCAGTTTAGTATGATTTTCGATTTTCTTTTTGTTTGGGTACAATAAATCACAAAACCACTTTAAAGAGTGTGAAAATTGTATCTAATAATTTTCGCAGCTCTTACCTGTGGTGGGAGACTCAGAAAAATAATTTCAGAATTTTTCATCATGCCTTTCTAGTTTTCCCAATTTTTGGTAGTTATAATGGCCTAAAAATAGTAAAAATAGTTCTGATTATCCAAAATTCATTAAAATTTTCCAGAACATCATGTTGTATATTAGGAGGTTACATAAAAAGTTTGATCATTTTCCTCTACTGTATACTATTTTTCTCCTATTTTCTAAGGTTAAATACACTTAAATACACTTAAATACACATAAATACCCAAAACCGGATTATACAATATGAAAACCACTTTTGGTATTTTTCCCAGATTACTTACACTGTAAACGATGTTACAAAAAATTTTGGTAATTTATTTTAACTATTTGTTATTTATTCTTCAATTAATGATTATTTAAGGGGATAAAACAAGGAAAAATAGAAATAACCACTGAAAAATATCTTTTATATTTTTCCCAGCCTAGCTATGTATAATAACAGTTAAATAAAAAGTTTGAGTAATTTTGGAAACTGTTTTCTATTTACTTCAATTTTTATTAGAATAAATGCTCAAAAATCATAACATATAATTAAACAGCTTGGAAATCCATTTTTATATTTTTCCTAGCTTAGTAATGTATAATAACAGTTAAATAAAAAGTTTGAGTATGTTTGGAAACTGTTTTCTATTTATTTCAATTTTTATTAGAATAAATGCTCAAAAATCATAAAATATAATTAAACAGCTTGGAAATCCATTTTTATATTTTTCCTAGCTTAGTAATGTGTAATAACAGTAAAATAAAAAGTTTGAGGACGGCGAGTCAGCGACGCGACGCATCGCCTACATCGGTGATGCCACAGCCACCACTTTATGGGCTTCGCATTCGGAGGACGGCGAGGAAGAGTGTTCCCATTCCAGGAAGGATAGCCACCAGCACAGCAGGACTTGGCACGGCAAGACCTAGCAGGGTAGGACCTAGCATTGCAGGACCGAGAGCACCCCCACCACAGCGAGTCATAGGGATACCTGTCAGGCAGCCAGGTATGACCCCGGCGGAGTCCCGGAGAATGCAGTCGATGGCAGCGGGCCTACGTCACAGTCTCGCTGTGATAACTGGGCATCGGGAAGTTTTGGATGAAGTGTTGACAAGGATGGAAATCCTGTTTCAGCATTCGATGGAGGCTGCTGACACTGCTAGTGCTGCTAGACGAGTGGCAGGTCGTGCGATGACCGCATATTGTGTGCTTGGAGGGCTATTACTGATTGTGGTGTTGATGTTTCTTGTTGGGATAGCGATTAGTAATTGGTTCTGATTTCAGTATTTTATTTTATTTTGTCATGAAACGAAAACCCATGTTGGGTGTCTTTTGGGGAAAAACATTTAAAACTTTATTTTGGGAATTTATGTATTGCTTTGGTTTTAAGACTATTTCAAATGGTGATGAGAAGTTTATTTTATGTTTGAAAACTTTTACTATGAGGTCAAACCCTAGAATTTTCTTAGTCAATGGTCGAATAAAAAGATTTTTCTTTTCTTTCCTTTCTAAAATCTATATGCCTAGTATTAATGCAAACCATTAATTTGACAACACTTACGGTTTTCAAAATAGTAGTGAACTAAATATTATACATTATTTTATGTATTTATACGTATTTCTTCTCTTGTGTCTTAGAACCATGTCAGGAAGGCCTAATCACGGGCGCCCACAGAACGAAACACCCGATGTTGCTCAAGTGGTAGCACAACAACTCATGGCAGCAATCCCAAACATTGTTACTCAAGTAACTACGGGACTTAATGCTAACCAAGGAAGTAGTGGAGGAAACCAGGAAAACAATGAAAGAGAATGCAACTACAAGTCCTTTATGGCCTGTAAACCTAAGGAGTTCCATGGAAAGGAAGGTGCGGTCGGGTTGCTGAAATGGATTGACAGCATGGAGTCGGTCCTTCATATTAGCAAATGCCTCGAGCGCAACAAAGTTGAGTATGCAACTTGTCTACTCCAAGATAGGGCATTGACCTGGTGGAATACTCTAGTGCAAACCCGAGGTCGTGCAGCGGCATATCAGCTAACTTGGGAAGACCTGAAGAAGCTACTGATAGAGGAGTATTGTCCCAAGGATCAAATTCAGAAGCTTGAATCTGAGTTCTGGAACCATTCTATGGTTGGAACACAAATAGAGAAGTACACAGTCCGATTTCATGAACTAGCAAAACTGGTACCTCACATGGTTACTCCTGAGGAGAAACGGATAGATCGTTACATCTGGGGTCTGGCACCAGAGATTCGGGGAATGGTTACTTCAGCAAACCCAACTACCATTCAAATTGCAGTAAGTCTAGCAAATCGACTAACCAATGATGTGATAAGGATGGGAGCATCGACAAAGGAAAACTCTAGTAGCAAGAGGAAGCCAGCAGATCAGGGAGAGAAGAAGTATGGAGGCAAGTCAGGGAGGAAGCAGAAAGTCTCAAGAAACTTTATGGTAAGAGCCCAGGAGCAAGAACCAGTGAAAACTCAGGAACCGGAAGTCATGGAAGTGCAGGAGCGAAAGCAGTACTCAGGACCGCTTCCGAAGTGCAATAAGTGTAACTTCCATCACAAGGGAGCTTGCCCAGTGTGCCAAAACTGTAAACAAACAGGCCATTACTCGAAGTATTGTAAGCTGAATAAGGATGGAAAAAGGGCATGTTACGAGTGCGGGAGTGCTGATCATCTACGTAGAGCATGTCCCAAACTGAACAAGGGGCCTGGTAACAATGGACAAGGCCAAGCTAGGCAAAATTTCCAAGGAAATATAGGTGGGCGGCCAAGGGGTGTAGCCTTTGTGATTGGTGCAGAAGAAGCTCGTTAGAACCTTGAGGTGATAACAGGTACGTTTCTCCTGAACAACCATTTTGCATCAGTAATATTCGATGCGGCAACAGAAAGGAGTTTTGTTTCTTTAGCATTTAGACCATTAATTGACTTGAAATCGAGAAAGATGAGGAACACTTATGCTATTGAACTTGCTGATGGGTATGAAATTAGGGCTAATGAAATAATTCATGGCTGTACTCTGAATTTAGCTGATAAACTCTTTAGCATTGACCTAATTCCTATAGAGCTAGGTAGTTTTGATGTAATAGTAGGAATGGATTGGTTATCCAAAAATAGAGCGGACATTG
The DNA here is from genome assembly GCF_052849685.1 of Lactuca virosa. Classification (NCBI taxonomy): domain Eukaryota; kingdom Viridiplantae; phylum Streptophyta; class Magnoliopsida; order Asterales; family Asteraceae; genus Lactuca; species Lactuca virosa. Next base: position 239,017,220 of record NC_136434.1, on the reverse strand, counting down.
GTTGTTACGAGAAAGTCATCAGGGTACCTCTCCCCAATGGAGAAACCCTTATCATACACGGTGAGAAGCCAGGAAGAAGTTTAAACATTGTATCAAGCATGAAGATTCACAAGTACCTGAAAAAGAATTGTATTGCATTCATGGCCCACGTGCTAGAAAGAGAACCCGAAGCTAAGCAACTCAAGGAGATTCCAGTGGTTCAAAACTATCCCGAAGTGTTTCCGGAGGAATTACCCGGTCTACCCCCTCACAGACAGCTCGAATTTCGGATAGACTTAATTCCCGGAGCGGCACCGGTAGCAAAAGCACCATATCGCCTCGCGCCATCCGAGATGCAAGAACTGTCCAGACAACTTCCTAGAACTTCTATAGGTCACGACTCAATTTGGGTCATAGTGGATCGACTGACGAAATCTGCTCACTTTCTCCCCATTCGGGAAGACTTCAAGATGGAAAAATTGGCCCAAATCTACATCGACAAAATTGTTTCTCTGCATGGTGTACCCCTATCTATCATTTCTGATAGAGATAGTCGTTTTACATCAAGAATTTGGTGGATGTTACAGAAGGCACTAGGAACCAAGATAAATTTGAGCACAGCTCACCACCCTCAGACAGATGGGCAGACAGAGAGAACAATACAAACATTTTAAGACATGCTACGGGCGTGTGTGATTGAGTTCAAAGGAAATTGGGATACTCATTTGCCTCTAATTGAGTTTTCCTACAATAACAGTTACCACACGAGTATCCAATGTGCCCCATACGAAGCATTGTATGGACGCAAGTGTCGTTCTCCATTGTGTTGGACAGAAATCGGAGACAGACAATTGACTAGACTCAACCTTATCCAGGAAACAACTGACAAGATTGCTATCATCAAAGATAGGCTTAAAGCCGCCAGAGATCGTCAGAAAAGTTATGTGGATAATCGTCAAAAACCATTAGAATTCCAAGTTGGAGACAAGGTACTTCTAAAGCTGTCGCCTTGGAAAGGGCTTGTACGTTTTGGTAAGAAAGGAAAACTAAGCCCAAGATATGTTGGACCCTTCGAGATCATTGAAAGGATTGGTCTGGTGACATATAAACTCCGATTACCCCAAGAGTTAAGCGCCATTCACGACACATTCCACGTCTCCAATCTTAAGAAATGTTTAGCCGACGAAGCATTGATAGTACCTCTGGAGGAAACTAAGATCAATGATAAGCTAAACTTTGTTGAGGAACCGATAGAAATCCTTGACAAGGAGGTGAAACAACTTAAGCGGAGTAAGATTCCGATTGTGAAAGTTCGATGGAACTCAAAACGCGGGCCGGAGTACACCTGGGAGCGTGAGGACTTCATGAAGGAAAAGTATCCACAACTTTTCCCATGCGATGGCAAACGATGACATAGAATGAATTTCAGGACGAAATTCTTTTTAAGTGGGGAATACTGTGACAACTGTCAATTCAGGTCATTCTCGGACTCATGCATCTTTATAAAAACCATTCATGCACAACATGCCATGGCCTAGTAGTATAAATTAGGTCAAAATCTTGCATAAACTAGGATCCAACTAAGATCTAGGACTAATATACTTGACTCTTACGATTCTAGTAAGTTGTTTAACTACAATAGGAAATGCCAATACCATAATTAGAATGAAACTTCAAACTTTGTTACAATTGAAAAAGGGTATAAAACCCTAAAAATAAATTAAAATATTCTAATTTCATCCCAATATGATGGTGAATATCAAACAATGTTCCAAAAACTCTAAAGAGCCCAAAAATCCAAATTTATAAACTTTAAAGCTTGAAAACTTTATAAAATTTCTATAAACTTCCTAATATAAAATTTTTATTAATCAAATTATAGATTATAATCAATGAAATAGAAATTTAAATTATCATACATTAATCATAATTTATTAGTTAAAAAACAAGATTTTTAAATAAATCAAAAATTGCTTAAAGAGACATTTTTATAAAAATTTAGGTTTTATAAAAATTGAAGGGAGAATTATATAATTTGAATTTTAGGAGAGAGGGAGCCTCTCTCACTCATAAAATTCGTGCATCTTCTCCCCCATGCCCTCTCTCTTCCCAAAACTTCAATCATTAAAACACAATCCCCACTTTTCCACTTCTCTCTTCACTCTCTCTCACACTCCACCCTTTCAACTCTCAAACTCTCCTCCTCTCTCTCCAAACCCACGAAAATCATCAGCCAAGAACACCTCTCCACACTCAAATCTTCATTTTCTAAGGTTGTTCTTCAAGGTATTCACGAAAATCCTTCATTTTGCTTACTTTTCCTTCTTGTTTTTTTTAAAGGGTTTTCTTGTACTTCTCCTCCTTCTACACCATTCTTTATGAACATTCATGAACATTTTCATGAATGTCGTGTTTGATGATGATGGTGGTAGGGTTTCACCCAAGAACAACATGCATGTTGTTTAATGGTGAAATCCAAGGACCAAAACCTATACACTAAGGTTCGGATTTTTACAAGTTTTAAAGGCTCATACACCTTATGCATTCAAGTATTTCCTTTAAAAATATCACTATAACAAACATATGTCCATGCATGGTCTTCAAACCGTGATGCATGTGAAGAACACCAAGCTAAAGAGCTTGATGATCAAAGTACATTGTTAATAGTGCATGTAAATGATTTTGTCTAGAAAAATATCTAAAAGTTCTTTTCTGCTCAAATCAAAATTTTTCCAGATTCCCATTAAGGTAATATGAATATCTGGAAAATCCTAAGAGTTTTTAACGTTTCCTTGATTTATTAAATTTGTTGCAAGAAAACAAGGGCATAAATCACATAAAATACTTCTAGAGGTCTACAAATCCGGAATAAATTCGTGGATGACCCCTATGGTGAATAATGACCGCTCATTAAATTTCATCGATTTATGTTGATGTTTAGTATGATTTTCGATTTTCTTTTTGTTTGGGTACAATAAATCACAAAACCACTTTAAAGAGTGTGAAAATTGTATCTAACAATTTTCGCAGCTCTTACCTGTGGTGGGAGACTCAGAAAAATAATTTCATAATTTTTCATCATGCCTTTCTATTTTTCCCAATTTTTGGTAGTTATAATGGCCTAAAACTAGTAAAAATAGTTCTGATTATCCAAAATTCATGAAAATTTACCAGACAATCATGTTGTACATTAGGAGGTTACATAAAAATTTTGATGATTTTCCTCTACTGTATACTATTTTTCTCCTATTTTCTAAGGTTAAATACACTTAAATACACTTAAATACACATAAATACCCAAAACCAGATTATACAATATAATAACAGTTAAATAAAAAGTTTGAGTAATTTTGGAAACTGTTTTCTATTTATTTCAATTTTTATTATAATAAATGCTCAAAAATCATAACATATAATTAAACAGCTTGGAAATCCATTTTTATATTTTTCCTAGCTTAGTAATGTATAATAACAGTTAAATAAAATGTTTGAGTAAGTTTGGAAACTGTTTTCTATTTATTTCAATTTTTATTAGAATAAATGCTCAAAAATCATAAAATATAATTAAATAGCTTGGAAATCCATTTTTATATTTTTCCTAGCTTAGTAATGTGTAATAACAGTAAAATAAAAAGTTTGAGAATTTTCATCCTTTGAATGCTATTTTTCGTGAATTTATTTGGTTATGAAGGCTTAAAAACTTGGAAAAATAGTTAACCATATCAAAAAAATTCAAGGGAAATTTTATGGAAAACCTCTACTGTATTTAGAATGAAAATACAAGGTTTGACAATTTTTGGAAACTATTTGATAATATTTTGCGTTTTTAAGAATTTAAAACACCTTTAAATGTGTTGAAATACCCTCAAATTATATTACTAAATCTGGAAAATTAATATCCAAAATTTTCTTAATCACATGACTTATAGAATTTCACCATTTCAGAAAAATCGTAACCAATTAATATAAAACCGATATTAGAACATAAATTCGACATTTCTCTATATGTAGAGTTTAGTATATTAGCATTAGATTTCGACATGGAAACTCACTAGTGTGTGTTTGATGTCGTAGGATCCCGGTAGTAAGGCGTTGGTGTATTCCGAGGCACTACTTGTACCTACTCGAAACATTGTGAGTATTCACGCACTCCCCTATTTTCAGTTTTATGTTTTGGGGTGGAAAAGCATGTCCCGAAACACTATTATTTGAATGTTGTATTTAAATTGATTTGTATCAAACATGATTGCTATTTTATTGCTATGTCTCTCTATGTATGTCTATGCAACACGGAACATGAGAACTTATCGTACTAAGGCCCTTCCCTTATCTCTAACCATTAACTCTTTGAGCCAATGGTCATTATGGATAGCACTATTAGGAATTGACAACTCCTCACTCGCCCTATTGCTGGAGTGCATGATACCATATTCATCTATGGAATGATAAGCATAGATCTTGATAGGGCTTCAGTCATAGGTTTGGTTGAGACTCATTGTTTGCTCATACACATACAAACTCGTTTCTCGTTATAGCAATAAACTTGTTATTTATTATGGCAATAAACTCGTTTATCAATTTTAGCAATCAACTTTGTTTCTCATTATAGCAATGAACTTTGTTCTCATTAAAGCAATGTACTTGTATTTATGAAAAGTCTTATACCAAATCTTGATTTTATAAACCTGTGAACTCACCAACTATTTTCATAGTTGACGCTCGTTTTACATACTTTTTCAGGAAATAATTAGTAAGTGGATATAGAGATTCATCATCATAGAGCATGCTGCATCGTGTGGAAGTTATTTTATGAAGTTATATATTTTGAACAATGTCATTTTGGAAAACTTGTACTTTGTTTTGTTTAAGCTATGGGTTGTAAACTTTTAAATATTGCTATGGGTTGTAAACTTTTAAATATTGCTATGGTGATGTATCTTTATCTTTTGCAATGAAACCTTTGTCGCTGTCATACCTTGCGTTTCCGCTTTAGCGGGGTGTGACAGAAATGGTATCAGAGCTAAAGTTATAGAGAACATCAGTTTTCCTTTAAGAAAACACAACCTATAACCAAAACTTATAAAAATTCTTTTTACATCAAACATATTACTAATATAATTAGGTCGGGAATTGTATCATTGGACCTCACTTAAACATAGCCTGATCACCTATGTTTAATTAAGGAAAGATTTATACAAAGCTTGAGCTAATTATAATGGGGATATGTTCAACAAAATTTTTGAGAAAACTTTATTTCAAAAAAAAAATCAAAAAGGTTAATTTTGGTGTGAGTAAGCATTGCATATTATAGGCATGCATTGTCATTTATTTCATATCTCATTGAATCTATGTCTCAGTCCACTATGTCGACATCGTCATCTTCTCACGCTACCACCTCAGCCGATGAGTCCGGCTACGTCACTGTTATCCCTCGACGTGATCCCCCCGCCTCGGTGGAGGAAGACCCCTCGGAAGACACAGAAGATACAGGAAACTCGGTGGAGATCAGCAATGACAGCACCCCGAGTCAGCAACGCGACGCATCGCCTACATCGGTGATGCCACATCCACCACTTTATGGGCTTCGCATTCGGAGGACGGCGAGGAAGAGTGTTCCCATTCCAGGAAGGATAGCCACCAGCACAGCAGGACTTGGCACGGCAGGACCTAGCAGGGTAGGACCTAGCATTGCAGGACCGAGAGCACCCCCACCACAGCGAGTCATAGGGATACCTGTCAGGCAGCCAGGTATGACCCCGGAGGAGTCCTGGAGAATGCAGTCGATGGCAGCGGGCCTACGTCACAGTCTCGCTGTGATAGCTGGGCATCGGGAAGTTTTGGATGAAGTGTTGACAAGGATGGAAATCCTGTTTCAACATTCGATGGAGGCTGCTGACACTGCTAGTGCTGCTAGACGAGTGGCAGGTCGTGCGATGACCGCATATTATGTGCTTGGAGGGCTATTACTGATTGTGATGTTGATGTTTCTTGTTGGGATAGCGATTAGTAATTGGTTCTGATTTCAGTATTTTATTTTATTTTGTCATGAAACGAAAACCCATGTTGGGTGTCTTTTGGGGAAAAACATTTAAAACTTTATTTTGGGAATTTATGTATTGCTTTGGTTTTAAGACTATTTCAAATGGTGATGAGAAATTTCTTTTATGTTTGAAAACTTTTACTATGAGGTCAAACCCTAGAATTTTCTTAGTCAATGGTCGAATAAAAAGATTTTTCTTTTCTTTCCTTTCTAAAATCTATATGCCTAGTATTAATGCAAACCATTAATTTGACAACACTTACGGTTTTCAAAATAGTAGTGAACTAAATATTATACATTATTTTATGTATTTATACGTATTTCTTCTCTTGTGTCTTAGAACCATGTCAGGAAGGCCTAATCGCGGGCGCCCACAGAACGAAACACCCGATGTTGCTCAAGTGGTAGCACAACAACTCATGGCAGCAATCCCAAACATTGTTACTCAAGTAACTACGAGACTTAATGCTAACCAAGGAAGTAGTGGAGGAAACCGGGGAAACAATGAAAGAGAATGCAACTACAAGTCCTTTATGGCCTGTAAACCTAAGGAGTTCCATGGAAAGGAAGGTGCGGTCGGGTTGCTGAAATGGATTGACAGCATGGAGTCGGTCCTTCACATTAGCAAATGCCTCGAGCGCAACAAAGTTGAGTATGCAACTTGTCTACTCCAAGATAGGGCATTGACCTGGTGGAATACTCTAGTGCAAACCCGAGGTCGTGCAGCGGCATATCAGCTAACTTGGGAAGACCTGAAGAAGCTACTGATAGAGGAGTATTGTCCCAAGGATCAAATTCAGAAGCTTGAATCTGAGTTCTGGAACCATTCTATGGTTGGAACACAAATAGAGAAGTACACAGTCCGATTTCATGAACTAGCAAAACTGGTACCTCACATGGTTACTCCTAAGGAGAAACGGATAGATCGTTAGATCTGGGGTCTGGCACCAGAGATTCGGGGAATGGTTACTTCAGCAAACCCAACTACCATTCAAAGTGCAGTAAGTCTAGCAAATCGACTAACCAATGATGTGATAAGGATGGGAGCATCGACAAAGGAAAACTCTAGTAGCAAGAGGAAGCCAGCAGATCAGGGAGAGAAGAAGTATGGATGCAAGTCAGGGAGGAAGCAGAAAGTCTCAAGAAACTTTATGGTAAGAGCCCAGGAGCAAGAACCAGTGAAAACTCAGGAACCGGAAGTCATGGAAGTGCAGGAGCGAAAGCAGTACTCAGGACCGCTTCCGAAGTGCAATAAGTGTAACTTCCATCACAAGGGAGCTTGCCCAGTGTGCCAAAACTGTAAACAAACAGGCCATTACTCGAAGTATTGTAAGCTGAATAAGGATGGAAAAAGGGGATGTTACGAGTGCGGGAGTGCTGATCAACTCCGTAGAGCATGTCCCAAACTGAACAAGGGGCCTGGTAACAATGGACAAGGCCAAGCTAGGCAAAATTTCCAAGGAAATCTAGGTGGGCGGCCAAGGGGTGTAGCCTTTGTGATTGGTGCAGAAGAAGCTCGTCAGAACCCTGAGGTGATAACAGGTACGTTTCTCCTGAACAACCATTTTGCATCAGTAATATTCGATGCGGGAGCAGAAAGGAGTTTTGTTTCTTTAGCATTTAGACCATTAATTGACTTGAAATCGAGAAAGATGAGGAACACTTATGCTATTGAACTTGCTGATGGGTATGAAATTAGGGCTAATGAAATAATTCCTGGCTGTACTCTGAATTTAGCTGATAAACTCTTTAGCATTGACCTAATTCCTATAGAGCTAGGTAGTTTTGATGTAATAGTAGGAATGGATTGGTTATCCAAAAATAGAGCGGACATTGGTTGTTACGAGAAAGTCATCAGGGTACCTCTCCCCAATGGAGAAACCCTTATCATACACGGTGAGAAGCCAGGAAGAAGTTTAAACATTGTATCAAGCATGAAGATTCACAAGTACCTGAAGAAGAATTGTATTGCATTCATGGCCCACGTGCTAGAAAGAGAACCCGAAGCTAAGCAACTCAAGGAGATTCCAGTGGTTCAAAACTATCCCGAAGTGTTTCCGGAGGAATTACCCGGTCTACCCCCTCACAGACAGGTCGAATTTCGGATAGACTTAATTGCCGGAGCGGCACCGGTAGTAAAATAACCATATCGCCTCGCGCCATCCGAGATGCAAGAACTGTCCGGACAACTTCCTAGAACTTCTAAAGGTCACGACTCAATTGGGGTCATAGTGGATCGACTGACGAAATCTGCTCACTTTCTCCCCATTCGGGAAGACCTCAAGATGGAAAAATTGGCCCAAATCTACATCGACAAAATTGTTTCTCTGCATGGTGTACCCCTATCTATCATTTCTGATAGAGATAGTCGTTTTACATCACGATTTTGGTGGATGTTACAGAAGGCACTAGGAACCAAGATAAATTTGAGCACAGCTCACCACCCTCAGACAGATGGGCAGACAGAGAGAACAATACAAACATTTTAAGACATGCTACGGGCGTGTGTCATTGAGTTCAAAGGAAATTGGGATACTCATTTGCCTCTAATTGAGTTTTCCTACAATAACAGTTACCACACGAATATCCAATGTGCCCCATACGAAGCATTGTATGGACGTAAGTGTCGTTCTCCATTGTGTTGTACAGAAATCGGAGACAGACAATTGACTAGACTCGACCTTATCCAGGAAACAACTGACAAGATTGCTATCATCAAAGATAGGCTTAAAGCCGCCAGAGATCGTCAGAAAAGTTATGTGGATAATCGTCGAAAACCATTAGAATTCCAAGTTGGAGACAAGGTACTTCTAAAGGTGTCGCCTTGGAAAGGGCTTGTACGTTTTGGTAAGAAAGGAAAACTAAGCCCAAGATATGTTGGACCCTTCGAGATCATTGAAAGGATTGGTCCGGTGGCATATAAACTCCGATTACCCCAAGAGTTAAGCGCCATTCACGACACATTCCACGTCTCCAATCTTAAGAAATGTTTAGCCGACAAAGCATTGATAGTACCTCTGGAGGAAATTAAGATCAATGATAAGCTAAACTTTGTTGAGGAACCGATAGAAATCCTTGACAAGGAGGTGAAACAACTTAAGCGGAGTAAGATTCCGATTGTGAAAGTTCGATGGAACTCAAAACGCGGGCCGGAGTACACCTGGGAGCGTGAGGACTTCATGAAGGAAAAGTATCCACAACTTTTCCCATGCGATGGCAAACGATGACATGGAATGAATTTCGGGACGAAATTCTTTTTAAGTGGGGGATACTGTGACAAGTGTCAATTCAGGTCATTCTCGGACTCATGCATCTTTATAAAAACCATTCATGCACAACATGCCATGGCCTAGTAGTATAAATTAGGTCAAAATCTTGCATAAACTAGGATCCAACTAAGATCTAGGACTAATATACTTGACTCTTACGATTCTAGTAAGTTGTTTAACTACATTAGGAAATGCCAATACCATAATTAGAATGAAACTTCAAACTTTGTTACAATTGAAAAAGGGTATAAAACCCTAAAAATAAATTAAAATATTCTAATTTCATCCCAATATGATGGTGAATATCAAACAATGTTCCAAAAACTCTAAAGAGCCCAAAAATCCAAATTTATAAACTTTAAAGCTTAAAAACTTTATAAAATTTCTATAAACTTCCTAATATAAAATTTTTATTAATCAAATTATAGATTATAATCAATGAAATAGAAATTTAAATTATCATACATTAATCATAATTTATTAGTTAAAAAACAAGATTTTTAAATAAATCAAAAATTGCTTAAAGAGACATTTTTATAAAAATTTAGGTTTTATAAAAATTGAAGGGAGAATTATATAATTTGAATTTTAGGAGAGAGGGAGCCTCTCTCACTCATAAAATTCGTGCATCCTCTCCCCCATGCCCTCTCTCTTCCCAAAACTTCAATCATTAAAACACAATCCCCACTCTTCCACTTCTCTCTTCACTCTCTCTCACACTCCACCCTTTCAACTCTTAAACTCTCCTCCTCTCTCTCCAAACCCACGAAAATCATCAGCCAAGAACACCTCTCCACGCTCAAATCTTCATCTTCTAAGGTTGTTCTTCAAGGTATTCACGAAAATCCTTCATTTTCCTTACTTTTCCTTCTTGTTTTTTTTAAAGGGTTTTCTTGTACTTCTCCTCCTTCTACACCATTCTTTATGAACATTCATGAACATGTTCATGAATGTCGTGTTTGATGATGATGGTGGTAGGGTTTCACCCAAAAACAACATGCATGTTGTTTAATGGTGAAATCCAAGGACCAAAACCTATGTCAAACACTAAGGTTCGGATTTTTACAAGTTTTAAAGGCTCATACACCTTATGCATTCAAGTATTTCCTTTAAAAACATCACTATAACAAACATATGTCCATGCATGGTCTTCAAACCGTGATGCATGTGAAGAACACCAAGCTAAAGAGCTTGATGATCAAAGTACATTGTTAATAGTGCATGTAAATGATTTTTTCTAGAAAAATATCTAAAAGTTCTTTTCTGCTCAAATCAAAATTTTTCCAGATTCCCATTAAGTTAATATGAATATCTGGAAAATCCCAAGAGTTTTTATCGTTTCCTTGATTTATTAAAATTGTTGCAAGAAAACAAGGGCATAAATCACATAAAATACTTCCAGAGGTCTATAAATCCGGAATAAATTCGTGGATGACCCCTATGGTGAATAATGACCTCTCATTAAATTTCATCGATTTATGTTGCTGTTTAGTATGATTTTCGATTTTCTTTTTGTTTGGGTACAATAAATCACAAAACCACTTTAAAGAGTGTGAAAATTGTATCTAACAATTTTCACAGCTCTTACCTGTGGTGGGAGACTCAGAAAATTAATTTCAGAATTTTTCATCATGCCTTTCTAGTTTTCCTAATTTTTGGTAGTTATAATGGCCTAAAAATAGTAAAAATAGTTCTGATTATCCAAAATTCATGAAAATTTACCAGAACATCATGTTGTACATTATGAGGTTACATAAAAAGTTTGATCATTTTCCTCTACTGTATACTATTTTTCTCCTATTTTCTAAAGTTAAATACACTTAAATACACTTAAATACACATAAATACCCAAAACCGGATTATACAATATGAAAACCACTTTTGGTATTTTTCCCAGATTACTTACACTGTAAATGATGTTACAAAAAATTTTGGTAATTTATTTTAACTGTTTGTTATTTATTCTTCAATTAATGATTATTTAAGGGGATAAAACAAGGAAAAATAGAAATAACCACTGAAAAATATCTTTTATATTTTTCCCAGCCTAGTTATGTATAATAACAGTTAAATAAAAAGTTTGAGTAATTTTGGAAACTGTTTTCTATTTATTTCAATTTTTATTAGAATAAATACTCAAAAATCATAACATATAATTAAACAGGTTGGAAATCCATTTTTATATTTTTCCTAGCTTAGTAATGTATAATAACAGTTAAATAAAAAGTTTGAGTAAGTTTGGAAACTGTTTTCTATTTATTTCAATTTTTATTAGAATAAATGCTCAAAAATCATAAAATATAATTAAACAGCTTGTAAATCCATTTTTATATTTTTCCTAGCTTAGTAATGTGTAATAACAGTAAAATAAAAAGTTTGAGAATTTTCATCCTTTGAATGCTATTTTTCGTGAATTTATTTGGTTATGAAGGCTTAAAAACTTGGAAAAATAGTTAACCATATCAAAAAAATTCAAGGGAAATTTTCTGGAAAACTTCTATTGTATTTAGAATGAAAATACAAGGTTTGACAATTTTTGGAAACTATATGATAATATTTTGCGTTTTTAGGAATTTAAAACACCTTTAAATGTGTTGAAATACCCTCAAATTATATTACTAAATCTGGAAAATTAATATCCAAAATTTTCTTAATCACATGACTTATAGAATTTCACCATTTCAGAAAAATCGTAACCAATTAATATAAAACCGATATTAGAACATAAATTCGGCATTTCTCTATATGTAAAGTTTAGTATATTAGCATTAGATTTCGACATGGAAACTCACTAGTGTGTGTTTGATGTCATAGGATCCCGGTAGTAAGGCGTTGGTGTATTCCGAGGCACTACTTGTACCTACTCGAAACATTGTGAGTATTCACGCACTCCCCTATTTTCAGTTTTATGTTTTGGGGTGGAAAAGCATGTCCCGAAAAACTATTATTTGAATGTTGTATTTAAATTGATTTGTATCAAACATGATTGCTATATTATTGCTATGTCTCTCTATGTATGTCTATGCAACACGGAACATGAGAACTTATCGTACTAAGGCCCTTCCCTTATCTCTAACCATTAACTCTTTGATCCAATGGTCATTATGGATAGCGCTATTAGGAATTGACAACTCCTCACTCGCCCTATTGCTGGAGTGCATGATACCATATTCATCTATGGAACGATAAGCATAGATCTTGATAGGGCTTCAGTCATAGGTTTGGTTGAGACTCATTGTTTGCTCATACACATACAAACTCGTTTCTCGTTATAGCAATAAACTTGTTATTTATTATGGCAATAAACTCGTTTATCAATTTTAGCAATCAACTTTGTTTCTCATTATAGCAATGAACTTGGTTCTCATTAAAGCAATTTACTTGTATTTATGAAAAGTCTTATACCAAATCTTGATTTTATAAACCTGTGAACTCACCAACTATTTTCATAGTTGACGCTCGTTTTACCTACTTTTTCAGGAAATAATTAGTAAGTGGATATAGAGATTCATCATCATAGAGCATGCTGCATCGTGTGGAAGTTATTTTATGAAGTTATATATTTTGAACAATGTCATTTTGGAAAACTTGTACTTTGTTTTGTTTAAGCTATGGGTTGTAAACTTTTAAATATTGCTATGGGTTGTAAACTTTTTAATATTGCTATGGTGATGTATCTTTATCTTTTGCAATGAAACCTTTGTCGCTGTCATACCTTGCGTTTCCGCTTTAGCGGGGTGTGACAGAAATGGTATCAGAGCTAAAGTTATAGAGAACATCAGTTTTCCTTTAAGAAAACACAACCTATAACCAAAACTTATAAAAATTCTTTTTACATCAAACATATTACTAATATAATTAGGTCGGGAATTGTATCGTTGGACCTCACTTAAACATAGCCTGGTCACCTATGTTTAATTAAGGAAAGATTTATACAAAGCTTGAGCTAATTATAATGGGGATATGTTCAACAAAATTTTTGAGAAAACTTTATTTCAAAAAAAAAAAATTCAAAAAGGTTAATTTTGGTGTGAGTAAGCATTGCATATTATAGGCATGCATTGTCATTTATTTAATATCTCATTGAATCTATGTCTAAGTCCACTATGTCAACATCGTCATCTTCTCACGCACCCGCCTCAGCCGATGAGTCCGACTACGTCACTGTTATCCCTCGACGTGATCCCCCCGCCTCGGTGGAGGAAGACCCCTCGGAAGACACAGAAGATGCAGGAAACTCGGTGGAGATCAGCAATGACAGCACCCCGAGTCAGCGACGCGAGGCATCGCCTACATCGGTGATGCCACAGCCACCACTTTATGGGCTTCGCATTCGGAGGACGGCGAGGAAGAGTGTTCCCATTCCAGGAAGGATAGCCACCAGCACAGCAAGACTTGGCACGGCAGGACCTAGCAGGGTAGGACCTAGCATTGCAGGACCGAGAGCACCCCCACCACAGCGAGTCATAGGGATACCTGTCAGGCAGCCAGGTATGACCCCGGAGGAGTCCCGGAGAATGCAGTCGATGGCAGCGGGCCTACGTCACAGTCTCGCTGTGATAGCTGGGCATCGGGAAGTTTTGGATGAAGTGTTGACAAGGATGGAAATCCTGTTTCAGCATTCGATGGAGGCTGCTGACACTGCTAGTGCTGCTAGACGAGTGGCAGGTCGTGCGATGACCGCATATTATGTGCTTGGAGGGCTATTACTGATTGTGGTGTTGATGTTTCTTGTTGGGATAGCGATTAGTAATTGGTTCTGATTTCAGTATTTTATTTTATTTTGTCATGAAACGAAAACCCATGTTGGGTGTCTTTTGGGGAAAAACATTTAAAACTTTATTTTGGGAATTTATGTATTGCTTTGGTTTTAAGACTATTTCAAATGGTGATGAGAAGTTTATTTTATGTTTGAAAACTTTTACTATGAGGTCAAACCCTAGAATTTTCTTACTCAATGGTCGAATAAAAAGATTTTTCTTTTCTTTCCTTTCTAAAATCTATATGCCTAGTATTAATGCAAACCATTAATTTGACAACACTTACGGTTTTCAAAATAGTAGTGAACTAAATATTATACATTATTTTATGTATTTATACGTATTTCTTCTCTTGTGTCTTAGAACCATGTCAGGAAGGCCTAATCGCGGGCGCCCACAGAACGAAACACCCGATGTTGCTCAAGTGGTAGCACAACAACTCATGGCAGCAATTCCAAACATTGTTACTCAAGTAACTACGAGACTTAATGCTAACCAAGGAAGTAGTGGAGGAAACCGGGGAAACAATGAAAGAGAATGCAACTACAAGTCCTTTATGGCCTGTAAACCTAAGGAGTTCCATGGAAAGGAAGGTGCGGTCGGGTTGCTGAAATGGATTGACAGCATGGAGTCGGTCCTTCACATTAGCAAATGCCTCGAGCGCAACAAAGTTGAGTATGCAACTTGTCTACTCCAAGATAGGGCATTGACCTGGTGGAATACTCTAGTGCAAATCCGAGGTCGTGCAGCGGCATATCAACTAACTTGGGAAGACCTGAAGAAGCTACTGATAGAGGAGTATTGTCCCAAGGATGAAATTCAGAAGCTTGAATCTGAGTTCTGGAACCATTCTATGGTTGGAACAAAAATAGAGAAGTACACAATCCGATTTCATGAACTAGCAAAACTGGTACCTCACATGGTTACTCCTGAGGAGAAACGGATAGATCGTTACATCTGGGGTCTGGCACCAGAGATTCGGGGAATGGTTACTTCAGCAAACCCAACTACCATTCAAAGTGCAGTAAGTCTAGCAAATCGACTAACCAATGATGTGATAAGGATGGGAGCATCGACAAAGGAAAACTCTAGTAGCAAGAGGAAGCCAGCAGATCAGGGAGAGAAGAAGTATGGAGGCAAGTCAGGGAGGAAGCAGAAAGTCTCAAGAAACTTTATGGTAAGAGCCCAGGAGCAAGAACCAGTGAAAACTCAGGAACCGGAAGTCATGGAAGTGCAGGAGCGAAAGCAGTACTCAGGACCGCTTTCGAAGTGCAATAAGTGTAACTTCCATCACAAGGGAGCTTGCCCAGTGTGCCAAAACTGTAAACAAACAGGCCATTACTCGAAGTATTGTAAGCTGAATAAGGATGGAAAAAGGGCATGTTACGAGTGCGGGAGTGCTGATCAACTCCGTAGAGCATGTCCCAAACTAAACAAGGGGCCTGGTAACAATGGACAAGGCCAAGCTAGGCAAAATTTCCAAGGAAATCTAGGTGGGCGGCCAAGGGGTGTAGCCTTTGTGATTGGTGCAGAAGAAGCTCGTCAGAACCCTGAGGTGATAACAGGTACGTTTCTCCTGAACAAGCATTTTGCATCAGTAATATTCGATGCGGGAGCAGAAAGGAGTTTTGTTTCTTTAGCATTTAGACCATTAATTGACTTGAAATCGAGAAAGATGAGGAACACTTATGCTATTGAACTTGCTGATGGGTATGAAATTAGGGCTAATGAAATAATTCCTGGCTGTACTCTGAATTTAGCTGATAAACTCTTTAGCATTGACCTAATTCCTATAGAGCTAGGTAGTTTTGATGTAATAGTAGGAATGGATTGGTTATCCAAAAATAGAGCGGACATTGGTTGTTACGAGAAAGTCATCAGGGTACCTATCCCCAATGGAGAAACCCTTATCATACACGGTGAGAAGCCAGGAAGAAGTTTAAACATTGTATCAAGCATGAAGATTCACAAGTACCTGAAGAAGAATTGTATTGCATTCATGGCCCACGTGCTAGAAATAGAACCCGAAGCTAAGCAACTCAAGGAGATTCCAGTGGTTCAAAACTATCCCGAAGTGTTTCCGGAGGAATTACCCGGTCTACCCCCTCACAGACAGGTCGAATTTCGGATAGACTTAATTCCCGGAGCGGCACCGGTAGCAAAAGAACCATATCGCCTCGCGCCATCCGAGATGCAAGAACTGTCCGGACAACTTCCTAGAACTTCTAAAGGTCACGACTCAATTTGGGTCATAGTGGATCGACTGACGAAATCTGCTCACTTTCTCCCCATTCGGGAAGACTTCAAGATGGAAAAATTGGCCCAAATCTACATCGACAAAATTGTTTCTCTGCATGGTGTACCCCTATCTATCATTTCTGATAGAGATAGTCGTTTTACATCACGATTTTGGTGGATGTTACAGAAGGCACTAGGAACCAAGATAAATTTGAGCACAGCTCACCACCCTCAGATAGATGGGCAGACAGAGAGAACAATACAAACATTTTAAGACATGCTACGGGCGTGTGTCATTGAGTTCAAAGGAAATTGGGATACTCATTTGCCTCTAATTGAGTTTTCCTACAATAACAGTTACCACACGAGTATCCAATGTGCCCCATACGAAGCATTGTATGGACGCAAGTGTCGTTCTCCATTGTGTTGGACAGAAATCGGAGATAGACAATTGACTAGACTCGACCTTATCCAGGAAACAACTGACAAGATTGCTATCATCAAAGATAGGCTTAAAGCCGCCAGAGATCGTCAGAAAAGTTATGTGGATAATCGTCGAAAACCATTAGAATTCCAAGTTGGAGACAAGGTACTTCTAAAGGTGTCGCCTTGGAAAGGGCTTGTACGTTTTGGTAAGAAAGGAAAACTAAGCCCAAGATATGTTGGACCCTTCGAGATCATTGAAAGGATTGGTCCGGTGGCATATAAACTCCGATTACCCCAAGAGTTAAGCGCCATTCACGACACATTCCACGTCTCCAATCTTAAGAAATGTTTAGCCGACAAAGCATTGATAGTACCTCTGGAGGAAATTAAGATCAATGATAAGCTAAACTTTGTTGAGGAACCGATAGAAATCCTTGACAAGGAGGTGAAACAACTTAAGCGGAGTAAGATTCCGATTGTGAAAGTTCGATGGAACTCAAAACGCGGGCCGGAGTACACCTGGGAGCGTGAGGACTTCATGAAGGAAAAGTATCCACAACTTTTCCCATGCGATGGCAAACGATGATATAGAATGAATTTCAGGACGAAATTCTTTTTAAGTGGGGAATACTGTGACAACTGTCAATTCAGGTCATTCTCGGACTCATGCATCTTTATAAAAACCATTCATGCACAACATGTCATGGCCTAGTAGTATAAATTAGGTCAAAATCTTGCATAAACTAGGATCCAACTAAGATCTAGGACTAATATACTTGACTCTTACGATTCTAGTAAGTTGTTTAACTAGAATAGGAAATGCCAATACCATAATTAGAATGAAACTTCAAACTTTGTTACAATTGAAAAAGGGTATAAAACCCTAAAAATAAATTAAAATATTCTAATTTCATCCCAATATGATGGTGATCAAACAATGTTCCAAAAACTCTAAAGAGCCCAAAAATCCAAATTTATAAACTTTAAAGCTTAAAAACTTTATAAAATTTCTATAAACTTCCTAATATAAAATTTTTATTAATCAAATTATAGATTATAATCAATGAAATAGAAATTTAAATTATCATACATTAATCATAATTTATTAGTTAAAAAACAAGATTTTTAAATAAATCAAAAATTGCTTAAAGAGACATTTTTATAAAAATTTAGGTTTTATAAAAATTGAAGGGAGAATTATATAATTTGAATTTTAGGAGAGAGGGAGCCTCTCTCACTCATAAAATTCGTGCATCCTCTCCCCCATGCCCTCTCTCTTCCCAAAACTTTAATCATTAAAACACAATCCCCACTCTTCCACTTCTCTCTTCACTCTCTCTCACACTCCACCCTTTCAACTCTCAAACTCTCCTCCTCTCTCTCCAAACCCACGAAAATTATCAGCCAAGAACACCTCTCCACACTCAAATCTTCATCTTCTAAGGTTGTTCTTCAAGGTATTCACGAAAATCCTTCATTTTCCTTACTTTTCCTTCTTGTTTTTTTTAAAGGGTTTTCTTGTACTTCTCCTCCTTCTACACCATTCTTTATGAACATTCATGAACATGTTCATGAATGTCGTGTTTGATGATGATGGTGGTAGGGTTTCACCCAAGAACAACATGCATGTTGTTTAATGGTGAAATCCAAGGACCAAAACCTATGTCAAACACTAAGGTTCGGATTTTTACAAGTTTTAAAGGCTCATACACCTTATGCATTCAAGTATTTCCTTTAAAAACATCACTATAACAAACATATGTCCATGCATGGTCTTCAAACCGTGATGCATGTGAAGAACACCAAGCTAAAGAGCTTGATGATCAAAGTACATTGTTAATAGTGCATGTAAATGATTTTGTCTAGAAAAATATCTAAAAGTTCTTTTCTGCTCAAATCAAAATTTTTCCAGATTCCCATTAAGTTAATATGAATATCTGGAAAATCCCAAGAGTTTTTATCGTTTCCTTGATTTATTAAAATTGTTGCAAGAAAACAAGGGCATAAATCACATAAAACACTTCCAGAGGTCTATAAATCCGGAATAAATTCGTGGATGACCCCTATGGTGAATAATGACCTCTCATTAAATGTCATCGATTTATGTTGTTGTTTAGTATGATTTTCAATTTTCTTTTTGTTTGGGTACAATAAATCACAAAACCACTTTAAATAGTGTGACAATTGTAGCTAACAATTTTCGCAGCTCTTACCTGTGGTGGGAGACTCAGAAAAATAATTTCAGAATTTTTCATCATGCCTTTCTATTTTTCCCAATTTTTGGTAGTTATAATGGCCTAAAAATAGTAAAAATAGTTCTGATTATCCAAAATTCTTGAAAATTTACCAGAACATCATGGTGTACATTAGGAGGTTACATAAAAAGTTTGATCATTTTCCTCTACTGTATACTATTTTTCTCCTATTTTCTAAGGTTAAATACACTTAAATACACTTAAATACACATAAATACCCAAAACCGGATTATACAATATGAAAACCACTTTTGGTATTTTCCCAGATTACTTACACTGTAAATGATGTTACAAAAAATTTTGGTAATTTATTTTAACTGTTTGTTATTTATTCTTCAATTAATGATTATTTAAGGGGATAAAACAAGGAAAAATAGAAATAACCAATGAAAAATATCTTTTATATTTTTCCCAGCCTAGTTATGTATAATAACAGTTAAATAAAAAGTTTGAGTAATTTTGGAAACTGTTTTCTATTTATTTCAATTTGTATTAGAATAAATGCTCAAAAATCATAACATATAATTAAACAGCTTGGAAATCCATTTTTATATTTTTCCTAGCTTAGTAATGTATAATAACAGTTAAATAAAAAGTTTGAGTAAGTTTGGAAACTGTTTTCTATTTATTTCAATTTTTATTAGAATAAATGCTCAAAAATCATAAAATATAATTAAACAGCTTGGAAATCCATTTTTATATTTTTCCTAGCTTAGTAATGTGTAATAACAGTAAAATAAAAAGTTTGAGAATTTTCACCCTTTGAATGCTATTTTTCGTGAATTTATTTGGTTATGAAGGCTTAAAAACTTGGAAAAATAGTTAACCATATCAAAAAAATTCAAGGGAAATTTTATGGAAAACCTCTATTGTATTTAGAATGAAAATACAAGGTTTGACAATTTTTGGAAACTATTTGATAATATTTTGCGTTTTTAGGAATTTAAAACACCTTTAAATGTGTTGAAATACCCTCAAATTATATTACTAAATCTGGAAAATTAATATCCAAAATTTTCTTAATCACATGACTTATAGAATTTCACCATTTCAGAAAAATCGTAACCAATTAATATAAAACCGATATTAGAACATAAATTCGGCATTTCTCTATATGTAGAGTTTAGTATATTAGCATTAGATTTCGACATGGAAACTCACTAGTGTGTGTTTGATGTCGTAGGATCCCGGTAGTAAGGCGTTGGTGTATTCCGAGGCACTACTTGTACCTACTCGAAACATTGTGAGTATTCACGCACTCCCCTATTTTCAGTTTTATGTTTTGGGGTGGAAAAGCATGTCCCGAAAAACTATTATTTGAATGTTGTATTTAAATTGATTTGTATCAAACATGATTGCTATTTTATTGCTATGTCTCTCTATGTATGTCTATGCAACACGGAACATGAGAACTTATCGTACTAAGGCCCTTCCCTTATCTCTAACCATTAACTCTTTGAGCCAATGGTCATTATGGATAGCGCTATTAGGAATTGACAACCCCTCACTCGCCCTATTGCTGGAGTGCATGATACCATATTCATCTATGGAACGATAAGCATAGATCTTGATAGGGCTTCAGTCATAGGTTTGGTTGAGACTCATTGTTTGCTCATACACATACATACTCGTTTCTTGTTATAGCAATAAACTTGTTATTTATTATGGCAATAAACTCGTTTATCAATTTTAGCAATCAACTTTGTTTCTCATTATAGCAATGAACTTTGTTCTCATTAAAGCAATGTACTTGTATTTATGAAAAGTCTTATACCAAATCTTGATTTTATAAACCTGTGAACTCACCAACTATTTTCATAGTTGACGCTCGTTTTACATACTTTTTCAGGAAATAATTAGTAAGTGGATATAGAGATTCATCATCATAGAGCATGCTGCATCGTGTGGAAGTTATTTTATGAAGTTATATATTTTGAACAATGTCATTTTGGAAAACTTGTACTTTGTTTTGTTTAAGCTATGGGTTGTAAACTTTTAAATATTGCTATGGTGATGTATCTTTAATTTTTTGTAATGAAACCTTTGTCGCTGTCATACCTTGTGTTTCCGCTTTAGCGGGGTGTGACATGTTGCCTCCTCTGCGTGATTGAAATACATCCGACCTGGACTGTAACATATGCAACTCTATCTCTATGCATCTTCTATCTATGCAATTCTTTCTATCTGTTAGCCATATACTGTCTCCTTTGTGTGACTTACAATCCGACCTGGTACACAGTATATGCATCATTCTTCTTCTCAATCCCTCTAAAACTTCAGTTAGTCATATGTTTCACCCTCTGCGTGATTGGAAGAGATCCGACCTGGGTGTATAGCATATGCATTCTGAATCTATCTTCTCTCTTAATAATTGTCTGCTCACCCGATGTAAGGAGTATTCTAGAAGTCTTTGATTACTGGAGCATATCAGGAAGCGCGAAACATGTTCTAGTACAATTAAAATTGAACACTTACAGATTGTCTCTAGATCTCGCTGCTCAATTTAGGTGGACAACAATATCTTTGGTCGTCGTCAGTTGAATGGTCCTTAAGGAATATTATCTAGGAACTTAGGATCACAATGTCTTGTCACTTATAGTATGTCCTAATTTTGTCACAATCTCTCGTGTTTAAGTGGACCACAATATCGGCGATTGACCAGATCTATTCATGAAGGGAGAGGTACTGATAAACGGATAAAGGCTATCTAAAAACTTTGATCCCAAATCACTCTTAAAGTTAGATATCATTTTATTTTTGTTAAATTTGTTCATAGTTTTCTTCTAATTTAAATATTAAGGGAGAATTAAATTTTTTTTTGAAAACCAAACAAAAATAAAAGAAAATTAAAAAAATCCAAAAATAGTGTTATTTCTGTTTTATTTCTTTTTCAGAAAATATGAAAATTCCAAAAGTGTTGTGTGCTAAGTTTTCTTTTAGTATTGTTGTTGTCTTGAAAAGTGAATTCAGGTGTAGATGAAACTCATGGAGTTTGTGTCGAAGATTTCTGAGCCAAGGCTTCATCCGTGATCATAGAAGAATTCTCATTCGAAGGAGCAAAAAATGAAGATTATTCTTTCGACATTCAATCTTTCAACCCTAGTAGCAAGGTCAAGCAATTGAAGATTATGTGACAGATTGCATTGAAGCCTCCTCAATCAATACACTGCTATCTTGAACCTGCTGAAGTGATCCTGAAGAGTAGTTCTCTCTGATGTTCTCTCCGAAGATTCTCAAACTGAAAGCATTATCTTTCAAGAATCAGTACAAAAAGCCTCCTCACCCAATGTGCGTTCAATGTCAAATTCTGAAGAAAAGCCCAACTGCTCAAGATGAAGTCATTCATTGAAGATTCATCAAGTTCATCTTGAAGTTGTGAAGAATTTGAAGATTAAAGTTGAAGCCAAAGCTCCCAATGAAGATTAACAAGAAAAGTCAGCTACTTTTTAAGGGGAGCTTGTTGGGTCATTTAAGAAAAGAAAAGAAACCTATAAACCAAGGGGGAGATTGTTGGGTCAAAAATATGGTTTATACTTTGCTTTTCTAAGCATTTATTGTTTTTATTATTTGGGCCAAAAATAGTATAGGATTAATTGTAGCTTGGACCGAGCATTGGATTATTTGTATTTTGGGCTTGGCCTTAGGTCCATATATATATAGGGTGAGGAGTGCATGTGAAGGATGAAAAGCATAGAGGAGCTTAAGTGTGTGCATTTGAAGGTGTTCTAGAGAGAGAATCTAGAGAGAAGAACAAGTGTATGTTAGTGTGTGTGAATCTCATGTAAAGGATCATCATTCTATTCATTAATATATTGAGATTCATATTATTCTTTTTCTCCTTCTCTTTTATTTGATGTGACATCATCCGTTTGATTGGGATTCCGCACCATCAAACGGATCTGATTGATACACAAGCAGATTGGGGACTTACAATTGGTATCAGAGCTTGGATTGTATCACTCATCTTTGTCAGATCTGGAGTCGATTTGATCTTATTTTGGAAAGATTCTTGCGTTTTTGGATAAATCTCTGAAAATTAGGGGGGGTTGTTCTTCGCGTTTTTCATAAAAACGAGTTTTTGATCGAGTTTTGGAGCAAAAATGGTGAAAAACGTCGTTTTTTTCACGATCTGAAGCTGTGTTGACGGTCCTTGAAGAGTTTACGGTCAGGAGTTTACGGCTGTAAACATGTTTACAGTCGCCGGAGTTTACGGTCGGCGGTTTATGGTCGCCGGAGTTTACGGCCTCGGCTCGGAATTCGGCTTGGTGGATCGCAGCTTGGAGGATGGCTCGGCAACAACGGCTTGGTCTACGGCTTGCAACAGCGACTTTGTCTACGGCTTGCATCAGCGCTTCAATAAAAACGGAAACGGATTTGGGGGTTGTCGGGGATCGAACCTGGGACCTCTGGTTGATCAAACACGCGTCTTACCAACTCCTCTAAGCTCCTCCTTGGTTCATCACTTCCGATTTTAATTCAAATACATTGCCATTCGCACCTACTTTCGCATTTTTGTCAATTTCAGCCCAAAATTGATTTTCTTTTAATTTTAAATTCCTTTTTCATCCAAAAATTTTAGTTTTTAAATTTTGAATTTTATTTTTGATTTTTTACTTAATATTTTGACTTTGACTTTAAAGTTTGACCTTTGACTTTAAACTTTGACTTTCTCGTTTGACTTTTAAATTTTCAAATTTAGCTTTTCGGTTTGACTTTTAAGTTTGACTTTTGAGTTGGACTTTTTAAATTTGACTTTTGAGGTTGACTTTTGAGTTTTTAGTCAAAGGGCATATTTTTTAAAAACAATGAGTTCTTCAAACGTTCCAGTCAATAAAGTTTCATGTTCTCAATCTTGTGAAACTACGATTAAATTTCTTCGGGAACAAATTGATTTATTAAAAAGAGAAGTTGAGGACGTGAGATATGAAGGATATCAACTTAGGAAATGACAGAAACCCCTAAAGGCCCAGTTAGAAACAAAAATTAAGGACTTTAAAAGAATTCAGACATAATACAGTGAAAAATGTGAGCTTTATGATTATGTTAAAAGACAAAATGATGAGTTAATTATCGAGCTTGATACATTGAAAAGACAATTTGAAACTGCAAATTTTGATTTTAGAAAATTTGATGGATCAAGCGAGGTAGTTGTCAACATGATTGATCACTACATGCAGTTCAAACGAAACCAACAAAAGGGCTTAAGATATGATAGTGTACCTCCTCCTTACAATCATACATATCAGTATCAACCCCTATCCAAGGATGAGATTGCCAACAAACCATTTTATGGTTTATGGAAAGTCGTCTGGTTTCGTTTCAGGCGGATTTATTAATGTTGAAAGTACTAACATTTCTACTTCCCTTGCAGATCAATCCTTAGATCAGTCAAAGCACAAAGTTGAAGGATCTGTTTTTGATAACGAAACTGAGCCTGAACCTGATGTTTCTGTTTCCAATGAACAACCTTCTGTTTCTAATATTAAAGTTGATGATACATCTTGTGATGCCTTTGATGCTTTTGCATCGAATCATGTTGAGTTAAATTTTTTTGACATATTTGATTATTTGTTTGAAAATACTGATGTTCCTGTTTCTAGCACATCTGCTTCATGTGCAGGTAAAGTAGCAGAAGATGAGAACAATGAGAAAACCATTGAACAAACCAAAATCTCCTTGAACTCTGAACCTGTTGCTTCGAACTCAGCTGTTTCTGATCAACCTGTTGTTGAGAAATACAGGCCACCAATTCCAGCGAAACAGAGTGCCTCCTACAATTGTGCTTGTAGGAACAATAAGAGACAAGGCAAGGTTACGCCACCAGGGGCAGGAAGAAACAACTTCCCAGTGAAGAAAAAGACTTGCTTTCACTGTGGAACACTTGGTCACATTGCCCGAAACTGTCCAAATCGTGCATACGTTCCCTACTACGCACAAGGATGGCAAAACACGCCAAGAGGGAGATACTTCAAAAGAAACCCCTCAAGGTCACGTTCAGACCATGGTGACTGGAATGCGCAGAAGGCCAAGAATCAAACCCACAAGGCCAAGAATCTGAATCCCAAGAACAAGAAGGGAATGCCGGCCAAGAAGCCAAATCCAAGAGATGCTCCCGTGAAGCCAAAATCAAAGTCATCTCAACGGCCGACATCAAGATCAAAAGCAAGTACTGAGCCACCCATCATATTGAAAAAGAAATGGGTTAAACCCAACTACAAATGGGTTCCAAAGGCTCACTCTCCTAAATCAACTAATGACTCTAATATTTCTTCATCTTCTGTTTGTGATAAACAGGATATGTCATGGGAGAGAGTACCGTGCAAGGATGACAAAGGTCGACCCAGTTTCAAAATGGACTAGGTTCCAAAGACCAAATGATCCCGCTCTGTGTCGGAGCAGCTATGGAGGCATATCATCAGACTTCGGTTTGTTGGTAATGGCTGTTCCAAGCACATGATAGGGGACATCTCTCAACTGTACAACACTCAGAACATTGTTTGGGAGTATGTGTCCTTTTCGGGAAAGGAAGAAAGGAAGAGATCACAAACGGGGTTAGTGCTTAATGACATGAAGAATTTTCGGATCTGTTCTGCGACTACGCGTGCTGTTCTCAGACCTTCTGGATGCAAATTCAATCGGTGACTTACGGTTTGAGTTTTCTTCTCTATACTCCTGAGTTTTTCTTAAGCTGATTCGCTTTAAAGACTAATTTTTGTTTTAGGATAGTTTAAATTTGTGCATTTACTTTCGTTTCTCTCCTATGCACAAATTTAGGGGGAGAAATAAAAACAAAACAAAAATTAGAAAAGTTAAAAAAAATAAAAATAAAAAAAATAAAAATAAAAATAAATAAAATATGTTGTTAATGGAATGTGCTTGCATGAGATGTTTTGGGAAGTGATATAATCATGTGATAATAGGCAATCTGAATCTGTGTAAGGGACTAAATCTGAATTGTCTAGGCTCTGTGTTCGATGCGCTGGTAGGCACGAAAGATTAAAATGGACTTGACTAGGCATTAATGAACTTAAGGAATCTAGAGACTTGAAAAATCTTGACCTAGATAGATCCATTTAGCCTGACAATACGACGCTCAGATAGGTTGAGCAGGGAGATATACATGATAATCCACCGGTCACATTAAATTAATCCGTATCTAGAACTGTGGTTTAACTCTTCCTCGATGTACGGACTTTGTCCTTAATTCCGATATTGATGGGGCGACTGGGGAATTCCGATAAAGTAGGTCTGTAGAAAATTATTTCTTGCTTTCTTTCTGTTAGTCATATGTTGCCTCCTCTGCGTGATTGAAATAGATCCGACCTGGACTGTAACATATGCAACTCTATCTCTCTGCATCTTCCATCTGTGCAATTCTTTCTATCTGTTAGCCATATACTGTCTCATTTGTGTGACTTACAATCCGACCTGGTACACAGTATATGCACCATTCTTTTTCTTAATCCTTCTAAAACTTCAGTTAGTCATATGTTTCACCCTCTGCGAGATTGGAAGAGATCCGACCTGGGTGTATAGCATATGCATTCTAAATCTGACTTCTCTCATAATAATTGTCTGCTCACCTAAAGTAAGGAGTACTTTGGAAGTTCCTGATTATTGGGGTATGTCAGGCAGCGGGAAACATGTTCTAGTACATTTAAAATTGAACAATCACTAGGTTGTCTGTAGATCTCGCTGCTCAATTTAGGTGGACAACAATATCTTTGGTCGTCGTCAGCTGAATGGTCCTTAAGGAATATTATCTAGGAACTTAGGATCACATTGTCTTGTCACTTATAGTATGTCCTAATTTTGTCACAATCTCTCGTGTTTAAGTGGGCCACAATATCGGCGATTGACCAGATCTATTCATGAAGGGAGAGGTACTGATAAACGGATAAATGTTGTCTAAAAACTTTGATCCCAAATCACTCTTAAAGTTAGATATCATTTTTATTTTTGTTAAATTTGTTCATAGTTTTCTTCTAATTTAAATATTAGGGGAGAATTAAAAAAAAAATTAAAAAAAAAAAACCAAACAAAAATCAGAAAATTAAAAATCCAAAAATTGTGTTATTTCTATTTTATTTCTTTTTCAGAAAATATGAAAAATCCAAAAATATTGTGTGCTAAAATTTTCTTTTAGTTTTGGTTTGTCTTGAATAGTGAATTCAGGTAAAGATGAAACTCATGGAGTTTGTGTCGAAGATTTCTGAGCCAAGGCTTCATCCGTGATCATCGAAGAATTCTCATTCGAAGGAGC
This sequence comes from Lactuca virosa, assembly GCF_052849685.1. Taxonomy (NCBI): domain Eukaryota; kingdom Viridiplantae; phylum Streptophyta; class Magnoliopsida; order Asterales; family Asteraceae; genus Lactuca; species Lactuca virosa. Next base: position 238,989,990 of record NC_136434.1, on the reverse strand, counting down.
AAGAAATGAAGATTATTATTTCGACATTCAATCTTTCAACCCCAGAAGCAAGGTGAAGCTGCAATTGAAGATTATGTGACGGATTGCATTGAAGCCTCCTCAATCAGTCCGCCGCTATCTTGAACCGGCTGAAGTGATCCTAAAGATTAGTTCTCTCTGATGTTCTCTCTAAAGATTCTCAAACTGAAAGCATTATCTTTCAAGAATCAGTACAAAAAGCCTCCTCACCCAATGTGCGTTCAATGTCAAATTCTGAAGAAAAGCCCAACTGCTCAAGATGAAGTCATTCATTGAAGATTCATCAAGTTCATCTTGAAGTTGTGAAGAATTTGAAGATTAAAGTTGAATCCAAAGCTCCCAATGAAGATTAACAAGAAAAGCCAGCTACTTTTTAGGGGGAGCTTGTTGGGTCATTTAAGAAAAGAAAAGAAAGCTATAAACCAAGGGGGAGATTGTTGGATCAAAAATTTGGTTTATACTTTGCTTTTCTAAGCATTTATTATTTTTATTATTTGGGCCAAAAATAATATAGGATTAATTGTAGCTTGGACCGAGCATTGGATTATTTGTATTTTGGGCTTGGCCTTAGGTCCATATATATATATATATATATATATATATATATATATATATAGGGTGAGGAGTGCATGTGAAGGATGAAAATCATAGAGGAGCTTAAGTGTGTGTATTTGAAGGTGTTCTAGAGAGAGAATCTAGAGAGAAGAACAAGTGTGTGTTAGTGTGTGTGAATCTCATGTAAAGGATCATCATTCTATTCATTAATACATTGAGATTCATATTATTCTTCTTCTCATTCTCTTTTATTTGATCTGACATCATCCGTTTGATTGGGATTCTGCACCATCAAACGGATCTGATTGATACACAAGCAGAGTGGGGACTTACAACATGTGTATTCCTTTCCTATTTCCACTGGTACGACGGAGCCTTTTGAAACAAAAATAAATGAGTTGCTGAGAATGATTCCCCAATTCTCAACCTTTTTTATTTTCTCAATTGAACTTACCTCTTTTTCTTTCTCTCTCTCTCTCTCTCTCTATATATATATATATATATATATATATATATATATATATATATATATATATATATATATATATATATATATTCTATCTAAATAAATGATTCTTTTTCTCTGTATGTTATATATATATATATATATATATATATATATATATATATATATTCTATCTAAATAAATGATTCTTTTTCTCTGTATGTTTCTTCCACATTTGTTTTAAGCCAAAAGTGTTTTTACCTTTATACCCTTCACCCTTTTATTAATATTTCTGGAAGCAAATATAGTATACATAAACCCGAATTCACTGCATATAGCCACTTCTCTACTCCCCACGATCCCAGCCTCTTCTTTTTCAACCATTTAAGGACAAGTTCCTTTGCCACTACCTAATCACTAGAAATGAAACACGTTTTCCTCTTATTTTCTAGGTTTAATTTTTGATTGTATCTCAAAATATCGACTGAATTCACGTTTTTGTTTCCCCATAATTTGTTGCTGGTTTTCTCAAGTTAGTTGTCAATCGGGTATCTTCATTTTTTTTTGAAGTTGGAATCAATTCTTTTGTTTTTTTTTAATATTTGGATTAGGGCAGCATGACAAATCGAAAGTCATGATGATAAATAGAGATTCATACTTCTCTTTTCTCTGCAATAACTTTGCTTGATTTTTCAATTAATTTCAACTACTTTTACTCTGTTTTGATTATGATGGGATCTATTTTTTGCAGGACTAATTATACAAAACATTCAGGAATTTCAATGAATTTATTTATATTGATTACGCGTCTGCCATTTTCTCTACCATCTCTTTCACTCTGATTTGTCTCTCCCACCCTACCTCTGTTAAGTCATGTTAATGATGTTGATTTCAGTCCAAATACTGTTAATTTATTGACTTTGGTGATTTGATTTTAGGTACGCGATTGTTAATTTCAGAGTTTAGTGACGTTAAAGTTTGATTCAACATCAGCTTATTTTGGGATTCAGTGTATTTCTCAAGTATGTTCATGGATTTTTTTTCCTTTGTTTATTTGTTGGGTATAAGAACCCTGGATTTTATTTTATTTTTTTTATCGTTTCATACAGATTATGAGTTTTTTATGGTTAGTGCACCCAAGCTATTCGATGTAATGTTTCATAGAATGGGACTCTTTGTGTAGCCTCTTTATTGTTTGGTGTTCATGGCATCTTCTAATTCCATATCTCTTAAATGTTTTTCTGTATTTTTGTTAATTTTCTCAATAACCAAATTGGGTTTAAAGAACCTTGGTCATTATATTTATCATATTTATTGAGAAATATCTATTGAAAGGAACTGGCGAGTCAGGTAGATGATGAGTTGATATATATGAACATATGTGAGGAAGTTGATGGAAGCTACATGTGTTTATAATGTGAATGAAATAAAAAAAGCTCATTCAACCCCTTTTAAAAATTTATAACACATATCTATGAATAAGGTGGTAGGGGAGGTGAGGGGATTGCATAGTAATTAATATTCATTGCCACAAGTATGGATATGTGGGATTTTTACTTTTGATTATTCAAATCCAAAATAGATTAAATACCGATTGGTCATGTAGTTTGACTATTATGATAAACTAAGCACATATGTGCATATTATTATTAGTTCTATAATGTATTCTATCAAGAAATAACAATTAGTTTATGTGTATTATAACATCTCAATTGTCTTTATACCTCCATTTTGTTGAGCAAAATTTTGTATGTATGGTGCAAAAATTTGATGCTAAATTGAGGATAATTATGGTTTATTTGGCAACAAATTCACTTCATAGTCTATGCATGATGTTGGTGTAGATGTTATTGTTTTAGAAAGGTATTTGATTCAAAATTTAAATATGCTATTTTTAAATGTCTTCAAATGTTAATCATATTTCCTTTTGCAGATACATGTATTTTTCATGTAGTGGGAGCCAATTTGGCATTCGAGATCCTTATTTTCTTAAGATGCATTACGATGGTGGGCGAAATGAGGGGACTTTCAAATTTGGCATTGTCTTTAGTGGTAAACACCTCTGACCAAACTACCATGAAGATTCACATTCTTTTTTGTCCCAAAACAAAAAAAAATCATCAAATACGTGCAGTTGTTATGCATCTCACAATTTTTTTTTCCAGAACTTACCAGAAAAATAGTATCTTGGATCACTGTTAATTGAAAGATGATTGGGTCGGTTTTATTGAAATTTTTGTCCCAGATAACTAGAAACTTCTTTTTAAGTTTTGACTAAGTATCTCATTCAATTTTCATGGATTGTTTTTAATTGAAAGATTGAAAACTGTCCTTCTATTTTAACAAGTTTGTCCCTGACAGATTTTGACATTTGTGTTCCTACAATAAAGTTGACATTTTAGCAATAAAAAAGTTATGTTTATGTAAGTACATTCCATAATTCTTGGACACAATAACAACCATGAGAATGCACTATCATTTCAGCCTCATCTTTTGCATATGGAGCTAAATTGTAGTTTAGAATTAAAAATCTTCCCTAGAAGAGAAACATGTATAGTCTTAGTGTAAGAGGAAAAAAGCTTTAATTTCAGACTTTTGGTTGTTTCTTGTCTAGGAAAGAAATAGTAATCTACTTTTGAGTCTAAGAAAGAAATAACAATGTACTTTTTGGACTAAAGAAGGAAATAACAATGATCATTTATCTCTTTCTCTTGACAAGTCTCTAATTTGTATCTGAAATTGAAATTGCAATGTCATGGGGATGCTGCCATGTTCATCTTCACATTAACACCACTATCAAGACTTCATCAGCGGGTTTCGTTTTGAAAAAAGAGGGTGTCATCGGTGGGAAGAAATCTGTGAATGATGAATGTGGGAGATGAGATATATGTATATATTCTTTACTCTTCTAATAAGATCTTTTTTATCTACTAAACTAAGCTCTGATCATGAAAATTTACTTTTCATTTCAGGTAGTCGGTTTTTGGTTAAGATACAAACCGATTGTTATTTCCCTTATAATGTATCCATCAATGAAATGTTAAAAAAGATACATAGACTAGAAAGTAACCTTGTAAGTTCATTATAATTACAATGTTATATCTAACATTTAAGCCAATCTTTTATATCAATATAAATGCTTTTGTCATTACTCATTCCTCCCAGTCTATCAATGCTCCCAATCTTGCTACTCTCTACTCAATATACTCAAAAGAAGAATTACACCCCTGTTCATTTAAATACTCACGTTTTATTATTTTTATTTCTTGAAATTTTGTATCTCAGTCTACATGGTTCTTTGCTTCTCCTTGATCTTTTTATTTTATAATTTTGGATTTGACACCATCTACTTATTCCCAAATTTTGTTTACCTTTGACTATTGACTAAAATGCTACAATAATGCATTAATCAAAAATATGGGTTGCCTTGGAGGAAATCTAATAAAAAAATTGAACGTCTTAATTATTTATTTGTTATAAGTTTATTTTACGTTTATATATGCATTACTATTTACGAAATAACTTTTTATGTATCATATTTTTAATAAACTAATTTAATAAATTTTTATAAATCATTGATTTTTCATTATCATTTTTAATCATCAATATTTTTTTTTCTTACCTACGGGTTGCACGGGTTGTAACCTAGTATAAAATATATTTGACTAGTATAAAATATATTCGACCATTCGGGTAAAAGGTTGAAAAGTCAGCGTGAAAGGTCGAACATTCCTGCATGTTAATTTTTGTGGCGGCAATTGCGATTGTGGAAGTGGTTGATGTGGTTACAAGGTTGATGGCAAAAGGTTATGGTGGTGGCGGTAGCAATAGGTATTGCATTGTAGGCGGCCTTCGTGTTTATGGTTGCGGAGGTAGAGGCGGCGGCAATATTTGGTTGGGTTCCTAGGTAGTAAGAGCATTGACGATTTTCACCATGATTACGGTTTGTGTTATCATGTACATGACAAGGTTGTCGATTCGAGCGGTTGTAGCATTGAAGATTTTGATAAGTGTTTGAAGTACGTTGGTTGTAGTATCCTTTCAGGGAGGCATAGTTGTTAGATCGAGAATGAAGGCATCAACTGATAGAGACCAATTCGAGAAGAACAATCTCCCAAGATAAAGCCGATTCAAGATGCCTAGTAAAGAAATAAAGACAATAATGAAATACTAGTTTCACCAAATTCTTCTTATTCCCAAAACAATGATAATACCACCAAATATAAGTGGAAAACATGAGCTACCGCAAATGTAGTGTAAAAGAGTAACATGGAAGACATAGGTGACTTGCCATCTACGACATGGATACCATCAACGAAATTTGTTAACACCTAAAGTGACAATGGTTCCTTTTGTTTTCACTAAGACTACAACGAAATAAAAAATGGGTATATAAAATTATCGGTTTTTTGGTTTTGATTTCTTGTTTTTTATATAAATATTTAAAGTTGTAGTATTTTTGTAGTCAAATACATCTTTAACAAACTAACATCATCATGCTTAAATTTGAATATATATGTCGTGAAAATGTTTGCAAAACTATTACATCATATACATTCATATAAAGCTTATTGGCATATAATTGGGTTTGCAAAAAAAAAAAAAAATGAAACCATAGCAAAAACGAATATGAAAAACATAAACTGTACCAAAATGAGAAAAATGGACAAACAATTATTTCGGTTTGGTTTCCTGTTTATATATAAACGACGAGAAAAAAATAACAAAAACATTTTTTGAAAAGACAATTACTTTGTTTTAATTTGCTTTTTTATATATAAAAAACAAAACAAACCAAAATAACAAAATGAAAAATTCCATGTAAAAAAAAACAAAATTTTTTCGAAATTTTTTTTTTATTAAAAAATTATGTTTTTTGAATTTTTTATAAGTGTTTTTTCTGAGAAATTTAAGAAATATAAGTGGTTTTATGGAAAAATAAATAAGTAAATGAAGTAATGGTTTTTTAGATAAAAGTTTGAAAACTTAGTGGTTTTTTGTGTTTTTCCTTTTAATGCGTAATAAATATATAGGATGGATCCGACCTTATGCATGGCTCGGACGCATATCAAAATACTTAAAGTTCTATATATTCATCACTTTATAAGAATATGTAACCACTTTTTACTACAATATTTGACAAGATTTATTTTGCATAACATATTTTAGAATCAGATTGATGTATGATGTTTAAGGAATGAAGGGTTTTATAGGATATCAAAAACATGTAAAACAAAAAATCTTAACACTTAAGTTCACATGCAACCTATAAAGGATTCATGTTTTCTCTAATTGATACAATCATACTATGAACTTCAAGAACCTTAAAGGAACTCTATGAAAGTCGAAATTAATGAATTAGGGTTTACACACCTTTAGATTTATTATAGAAAATAAATCTTTGATCATTTCCTTTATGTCTTTAAAAAGCAAGCATAAAATGTATGATGCCTCTAATGGCTCACACCTAAAACCCTAGAAACCATAGAATGAAGAGGAGAGAGAGGATATGGAGAGAAATTTGGTTCTTAAGCTTGTAGGTAATGGTATGAACGAAATTTGTTGTTCTTGAGTCCTATTTATAGTTTAGGTAACTTGCAGGCAAAACAAAATTTGAATTAATTAAATAATAAATTTAATCCCAATTTCGATCCTTTCGTTATCTATATCCAGGAGGCTTCAAGAAACCTGAAGAATCAAACCATAACCGTCCATACCATGGATGGTTCTACAATCACTTCTTTTGTTCAAACATTGAATAATTATAATTCACCCCTTGCACCTTTTATTAATTCCAATTAATCATAGATTAATTATGATTAACAATTAATTAATTCTTATTGATTTCTCATTAATTTATCAATTATTGAACTATTGATCTTATGTTAATTTATTAATCAAATAACAAATTAACAGATCAATTATCTGTTTCCAATTCATATATTAATCATTTATCTCTCTCTCTCTCTCTCTCTCTCTCTCTCCCCTAATATCATTTCTAACTATTTCTAGTTACGAGGGCAACCCAAAAAGGACTTTGCTTCTATTTGAAAGTTATTACCAATTTATTTATGAGCATAGACACCTTATCCAATAGTTTTCCACTTGGATAAGTCTATAACTACACATGCATGTATAATCAAACAACAAAGAGTGTTTTCCAAAGCCACTGCCAAACTGTAATTCAAATCAAATGTTGACCCTAAGATAAGTTATAAGTTATTCCATCATTCTTCAAGATATCATATGAACAGAGTCATGAAATTAATGATCAACCTCATGTTCATTTTTTTGTTTCTCGGTCTCCGATTTAATGATTAAATTCAGACTACAAACTCGAACACATCAATTTAGTCTGGACCATGCCTAGTTCTTATACATCAACTCAAATCACTGGGGGCACCAAAGATATCGATTTTCCTTATTCAGGTAAAAGGAATGAATTACATTGACTATATAGTCATTCCTTTTACTCACCAAATAATACATGGAATAACCCTTTATAACACCCAATTACGAGATGTGTTTGGCAAACCCAATGCACAACTGATTCGAAAACGATGAGCTATATATCTCTCTCTTTAGAAATAGTAGATATTATCGTCTTATAATTACTCGTGATAAAATCCATGAAGTAATTTATAAGTGTGGGTTTATCCAATACTCAAAATCCTATTTTCTAAGTACTCATGAATATTACAGCAATCCATATGCAATGTCTAATCTCCATAGACAATCTACAAACAATTCATGAAATTCTTAATTCACTACTTACTTCCAAAAGTATGAACGACTGTGGAATTTCAAATAATAAAATTATTCAGGGAGTAAACACGCAAAGTGAAATAAAATAGTAAACTAATTGACTATGGTATCAAACACTTTGAATATAAATAAATCTCTATTATTTAATAACCATAACAATTACAAATTTATTTATTGTAGATTGTTTCGTGTAATCGACTAACTAAGATGTAGTGGAAGTTCTTCTTTACATGCATTGTCCTTTTGAGATGGCGAGGTTCTAAAGTCACCGAAACCGAGCCTTTGATATTACAGAATGTTCGACTGGAACTTGTTACTCAGAATAATTCCATGCTTATGAAGTCTGCAATTCAAGGAAAAGTCCTTGAACACTTTTGTTGCATTAAAGTTTCCAAATAACATGTAGATTTTATAAGCAACTCTTATTATGGAAACATTTATGTATACCCATATCCCATTAAGGAATCATTTCCATATTCCCCAATGATCATCAATTCTCACCAAGAATCATCTTAATCCAAAACATGTAATTATGGTCCTTTCTAAACAATGCCATACTTCTAACTTTCTACACGCAACCAATCTTCAGTAAACCTCAGAAAGTTCTTGACAGTTTTTTTAATAACTCTAGTCACTTAAAATTCAAGTCCTTTTTCTCACAATGCTCAGTGCATTTGAAAAGTTAGAATAAACGAATATTATATCATATGTAATCGATCCTATATCCGAAGAATATGGGACTCGACTCATTATATCTTATATAAAGATTTCATATTTGTTCAATCTCATGCTATAATATTTCCATATAGAATCTTCTATGTTGAAACATTTTAACAAACTATTCATATATGATTTTGATTAAGACCTTTAGATTCGTCACGAAGTATGAGTTCCCTCTACCTTAAGTCCACTATAGCGAAATAGTTCCCAACTTTTGCAACTTGCAAACTAGAGACATTGTTCCCTATGAATAGTATTGTTAACATGTAATACCACTATTACAATTATGCTCCCAGTAGCTTTAACCTATACTCAGAAATCAACTGCACTTCTAGAAATCAATACCCTTTGACTTCCTCAAAGAAGTGCATATTCCTATTTCACGATGTTTCATCAAGCCTCTAATTAGCCTTCTTAAGCTTTTGTGCTTTATCTAGATAGTGTATGTGTTCAAAACCTTTCATGACGTGATAAACATATCTCCTGAAAGTTTAAATAATTCCTTTCCATTCCTTACAATTCGAAATATGAAGAGGGGTGTCGTAATAATATTATAGATTTTGGAATGCAATTAAAAAAACCAATATTTGTATTGATTTTTATCAAATCCTTAAATATACTAGTGAAAGTGTTTTCTCATAACCATTTTTATGAATTAGAGTGAAACCTTTTGCCACTTAGATTCGAAGGTACATACGTTCCCATCCATGTAGAACTTTCATTTTCAACCTACATTTATAAGACAAGGTCTAGGAAAATCCAGAATCACATTTAGGTCTCCTTCATGGACTAAACTTAGTTATTCTTCATTTAATTTCTTGCTTTCTGGTAGCTCAAAGCCCACCAGTGCTTCCGTTCATGTTAGCAGGTCACTTGTATTGATTAATGTGCCTTCACTGACCAACACACTTTGCTTTTGAAGTTAAATGGAAAACATATAACTCATAAGCTTTTCTGACTAAACTGTAAGTGCACAAAAAATAATAATGTGTCAATAAACACAATAAGTTTTCAACTCAAGTTGCGCACTAGTGATAACTAAAAGGATCATTGTCGGCTGACTCTTGAAACACTCGAGATCAATACGACTCCCACGGACTTCTTGGCATATAAGTTTTTTTTGTCACAAATAATTCCTTGATGAGCTAAAACAAATATGAAAAGGTTTTTGTAGATCCCCGACATGATAACACTCTTTAGAATTGGATTTAGTTCATCTTTTGTTTCTCGACTGCCGAAAAACATCATAACTCCAATTCTTAATGTGCTTGAGCAATAAATCATTGTTACTCCACATATTACGACGTGTTATCACCTTTCTTAGTTTGAAATGCATGAATTTGAAGATATGATTTAGAGTTACTAGATCATAGCTCTAAAAATCTATTTGGAATGAAGTATAACTCATATCTTAATCAAACCATTTCCAATAATATATGGTACCTCTTCTTAGTCATTCAATTGCACTAAGATGTTCTCTGAGGATCAATTATGATATAATTCCACAATAACTAAGATGATCATCAAACATGATACTAAAGTACTCTCCTTTTCTTTCAGATTGCAAAATCTTTTATCTTTCTTCCTAATAGATTCTTCTATTCATTCTAAAATCTTTGAATCTTTTAAAGGTATTAGAATTATTCTTAATCTTATAAAGACAACCATATTTACTGAAGCATAAGTAAATTATGACTAATAGAGTTATCGTCCCTTGTCGTAGATCTAAAGAGTTCATAACAACATGTACAAGATCCAATAATCCATTGCCTTACCTAAACATGTGAACAGTGACTCTATCATAATTTCTCCAATGAACAAAACTCTCATGCATCATCCAATTCGAATTGTATGACTCCAAGTTTATGTTCAATTAAAACTTGGTGATGAGATTTCCTTTCACTTGGTCAAATTTGACAATATCGCAACCACGATATTATAAGAATCATATCAAAAATTAATATTGCTACTATTAGAAACACACTCATTAATGCCATTGCAAGGAACTATAAAATAACAAAACTTCATTTTATAGATAAAACAAAATTGGAACTTGTCCTTATAATCCATAAAAGAAAGCTATGTTTCTAGATATCTCCGAAGAGTAATAGAAAACTATTAAAGCCATCCTAACTCCTTAGTAGTAGCTCAAAATGCTGACCATCGAACATTACGACAAAAGTCCATTACTCAGTATCAGATTTAGCTTGCTTTTCTCAAGCTTCCTTCTTTCTCTTAGATCCTGTAATACCATCAAAATGTGATCATAACATCATGTATTAAGAGTTTATGAATAGGAACTTATAAAACAATGGTGGTAGATAATGGTGATGGGTTTTGAGCACTATAACAATCCTATGGTGCACATACAACCCTAATGCTTTGGATCTAAGTTTTTCTGAAGTTATACATGCAATTTCATTTTATCCAAAGCATATACCCTAGCTTGCATGCAATTGGAGATATACAACATAAAAACTAGTTAGATGAATACCTATTAGTTCTAGCTTCTAGTTCTTGGCCTTTCAAGAGCTTAGTACCTGAAGTGTGATACCTTTAATAAGTTACAAACACTGAAAGCAAAAGGAGGCTTATTAGAGAGAGGTTATGAAGCACAAATCGGCTAGGGTTTCACCTTAGAATTCTTATGGCCGATTTTAGGGATGCTAGGGGTTACTTTTATAGTGTGGAATTCTTAGGGTTTCGTACACATAAACCCTAATTCACCATGACTCTTCACATTTGGTAGGCCCTTTGGACTAAACCTTCATGAACTCTCATATAGGTTTATTCCATCCCTAACCAACATGGATCATTAGCCCAAACTATAAGTATTACTGATTTACCTAATCAGTCCCTGTACATGTAATCAGTCTCTTTTGATCACTAAATTAATTCCAAATTAATTCTTGATCAATACTAATTAAATAATATGATTTCTCAATTAATATATTATTCATATAATATATTAATAAATCACAAATAACCTCTTTCTCAAATATCCATCCTATCAAATTGCTTCGGTGAAGGCAACCCACAAGGACCATGCTACTATCGGGTCAAGTACATACCAATTATAGTTATGGGCTTAGACACCTAATCCAATAGTTTCCCACTTGGATAAGTCTAATAACTATAACTGCCAATGTAACTTCAAAATCCGATTAGAAATCGTATCTCTCAAAAGTCGCTGTCGAACTCTAACCTAGTCAATGATGTGTCCTTTAGATAAGGGATCATATAATCCTATGTTCTTCAAGATATCGTGTGGACAAAGACATGGAATAAAGTCATACTCATTGTCCAACAATTTTTTTTCCCGATTTCTGATTTGTTTGCAATAGAACTTACTTGAACACATCAATTCAGTCTTGACCGGGCCCGACACATAAGTCAAAACAAAATCATCGAGGGGCCCAAGATATCATTTTTAATCCTCTTAGGATAAAAGGAACAGATAAATTTCGACTTATATGCTTGTACTAGTTACTTGTTAAATTATACACAACAACACGTTTCATAACATCAAGTTACTGATGCGTTTTCGTACTATCAATGCATAACCAACTCGTAATCAACAACTCATACATCTTGGTTTGAAGACTATACGATATTATCATCTCACAATCACTCATGATAAATTCCATGAAGTGATTCATGTGAGCGTGGGTTTAATCCAATACCCAAATCTTATTTCAAGAGTACTCATGAATGCTGTAGCAAACTTTTGTTATGTCTAAACACTTTAGACAATCTACAAGCCAATTCATGACAGTCTAACCTCATATCTTACTTCCAAAGTATGATTGACTGTGGATAGTTCGAATAATCATATTATTCTGGAAGTTAAAACATGCAAAAGTGAAATATAAAATAAACAATTGACAAAAGACAGTAAGCTTTACTTATAAATAAACCTTATTATTTAATCATCAAATGTCAATTACATTTATTTATTACAAGTTTCTAACTGACTATCTAATTACTAAAACTAATATCGTCTCTTAGGCCAATGCTCTTAGCATGCTGCAAATGCTTAACCCTACTCAGTCCCTTCGTAAGGGGATCTGTTGGGTTATCCTCTGATGATACCCTCTTTACTACGAGGAGTCCCTCTTCTACTCGATGTCTTATGAAGTGACATTTTCTGTCGATGTGCCTAGATCTACCATGTTCCCTTGGTTCCTTGGTAAAGGTGACCGCACCCTCGTTGTCACAAAAAATCTCCATAGGTTCCTTTACAGCTGGTACAACTCCAAGGTCTTCGATGAAGTTCTTTAGCCATATTTCCTCCTTCGACGCTTTGGTTGCTGCAATGTACTCTGATTCGCATGTTGAATCAACTACAGTATCCTGTTTGGAACTTTTCCGTGCTACTGCTCCTCCATTTAGGGTAAATATCCAGCCCGACTGAGAACGAAAAATTATATTTGTCGGTCTGAAAGCTGGCGTCACTATACCCTGTCACTCTCAAGTCATCACTCCCACCGAGGGTAAGGACCCAGTCCTTAGTCCTCCGCAGGTACTTAAGAATGTTCTTTACTGCTATCCAGTGAGTTCTACCAGGATTCCCTTGATATCGACTAACCATGCTCAAAGCAAAAGCCACATCAGGGCGAGTACATGTCATAGCATACATGATCGAGCCAACGACATAAGCATATGGTACTCGACTCATTTCTGCTATTTCGACATCGGTACTCGAAATCTGAGTCTTACTCATTTTGGTATTGCTCCGGATAGGCAATTCTCTCCTTTCTTGGAATTCTCCATGTTGAAACGTTTCAACACCTTGTCCAAGAAGGTACTTTGACGAAGTCCTATTAGTCTTTTACTTCTATTTCTCAATATCCTTATCCCTAGAATGTAAGCAGCTTCCCCAAGGTCCTTCATAGCGAAACACTTCCCAAGCCAGGACTTAACTTCCTGCAAGGTTGGAACGTCGTTTCCTATGAGTAGCATGTCATCCACATACAATACCAAAAAGCTTACTATACTCCCACTAGCTTTGACATATACGCAGGACTCATCCTCACTTCTCGAAAAACCAAAATCTTTGACTTTCTCATCAAAACAAAGATTCCATCTACGAGATGCTTGTTTCAATCCATCAATGGATTTCTCAAGCTTACACACTCTATTTGGGTACTTCGCATCTACAAAACCCTCTGGCTGACTCATGTAAACATCTTCAGCCAAGTTCCCATTAAGGAAATCGGTTTTGACATCCATGTGCCATATTTCATAATCATGAAACGCAGCTATGGCTAGCCTGACCCTTATAGATTTGATCTTCGCTACTTGTGAGAAGGTCTCGTTATAGTCAACTCCAGTAGTTTGAGTAAAGCCCTTCGCAACCAATCACACTTTATATGTGTGTACTTTACCATCCATATCGGTCTTCTTCTTGAATATCCACTTGTACCCGACCATCTTACGACCTGGTACATTGTCAACCAAGTTCCAAACTTGATTGTCATACATGGACTGAATCTCGCTGTGCATCGCCTCTTTCCCCTTTGTAGACTCTTGGCCCGCCATGGCTTCCTTGTAGTTGTTAGGTTCATTCAAATTTATCAGTGTGCCATCACTGATAAACGTATCACCTTCAGTTGTTATATGAAAACCATATAACACAGGTGGAACACTAACTCTACCGGAACGTCTCAGAGGTACGGACTTGTCAATTGGTTCAACAGGAGTCTCATCCTCAGGTTGATTGCTAGTGTTAGAGGTTCCTTCATCTCTTAACTCTTGAATATCTTCAAGGTCAATTTGTCTCCCACTATCCTCTTGGCGTATGAGTTATCTTTCACGAAAGACACCCTTTCGTGCAACGAAGACTATGTTCTCACTAGGTCTATAGAACAAATATCCAAAGGATATATGTGGGTAGCCGATGAAAATACAATGCTCACTACGAGGTTCAAGATTGTCGTGAGTCTCTCGTCTTACGAAAGCCTCGCAACCCTAAACCTTGATACGTTCTAACGAGGGAACCTTCCATGTCCACATTTCGTGAGGTGTTTTGGCAACCTTCTTAGTTGGGACTAGATTAAGGATATTGGCGGCAGTCTCTAAGGCATACCCCCAGAATGAGATAGGTAATGAAGCTCGACTCATTCGGAACGAACCATGTCCAACAAGGTTCGATTGCGCCTCTCAGCCACACCATTAAGCTGCAGTGTCTTAGGTGGCGTCAATTGTGAAACAATTCCACATTCTTTAAGATCATCGTGGAACTCGATACTGAGATACTCACCACCTCGATCAGATCGAAGCATCTTTATCTTCCTGCCCAATTGATTCACCACTTTTTGCTTAAAATCTTTGAACTTTTCAAAGGTTTCCGACTTGTGCTTGATTAAGTAGATATATCCATATCTGATATAATCATCGGTAAAGGTTACATAGAAGCGGTAAGCATCCCTTGTAGCGGATCTGAAGGGTACACACACATCGGTGTGTATGAGTTCCAACAAACCCTCACCTCTTTCACAAGTACCAGTGAAAGGTGACTTGGTCATCTTTCCAAGCAAACAAGATTCGCATGTGTCATCCGACTTTAAGTCAAATGACTCCAACACTCCATCCTTTTGGAGTTAGGCTAAGCGCTTCTTGTTGACATGTCCAAGACAACAATGCCACAAGCATGCCTTGTCCAAACCATTGGACGGATCAATATGTAATACATTATTTCCGAAGTTGTTTACAACCATCACAGTTTCATATATACCATTACAAGGCAATGCTTCAAAATAAAATTTACCATTACAAAAAGCATTAATAGAACCAATTTCATTGTTAAATGAAAATCTAAAACCTTGTATATACAAACCATGAAAAGAAACAATGTTTCTCACCATATCTGGCGAGTAGAAACAATTGTTCAAATCTAACCCTAACCCATTACTAAGCAATAAAGAATAAAATCCAGTCTTGGTGACAGACGACGCTTTCCTATTCCCCATGATCAAGTTCATCTTCCCGTGCTCCACATCCCTACTTCTTCTTAGACCCTGCAATTCAGAACAAATGTGAAAACCACATCCTGTATCAAGGACCCAAGAAGTAGCATGTGATGAGTTATTAGATTGAATAGTGTAAATACCTACGAAGGTGGGCTTTATCTTCCCATCCTTAATTTCCTGCAAGTATTTAGGGCAGCTTCGTTTCCAGTGCCCTTTTTCATGACAATGGAAGCACTCTGCTTCCTTTGGATTGGATGAGGGAGCAACAGAACCACCTTTGGACCCACTAGAAGAGGATCCATCATGAGACTTTCCCTTGTGATTCTTTGAGGAAGCTTTCCTCTTCTTTTCGTTCCCATGTCCAATTGCCAGGACTGGGGCAGCAGTAGGAGTGGATACAACAAACTTGCCTTTTAAACTACTTTCAGTAGTTCTCAGTAGGCCTTCAAGCTTGCTCAGAGTGACTTCCTCCTTGTTCATATGATAAGTCATCCTGAACTGATCATAACAAGGAGGCAAGGAGTGTAGGATAATATCAATAGCCAACTCTTCGTCGAAATTGACATTCAACTTTAGTAAGCGGTCCACATATCCTTGTATCTTTTGCAAGTGGCTGTGATGGACTCTCCATCCTTCATTTTTATTGTTATCATGGAAGCAATGATTTCATACCTTTCTTGTCGAGCACTCTGATGGTACCTTTCCATAAAGTCTTGGTGCATCTCAAAAGGCCAGAAGTCCTTGTAGGACTTCTGAAGCTCAGAAGTCATAGTGGCTAGCATGATGCACGACACCTTTGTCGCGTCCTTCTCATGAACCCTATACTCAGCCAATTGCTCAGGAGTAGCAGGTTCTTCATCAATCTTTTTTAGCTCTTTGTCGAGGACATATTCCTTTTCCTCGTATCGAATGGTCATCCGAATGTTTTGAATCCAGTCATTGAAATTCGACCCATCGAAATTGACCCTCCCACATAAGTTCATGAGGGAGAAAGAGCCAGAAGCATTTTAGTTTGAAGCATTGTTTGAAGCAGACATCTGGAAAGAAAGACAAGTTTCATTAGATAGAAATTCCTTAATATAACACCCAAATCAAATATTAAGGTTTGGACCCAACACAATATTTCATAATTCGGAAGGGGGATGCCGTAATCCAATTGCAAAATATTTGAAGGTAGGTAAATGACGATTTACCAATTTCACCACCCAAAACTAAAATTTGAAAGAATTATGTTTTATGAAATTCCTAGTTCTATGAGATTCATTGAACTTTTCAATGGCATGTTTAAATCTCGATTATTCCCTTCAATTTTGTGACTGGGATACCGAGGATCACAAACAAGGTGTGAATAACCATGCAAATTTGCTTGGCACTCTCGATCCATTTACCACCTAATCAATATGCTAGTTAACCACACACGCTCCATTGATCTATGACAATTCTCGAGCTACCCTTTGCTACCCTTGTTAGTCCATATTAGTGCGCCGGTTACCCACACATGCTCCACTAACGACTTAGCAAGGTGCAAAGTGCAATATCATGGAATAGAACCATTTTCACACTTTTCCTAAAGTAACTAAGATTGGGAATTTAGAAGAACATTTAGTTACTTTTATAATTATCATTATACTTTTTAATGAGAATTAATGTCCTATCCTACCCGTTCGGCTAACGACCCTCCACTAGTCAAGGAAGCGGTGGGTGAGAGTGGACACCCATTCAATCGCCATTTTATAGGCAATTTCCTTATACCCCCTTATAGACCAAGTTCGTGAATGAGGCCTACTAACGGTAAGACTGACTATCTTATACATATATATAAGTATTAAGCTTGTAATATTATAATAGTATAAGGGTTGAATTTTACACTTTTAAAACTCTAGTGTTTAGAATTTAAATATTTCAAAATTAAAACCTTTTAATCATTTTTTTTTAAATTCCAAAACTTGAGGGAAAATTTTGAAAATTTTCAAAACTCTTGGTTCAATTTGAAAACAATTAAATTAATCATATAATTAACCATATCACATAATTGACCTATTTTAATTTCATATAACAAGATGATTCAAATTCTACAAATAATTAGTTTTTCACAAAATCAAGTAATTATCTTAAAATTTGACCATCATCATTTAATTGGATGAGAATAATCATTACCTTATGAGTAAAATCGAATTTTATTAGTCAAAACAGTTTGTGGTAATGATCCTATGCCAAATCTGGCCAAAAACTTGAAAATTCTGCCAACAGATGATCCAACTCGTCGAGTCAGGCAATGGACTCGTCGAGTTGGCTCTACTCGTCGAGTTCCTTCATAGGGCTCATCAAGTCCAGCAGTCAGAGGCCAAAAAGGAAATTTTTCCAGCTTTGAAAACAATACCATTGCATCAATATAACAGAAAACACCCTAGGCTCTGATACCACTGATGCGTTTTGAGCACTATAATAATCCTATGGTGCACATACAACCCTAATGCGTTGGATCTAAGTTTGCTCAAGTTATACATGAAATTTCATTTTATCCAAAGCATATACCCTAGCTAGCATGCAATTGGAGATATACAACATAAAAACTACTTAGATGAATACCTCTTTGTTGTAGCTTCTAGTTCTTGGCATTTCAAGAGCTTAGTACCTCAAGTGTGATACCTCTAATAAGTTACAAACACCAAAACCAAAAGGAGGCTTATTAGAGAGAGGTTACGAAGCGCAAATCAGCTAGGGTTTCACCTTGGAATTCTTATGGCCGATTTTAGGGATGCTAGGGGTTACTTTCATAGTGTGGAATTCCTTGGTTTTCTTACATATAAACCCTAATTCACCATGACTCTTTACATTTGGTAGGCCCTTTGGACTAAACCTTCATGGACTCTCATATATGTTTAGTCCATCCCTAACCAACATGGATCATTAGCCCAAACTATAAGTATTACTGATTTACCTAATCAGTCCCTGTAAATTTAATCAGTCTCTTTTGATCACTAAATTAATTCCAAATTAATTCTTGATCAATACTAATTAAATAATATGATTTCTCAATTAATATATTTTTCATATAATATATTAATAAATCACAAGTAACCTCTTTTTCAAATATCCATCCTATCAAATTGCTCTGGTGAAGGTAACCCAAAAGGACCATGCTAATATCGGGTCAAGTACATACCAATTATAGTTATGGGCTTAGAAACCTAATCAAACGAATGGATGGACCTGAAGTTAAGTCACACAACTTGACTTTACTATCTCTAAGATCTTTTAGGTATTTTGGGCAACTATTTACCAATGTCCCTTTAATTGAAAAAAAAACAAATGGAATCATTATGGTCAACACATGGAATGTTTGAAGAACGAACCTTTCTCTTTACCATACGATCCAACTGTTTGACCTTGGCTGATCCCTTTCCACTGGGAAGAGAAACCTTCTTTTGATTACCATTGTCAACGTCCAATGAATTCTTAGGATTAGAACCTTCAAGCATTTCTTCCTTATTTGTACTCTTAAGCATTTCTACTTTTATAGTTATCAACATCTCGGTCAGATGAGTTAGGGTCACATAGAGATTCTTCATATGAAAGTTTCCAACAAATGGACCATATGACTTAGGAAGCGAGATAAGAACCAAATCATTCGCTTGTTGCTTTCGAAATTCGATACCCATTCTGCCTATTTTTTCGATGTACGATTTCATTTTCATAACATGCGTTCACATAAAATTTCATCCTCGTGTTTACATGCCAATAGAGCCTGAGAAGTTTCATATATTTCAAATTGAGGAAAATGTGATGTTGGGAGAGTCACAGGTAGAGGAGATGGAAGAGTTGAAGAGAGATAATGTCCAGTTCCACCCTTACCGAAGGAAAGGAAGACAAATTCACCTTTACTTGAATATGGAAGACCATCTCCAGAAGATTGAGGAAAAGCATTTCTGTCACACCCCCAAACCAGAACGGCGGAAACGTTCGGGGGCAGAGGACGTCATATTCAGTATCATAACAGTTCATAGTAAGGAAAGTACACACCACCATACATATAAAGGTTTCAAAATGTTTACATAATTGTATTTGTTACGTGTTCAAAAGATAAGTACATAAACATCTTTCAAAAGAAGTAATTAACGTCAGAGCGTTAATCCCCAAAAGTTGATTTCCAAACCTGCTTAGCGGTTCCCTGAGAATACAAGTTATTTCAAAGAAAAAGTGTCAACAATTAAGTTGGTGAGTTCATAAGCGGTTTTGAGAAAATGTATGTCATTCCAAAGTTCGTGCGTTTTCCAAGAAAATCCCTTATTTTCTTATTAAAATATGAAATGCATATGAATGTTCGCGTTGTGAATTGTAAATAGTTGCACCAGGAAAATCTCTTATTTTCCTATTAGTTGATTGTTTTGGATACAGGAAAATCCCTTATTTTCCTAAAGTAAAAGGCAGTCTCTAATGTCCAAGACCGAAAATCGCAAGCAACTGACATACTTGAAAGGTTGAGACATAGTTTTATATAATAAAGCTATAAGAAGATCGCACTTGTTAGATGAAGAATAGTTTTAATAGCTATCCATTCATAAAAGCAGAATACCATAATAATTGTCTATCCGGTGAGTTTTTTTATAACCATACTAAACATAATATGCCTGTGGCGACGGTCTTCAGGCGTCGAAACGTTTATGACAAACTGTCACCCAAAGGACTGTAGCTAACAGTCAGGGCGCGGGATCATGACTTCCCGTATAGATCTATACACATTTGACACGCTCTCCAAACGGGAGACTCTGGTTATAATAGACAGGACTTTAGGTAGTACCTTTGTAACACAAAGGTAGCATTTGAAGACGTAATCGTCTCACGGATTCTCAACTAAGTCTGTATTAAAAATAATAGTTTTGTATGCAATGTTTATCCTCTTTCACAATGTTTGACAAAGCATAAATCATAAGTTCTTTGAATGCATAAAGAGTTTAGCAAGAAAGGTTGCTCTTGACATAATGCATTTTGTACAAACGAGGCTAATACTAGTTATAGTTTTGTTTCATACCATAAGGTTAAGTTTGAGCAATAGTCTTGCATGTTGAACAGTTTCATTGTATAGATAAGTCTAATACATGCAAAGTATAACAAGAGTTTTTACGTTTTCACTCGGGATCAACCGAGTGTTTACTTGTATTCTCCCCCGAAATGTATTAAAAGTACATTATAAAGTATTTGAAGGTGTATAAAAGGGGGTATGAACTCACTTGATTGAAGTGGTTGCTTTGAAGTAGCCGAGAGAAGAATCGAGCAGAAGTTTGACTAGAGAGAGTAGAAATATCGGGATTCTCGGGGATCTCGGGAGTGTAGAACTTCTTTCGGGACTCGAGTATAAAAATCCAGGGCTTCGGGAAGGCTTCTCGAGGTAATCACATAGAGTAACGACACTTAGATGGAAAGAGATGAGCACCAAACCCGACACCCTTAAGGTTCTATTTATAGGGGCTGATTTGGGGTCTCACGTCATGAGTTTTGGATTCTCACGTCGTGAGGCTTAGTCAGCATGATCCTCTTCGACGATTTGACGTGGCTGACACTCTGGAACCCGTCAGTCACTAGCTCACGTCATGAGCATGGTTCCCTCACGTCGTGAGGCTGAGTCAGCCTCAGGTTTTGTGTCCCGAACTTGTAAAATCCGTAACTTTCACGTACGAGCTCCGATTTCGACGTTATTTATATGCACGCGTAGGTGTGAAAAGGCTCTACAACTCTCGTTTAGACTCCGTCGGCTAATTTTGAATTTATTTTTATTATATTATTTTTAACAGGCCGGACCTGGAAAAGTCCGTTTAAATTCCTTAGCTCCTTCATTTGGTGTCCATTTTCGTCAGACTTTTTACTGTGGTATTCCTATTGTCGGGGTCTTCAACTTTCGTTTAGGTTGTGTCGGCTAAAGACCGCTCGATCTCTATTTCGAGTTTTTAGCTGTCTACTGCTAGGTCAGAAACTTCGAAAATTCATAACTTCTTCATACGAAGTCAGATTTGGGCGTTCTTTTTATGTATGTCTACGGTTTAATGATATCTACGACTTTCATTTAGATACCTAAGGCTAAAAAAGTATTTTATTTAAATTTCTTGTTTTATGCTTAACAGCGCTTTACCGGTAGTGTTACGAATCTTTGATTGGTCATAACTCTTCCGTTATAACTCGGATTTTAGTGTTCTTTATATTTTTGGAAACCTTATCACGATATCTACCACATAGTGTACCCAAACAGAGCTTTTTGATCATTTCATTTTCGATGATATTCTTATTACTTTACAAAGAGGTTACAAGACTCGACTTTTAGTCATTATAATGACCTGAAATAACGGGTTGTTACATTATCCCCCCGTTAGAGGGAATTTCGTCCCGAAATTAATTACAGAATAAAAGTTTTAGGGACTAGGGAAGAGATGCGGATACTTCTGTTGCATCTGATCTTCTCGCTCCCATATGAATTCAGGTCCCCGCTTAGCATTCCAGCGGACCTTCACTATTGGTATGCGACTCTGTTTAGTTCGTTTGATTTCCCTATCCATGACCTCGACGGGTTCTTCCACAAAGTTAAGATTTTCGTTAAGTTCGATTTCGTCGAGTGGAATCATCAGAGTTTCGTCGGACAAACACTTTTTCAGGTTAGATATGTGAAACACTGGATGTACTTTGTTAAGCTCGATCGGAAGTTGAAGTCTATAAGCCACTGGACCAATCCTTGAAGTAATTTCGAAGGGTCCAATGTACCTTGGATTTAGTTTTCCATGCTTCCCAAAGTGTATCATGTCCTTCCAGGGTGAGACCTTCAGTAGAACGCGGTCACCAACCTGAAATTCCAAGGGTTTTCGTCTTTTGTCGGCATAGCTCTTTTGCCTATCCCTCGAGGCTTTCAGACGTTCTCGAATCTGAACGATCTTTTCAGTTGTTTCTCTAATGATCTTCGGACCAGTGAGAGTGCTATCAGGGACTAGACCTTTTGTCAACTGCGTGTCGCCTACTTCTGCCCAGCATAGAGGTGATCTGCACTTACGGCCGTAAAGGGCTTCAAATGGAGCAGTCTTGATACTAGTATGATAACTGTTTTTTATAAGAGAACTCGACTAAAGGTAAGTGAACATCCCACGCTTTACCAAAGTCGATTACACATGCTCGCAACATGTCTTCTAGGGTTTGGATCGTTCTCTCACTCTGCCCGTCAGTTTGTGGGTGATAGGCTGTACTCATGTCAAGCCTAGTTCCCAAAGCTTTCTGCAGCGTCTGCTAAAACCTTGAAGTGAATCTACTGTCTCGGTCCGAGATGATAGATATTGGTACTCCATGAAGTCGCACGATCTCTCGGATGTAGGTTCTTGTTAGTTTCTCCATCTTATCGGTCTCCTTGATAGGCAAGAAGTGGGCAGATTTGGTTAACCTGTCGACGATCACCCAAATGGTATCGTGACCACCCTACGTCTTGGGTAGTTTGGTTATGAAGTCCATGGAAATATGCTCCCACTTCCACTCAGGTATTTCGGGTTGATGGAGTAGACCTGAGGGTTTCTGATGTTCTACCTTGATCTTGGCGCAAGTCAAGCACTTGCCCACATAGGTAGCAATTTCTGCTTTCATGTTTGGCCACCAGTAGAGTTGCTTGAGATCCAGGTACATCTTATCTGAACCTGGGTGTACGGAGTATGGGGTCTTGTGTGCTTCGTTCATAACTATCTCTCTGAACCCACCAAACTTTGGTGTCTAGATTCGGTTCATGAGGTAGCGCACTCCGTCACTCTTGATCTCTAGATTCTTGTCCATCCCTCTAAGGTTTTCACCTGTCACGTTTTCGGGTTTCAAGGCTTCTATTTGAGCTTCCTTGATTTGTGTTGACAGGTGCGAATGGGTCGACATGGTTAATGACTTCACTCTTCGACCAGAGTACTCCTTACGACTAAGGGCATCAGCCTCTACATTCGCCTTTCCCGGATGGTAACGAATCTCACATTCGTAGTCGTTGAGCAATTCGACCCAACGTCGTTGTCTCATGTTTAACTCCTTCTGGTCGAATATGTGTTGAAGGCTCTTGTGGTCTGTGAAGATGGTTGACTTGGTACCGTATAGGTAGTGCCTCCAGATTTTCAGAGCGAAGACCACAGCTCCCAGTTCTAAGTCATGAGTGGTGTAGTTAACTTCATGTGTTTTCAATTGTCGTGAGGCATACGCAATAACCTTTCCTCGCTGCATTAGCACACAGCCCAACCCTTGATTCGAAGCATCGCAATACACCACAAAATTCGATCCCCTCTGGAAGAGAAAGAATGGGTGCACTGCATAGGGCCTGTTTCAGAGTTTGAAATGCAGGATCTTGCATTTCTCCCCAGTTGTAGGGTACACCTTTCTGAGTTAGGGAGGTAAGAGGCTTTGCGATGCTGGAGAAGTTCTGAATGAACCTTCGATAATAACCAGCAAGGCCTAGAAATTGGCGAATCTCCGTTGGTGTAGTCGGTGCAGACCAATTTTCGATAGCCTTGATTTTAGATGGGTCCACGTGGATTCCTTCTTCGCTGACCACGTGACCTAGGAAGTCCACCTTCCTAATCCAAAACTCGCATTTTGAGAACTTCGCATAAAGTCTCTCAGCTCGTAATGTCTCTAAGACTTGTCTCAGATGTTGGCCATGCTCTTCTTTACTCTTTGAATAAATGAGTATGTCATCTATGAATACTATCACAAATTTATCCAAGAATGGACGACATACCCGATTCATTAAGTCCATGAACACGGCAGGGCATTGGTTACTCCGAACGGCATCACTACAAACTCATAATGCCCGTATCTTTTTCGGAAGGCCGTCTTGGGAATATCACTCTCCAGGACTCACAGCTGGTGATATCCCGATCTCAGATCGATCTTGGAGAAGTAGTTGGCTCCTTGGAGTTGGTCGAACAAGTCGTCGATTCGTGGTAGGGGATATCGGTTCTTGATGGTAAGTTTGTTGAGCTCTCGGTAGTCGATGCATATCCTAAATGATTCATTCAGTTGGCTGGATAACTCCTGCATCTCCGCTGGGGCTAATCAATAGGGCGCTTTGGCTACCGGGGTAGCTCCGGGAATCAGGTCGATTCTGAATTCGACTTGTCTCGCGGGTGGTATTCCTGGAAGATCTTCGGGAAAAATATCGGGAAAATCGCATACGTCAGGCACGCTCTTGATGTCCTGGACTTCGCGCTTCACATCCACGATATGTGCTAAAAACGTGTGGCATTCCTTGCGTAGGCACTTCTGAGCTTGGATACACGAGATAATACGAAGAGTGGTACTGGGTTTGTCGCCATAGATAATGAGGGTTTCGCCGGTTGGCAAATTAAGGCGAACGGCCTTATCGTAACATAAAATGTTCGCACGATGAGAACTCAGCCAGTCCATGCCTATGATGACATCGAAACTCTTAATCGAGACTGGCATGAGGCTGGTTGGAAAGGGGTTATCGTTTAGAGTTAGGGTACAGTTTAAGTATATCTCCTTAGTGCCCTCGGTTTTACCGTTGGCCATTTCTACTAAAAACGGTTCACTTAATGATTGGGGCGTTTGTTTCAGCAGACCTTTAAATTTATGACTCACAAAACTCCTCTCCGCTCCACTATCAAACAAAATGCATGCATACGAGTTATCGAGAAGAAACGTACCCGTAACAACAGTGGGGTCTGCAACGGCTTTATCCTGTCCCATTGCTAACACTCGGCCCCTTCCGTTGGTATTCCTGTTGTTTGCCTTCGGGCAGTCCTTGCGGTAGTGTCCCGTGGCTCCGCACTCAAAGCAGGCGCGGCTTACTCCGACATTAGCAGTGGGGGCGGCTTGTTAGGCTGGCTCCTTGCAGAAGCGGACCGTATGCCCCTTCTCATTGCACCTGGTGCATTGGAAGTCACTGCAAGGACCGTGGTGGTGGAAGTTGCATTGGTTGCACTTCGGAAATCTCCCATTGTATGAACTTGTGGGTGCAGTGGTGGTAGGAACAGTAACTGCATGAGCCGCTACCATTTGTTGTTTCTTGGGGTTCCCTTGTAGGTTTTGTCCCCTTCTTTTGTTCCAAGGCCTTCCCTGACCCTGTACCTCCTTTGATGGGTTGGCAGTAGCTGCAACAGTACCCTGTTTGACCCCGTGGTCGATAAGTCGCTGAGCCAGGCGCTTAGCGCTGTTGAAAGTGATAGGGTTGGAGGCCAAGACGTGACCTTGAATCTGGGGTGACAACCCCCAAATATACCTCTCAACCTTTTTCGGTTCTGGGTTGACCATGGTAGGGCACAAGGCAGCAAGGTCGCTGAACCTGGCCGTGTAGGCTACTAGGTTAGACCCAGTCATCTTCAGATTCCAGAGCTCCTGCTCTAGCTTTTGTATCTCGCCCCTTGGGCAGTATTCTTCTAGTAGTAGGACTTTCAAGTCCTCCCAACTTATGGCGTTGGCGACGGTGAAAGTCACGGACTTCACATGGCTTTTCCACCAGGTGAGGGCTCGATCAGTGAGGGTGCAAGCGGCGAACTTGACTTTGCTCGCTTCTTGACAAGAGCAGATCTCAAAGACCGTTTCGGTTTTTTCGAACCATTGCATCAGTGCAATGACTCCCCCTGTGCCATTAAAAGTTTTTGGCTTTGCGTTGGAGAACTCCTTGTAAGTACATTCCCTTACTTGACCATGACCAGTGCCATGGTTGGAATGATTCGTACTGCTTCCTGTCCCTCCATTTCCGTTGGAGTTTATTTGCGAGAGGGCGGCAGTTACTGCTGCTGTGATAGCAGCCTGGACCATGGTCCGATCATAAGTTGGTGGTGGAGGTGGTGGTGGTACCGTGCCCGGCCTGGGTCTTAGGTTTGGACGAGGAGGCATCGCGCTGCCAAGAAATAAAATGAAAGATTATAAGTTTTGGTGGTTGGGGGTTGAATGATAATGAGTTAACTATCTTTAATAGTTTAAGAATTTGGTTTGACCTACACAGGGCTTTGAGTTTGATTCACAAATGGAGTTTAAATAGCAATAGATAAACTCATGAACTCGAATGAAATGCACAGAATTAACACACGAAAGAGATATGCCTAATATATATTAAACATATGGTTGCGTTACATCCGAAGTTAGGACAAAATTAACCTTTCTAAAGGTCTCCGATTACAGAAAGTTAAAGAAAGTAAGACTTTTAGCCGATGGTCCTATTATATATCAAAATTTTTGGGGGTTAGGCGAGTACTACTCGCGGCGCGGATTGCGCTTGGAGCTCGATTCCGCATCCGATTGCTTGGCTCCCATGAGACGCCTGTCAAAGGCAGCTTGTTGCTCCCTCAAATCCCTCATTTCGGAGAGAGCTGCAGTCATTTGCTCTTGGAGAGAGTAGGTGTGGAGTTGAGCATTCCTTTGTAGCATGTCAAGGCGTCGGATATCAGCTGCGTTATCCTCCATCCTTATGTCAACCTCGTGAATCCGGTTTGCCTGGACTCCGGATTAATAAGCCTGATTGGCAAGTTTGCCTACCATAACTGGGAGTGCTCGATTAGCTGAACTTCCTCCGCTGACATCGTAGAAGTCCCGACACATACCGTAAGGAGGACGTAGTCCTTGCTGCTGAATCCAATGGTGGATGTGACTTCCCCAGACGGGGGTTGGTCACTGAAATCCCATCCTGAAAGGAGGTCGAACGGATGGAGGTCGGACGGCTGGCGGATTGATTACCTCAGGCTCTGAGGCTGAGCTATCCGAGTCTTCTTCTTTCTCGTCTTCCATGGGTTCTTCCTCGGGGTCGTCTTCAATCCATCCCCCATTACCTTGGTTGGGGTAGTAGGGGTCTCCGGGTAGATGGAATCCAGTCATTGAGTCTATACGAGAATAGGGTTAAGAATTGACTATAAGCTAAAGCATGTAAAATTTACCCTTAATTTTGACGGTCGAAGATACCCAAATACTCCCATAGTATTCTTAATGATATGCTCTTGGTAAGTTTTAAATTTGTTGTCCACTGCAGACACTCCTTGGCATACGTTAGTCGGCTCTTGGACAAATATAGTTGATCAGGCTATATTCATCCCAGTTCCGATTACATGTCCCAAGGCACACCTGCACTGCAAAATTTATTTATAATACTTCTATATTGATCTACTTTTGACACTGTTATTAATATGAAATGAATGCATGCCTACTTTACAAAGGAATTAAATAGATTTAATTTTTAAAAGTATGACTCTTACTCAGAGTGTTTTTGCCCAGTTGTGTTTATAGTTGTATACCAAAAATGGTTTTGATATACTTAATTCACTATAAACAAAGCTCTGATACCAATCTGTCACACCCCCAAACCAGAACGGCGGAAACGTTCGGGGGCGGAGGATGTCATATGCAGTATCATAACAGTTCATAGTAAGGAAAGTACACACCACCATACATATAAAGGTTTCAAAATGTTTACATTATTGTATTTGTTACATGTTCAAAAGATAAGTACATAAACATCTTTCAAAAGAAGTAATTAACGTTAGAGCGTTAATCCCCAAAAGTTGATTTCCAAACCTGCTTAGCGGTTCCCTGAGAATACAAGTTATTTCAAATAAAAAGTGTCAACAATTAAGTTGGTGAGTTCATAAGCGGTTTTGAGAAAATGTATGCCATTCCAAAGTTCGTGCGTTTTCCAAGAAAATCCCTTATTTTCTTATTAAAGTATGAAATGCATATGAATGTTCGCGTTGTGAATTGTAAATAGTTGCACCAGGAAAATCTCTTATTTTCCTATTAGTTGATTGTTTTGGATACAGGAAAATCCCTTATTTTCCTAAAGTAAAAGGCAGTCTCTAATGTCCAAGACCGAAAATCGCAAGCAACTGACATACTTGAAAGGTTGAGACATAGTTTTATATAATAAAGCTATAAGAAGATCGCACTTGTTAGATGAAGAATAGTTTTAATAGCTATCCATTCATAAAAGCATAATACCATAATAATTATCTATCCGGTGAGTTTTTTTATAACCATACTAAACATAATATGCCTGTGGCGACGGTCTTCAGGCGTCGAAACGTTTATGACAAACTGTCACCCAAAGGACTGTAGCTAACAGTCAGGGCGCGGGATCATGACTTCCCGTATAGATATATACACATTTGACACGCTCTCCAAACGGGAGACTCTGGTTATAATAGACAGGACTTTAGGTAGTACCTTTGTAACACAAAGGTAGCATTTGAAGACGTAATCGTCTCACGGATTCTCAACTAAGTCTGTATTAAAAATAATAGTTTTGTATGCAATGTTTATCCTCTTTCACAATGTTTGACAAAGCATAAATCATAAGTTCTTTGAATGCATAAAGAGTTTAGCAAGAAAGGTTGCTCTTGACATAATGCATTTTGTATAAACGAGGCTAATACTAGTTATAGTTTTGTTTCATACCATAAGGTTAAGTTTGAGCAATAGTCTTGCATGTTGAACAGTTTCATTGTATAGATAAGTCTAATACATGCAAAGTATAACAAGAGTTTTTACGTTTTCACTCGGGATCAACCGAGTGTTTACTTGTATTCTCCCCCGAAATGTATTAAAAGTACATTATAAAGTATTTGAAAGTGTATAAAAGGGGGTATGAACTCACTTGATTGAAGTGGTTTCTTTGAAGTAGTCGAGAGAAGAATCGAGCAGAAGTTTGACTAGAGAGAGATGAAATCTCGGGATTCTCGGGGATCTCGGGAGTGTAGAACTTCTTTCGGGACTCGAGTATAAAAATCCAGGGCTTCGGGAAGGCTTCTTGAGGTAATCACGTAGAGTAACGACACTTAGATGGAAAGAGATGAGCACCAAACCCGGCACCCTTAAGGTTCTATTTATAGGGGCTGATTTGGGGTCTCACGTCGTGAGTTTTGGATTCTCACGTCGTGAGGCTTAGTCAGCATGATCCTCTTCGACGATTTGACGTGGCTGACACTCTGGAACCCATCAGTCATGAGCTCACGTCGTGAGCATGGTTCCCTCACGTCGTGAGGCTGAGTCAGCCTCGGGTTTTGTGTCCCGAACTTGTAAAATCTGTAACTTTCGCGTACGAGCTCCGATTTCGACGTTCTTTATATGCACGCGTAGGTGTGAAAAGGCTCTACAACTCTCGTTTAGACTCCATCGGCTAATTTTGAATTTATTTTTATTATATTATTTTTAACAGGCCGGACCTGGAAAAGTCCGTTTAAATTCCTTAGCTCCTTCATCTGGTGTCCATTTTCGTCAGACTTTTTACTGTGGTATTCCTATTGTCGGGGTCTTCAACTTTCGTTTAGGTTGTGTCGGCTAAAGACCGCTCGATCTCTATTTCGAGTTTTTAGCTGTCTACTGCTAGGTCAGAAACTTCGAAAATTCATAACTTCTTCATACGAAGTCAGATTTGGGCGTTCTTTTTATGTATGTCTAGGGTTTAATGATATCTACGACTTTCATTTAGATACCTAAGGCTAAAAAAGTATTTTATTTAAATTTCTTGTTTTATGCTTAACAGCGCTTTACCGGTAGTGTTACGAATGTTTGATTGGTCATAACTCTTCCGTTATAACTCGGATTTTAGTGTTCTTTATATTTTTGGAAACCTTATCACGATATCTACCACATAGTGTACCCAAACAAAGCTTTTTGATCATTTCATTTTCGATGATATTCTTATTACTTTACAAAGAGGTTACAAGACTCGACTTTTAGTCATTATAATGACCTGAAATAACGGGTTGTTACAATATCCATAAGAACGAGGAAGAGCATTTATATCTTAATAAGACATATAAAAGTGGGAAAAGAAATAATTCATGTTAGTTGATTTTAATCCTTAATTATTAACCAAAAATTTAAATTAAGGCTAGGATCCATATTTTCGATTCGAACTTTGAAGAGGGATGCAGTAATAACCTTGAGAATCTATTTTAGGTAGGTAAGGCTTTTGCCAATTTCAATCTTATGGAACTCCTAGATCCTTTGAGATTCATTGAGTCTTATCAATGGAAATTTTAATATTAAATTATGCTCTAACTTTTGTGACTGGGATGCCGAGGATCACAAACGAGATGTGAATAATCATGCAAACTCGCTTGACAACCTCGAGGTCATTTATCATCTCACATTGACGTTCTAGTTAACCACACACGCTCCATCAACAATAATTTTCAAGTTGTGCCATCATTTCATGCTCATAGTCCCACATTAGTATGATTGTTAACCATGCACACTCCAATAATGACGCATAAAGAAACGATGTGTTTTTTCATGGATTAACATTAAATTTCACATTTTTCCTAAAGTATCTAGAGTGGGATTTTAAAAGAAGGTTCTAGTACTTTATATATTCTACTTTTAAGATGATTATGTCCTATCGAACTCGTTCAACTAACGACCCTCCACCATACAGGAGAGCCGTGGGTAAAAAGGACAAGAATTCAACGGTTATTTTATACACAGTTTCCTTATACCCACTTTATAGCATGGCTTCGTGAATAATTCTTACTATTGACTCAACTGAATTTTCTTATACATATAATATTAACGTTATATATATATATATATATATATATATATATATATATATATATATATATATATATATATATATAAGGTGCATTTTAAAACTTTTCAAAATACAAGGTTTAAATATTAATTACCTGAATTAAACATTTAATTAATTAAATTTAAATCATTTAGGGATTAAATAATTATTTTCAATTAAACAATTAATAAAATAATTCAAATTTAATCCTAATCTAAAACCCTTCTAATTTTCAAAATTTCGGTTTAGGGTTACGAGATTTTAATTTTTCAAATTTTAAGGAAATTAACATAATAATTAAGGAAACTAGAAAACCCTAAGCTAACCCTACAATTTTCGAAAAGAGGGTTAGGGAGGCTAGGGTTTCAAGAAACCCTAGCAAACTCGAAATTCTCAAGGCCAATATATTATTTTTGATAACCTTAATTTGATCTATTTATTTTATGCGCAATCAATAGAAAACAATGGCTTTGATACCACTAAAGGGTTTTATAGGTTATCAAAAAACATGTAAAGCGGAAAATCTTAATACTTAAGTTCACATAAAACCTATAAAGGATCTATGTTTTCTCTAATTGATATCAACATACTATGAACTTCAAGAATCCTAAATGAACTCTATGTAAATCGAAATTCATGAATTGGGGTTTACATACCTTTAGATTTATTATAGAAAATAAATCTATGATCTTTTCCTTTGTATCTTTAGGAGAGAGAGGAGAGGGATATAAATTTCGTTCCTAATCTTGTAGGTAAAGGTATGAACAAAATATGTTGATCTTAGGGTCTTATTTGTAGTTTAGGTAACTTGCAGGCAAAACCAGATTTGAATTAATTAAATAATAGATTTAATCCCAATTGAAATCCATTCCTTATCTACATCTAGGAGGCATTCAAAAACCCTAAGAATCAAGCCAATACCCTAGGAAACAATTTAGTTATGAGCTTAGTTAAGGCTTTTAGACATCTTAATCCAGTTTAGTTATGAGCTTAAACAACTTAATCCAAAACCGTCTACACCAAAATGAGATCCATGTAAAGTGAAGACTTGAGCACGTGATGAGCAATGAGCACTATTGTAGTTGCCAACTAAAGATGGAATCTATACTAGAAGCATATCAAAATAGAAACAAACAATAAAAGATGAAATCCAAAATAACCTAAACATCTAATGAGCTAAAAAGGGATATAACTCTTGGCCCGACCCTTTTCTCTCACTTTTACTTTTCTTTTTTTCTTTTATTTATTTATTTATTATTATTATTATTATTATTATTATTATTATTATTATTATTATATGTTTTTAGAGAACAAAACCCTAAACATACAATTAAAATTGAAAATACAAAGACTTAAACTACTAACATAGAATTTATAAACATTAGGAAAATACTAAAAAGATCTAACTATATTTATATTGTATGATTGCGATATTATCTGACTTTTCTATAGAATTTTAAAGATTTTGCGTATCTAAAATCAACAAAAACGAAAACAAACTCCAAACTTTTCATAGGATCAAAACTTGACGCCTCTAACAACCATAAGAATATATGAAACTTCACATAACACATAACAAATTCTAGGATCTTACCAAAAATTGTCGAAAATTCGTGCAAAACATTCCGAACGATGTTTTAAAACAACTAGACTTAGGTTTACAAAAACAAAATAAAAGGACTAAATAGTCACTTACATAAACAAAATGAAAAAAAAATACTAAAAAGGGGTAGTTGTATTTTGTTTTCCTTTTTTTTTTGGCTCACTTTTTTGGTTACCAAGGAGTTTTACAAAGATTACATCAAATAAAGATATAAACCACAACTATGTACAAACTACAAATGACATCTAAATTCAAGCTAAATAAGAAACCAAACAACTAATCAAGCAAAGCTAAATATAAAAGCTAACCATAACTAAACGAAAGCTAAATTAAGATCAAATGGGAAGATATATCTATATCATATGATGATGTGATATGGAGTGCAGTAGATAGACACTAAAGATCTCAAAATAGCAAAATCTAGTTCTTATTCCTTTCTTTGGCGTGTAACTGTGGTTTGTAAGGAACACACAACTGAGGAACTGGTCGACTTGAAGCTATGTTGTTCCTCTAGTCATGCCATACTTTCCATAAGTCGATTCATCAACATAATTACATTTCACTCTCTCCCCACATATATAAAAGAACAAGTGACAACTGAAAGTCTCTATGATCGATTCTATTTTTTTAGTTTCCAAAAAAAATTTCAAGGTGTTTGGAATCTTTCAACTAAAGATGTTTGTGGATGAGAAGAAAGAGATAACAAAAGTCCATGAAAATGACCTAAATTAAATGTTATGTAAAAATAAAAAATGGAAAAGAAGAAATTAAAATCTTTTTGGAATTTTAAATATAAACAAGATAAAATTATATAAAATATGAATGCAAGTTAACTAAAATGTAACCTACATATAACGCTTGAAAAATGAAATTAAATAGGAAATGCCCCACCCAAGCTGAAAATTAAGCATTGTCCTCAATGCTTGGGGGAAGTGCAAAGTAATTTATATCAGGGCGGATCGGGAGGAGGATAGGGATATGTCTTAATCAATTTATCTTAAACAAAAATAACCCCAATACAATCCAACCCAATCCAATCATACGATTCATAGAGAATTAATAGCAAATATACTCTAAAAGGAAGGATTGTAACTATTTTTATGGTGAAGCAAGACTTTGAACACGAACGTCGAGCCAAATACAATTTTTTTCTAAACCGCACCCCAAGCTTGCTTTTCTACCCCACTTTTAGTCTCTGAAACGCTTGAACAACCCCAAAAAGTGTTCCACAAAGTTTTTTGGCGATTTAACGGGCGGCACTTAAAATATGGCGATAACGTTTGGCGAGCTCTTTAGTGAAGCTTAGTATGGTTTTGTACCCCTTGGGAAGAGGAACAAAATGATGTGCTCAAAAGTTCCAATGGTGACCGGAGTTGGCCGGAAAATGGCTCCGACAACAGATCGGGGAGATTTTTGGCTGGAATTTTGTAGAGCAGGTGAAAAGGAGAAGAATGTCGGTGGTTTAACGTGATTCCGACTGGTAGAACTCCGGGAAATTAAGTTTTTGGATGAGCTTTAATAGAGGAGGGTATGTTCTTGAGAGAGAAAAAAATTTGGTGAAGAAGAACAAGGACTGATGTGGCTGAGGAAGAAGAAGCATGAACATAGTTAATTCACTTAGTCAAGCAAGTCAATGTAATTTAAAATCGGTCAATGTAGGTCAACGAATTTAAATGAAGGGTCAACAGCATGTGCGGGTGGGGAATGGGCCGAGTGGTGGCCACGTCTTCTTTTCCTATTTAACTTGACTCACTAACAGAATAACATAAATCAATTTTTCGTATCTCACGCAGGTGTGGAATAGGCGGAGTGTTGCCCGCGTGAGCTGAAGCTCTAAAAAATGCCAAGTGTTGGAGATTTCGAATGGGTCGTATGGTGTCTGAGTGATGGCCGCATGAACTGATCAGGAAAATTTGACACTCTTTTGCACGGGCACCGAATGGGCAAAGTGTTGGCCGCTTGAAGGCCTGCACTTTCGGAAAATGTAATTTTTCCAAAACTCGATTGTTTGACCAAAAAATGGTTGACGTAAAGTGCCGGTTTCAAAA
Source organism: Lactuca virosa (assembly GCF_052849685.1). Taxonomy (NCBI): domain Eukaryota; kingdom Viridiplantae; phylum Streptophyta; class Magnoliopsida; order Asterales; family Asteraceae; genus Lactuca; species Lactuca virosa. The sequence continues at coordinate 238,955,345 of NC_136434.1, read as the reverse complement.
ACATATCAACAGTTTGGACCAAAGGCGAGAATGTGGATTAAATTTTTTCATAAATGTAGTTTACAAAATCTCAAAAACGCTTTTAAAATCATTTATTTGGGTTTTAAAAATGTGAAAGCACGATGAATTTTAAAAATGTCCTTCTTTAACGTCTTTGGCAAGACGTCTTCCAACTTTTCCATAATATTTCTATGTCCAAATGGACGATGTCCTGGATATTTGCATCAAAACCTTCATAGAAAGGTTTCAACCAATGTCCATTAACCTTGAAAGCTTTCCCCGCATCGACACTTTGGATTTTCACCACTCCATGCTCGAAAACTTTCTCTAAAATAAAGGTTCCATCGCATCGAGATCTCCATTTTCTTGGGAAAAGTTTTAGTCGGGAAGGATAGAGAATCATTTTTTCTTCTGGAAAGAATGGAAATCGGGAGATAAACGTCTATTTTGGAGTATATACTCTATCTTTGAATTTTGAACTTTCTTTTGACTCTTTTTTCGACTCTTCTGACTCATGTACCTGTAACTACTTCAGTCTTTCTGTGTCATCAACATTTGTTAGCTCAAAAAATTCCTGGGTTTTAGGCTTAAGAACATCAACAAAATACATAGAATATGTTTCTCTAGGGTATCTCATGGTGTCTTTGATTTTGAATTCAATTACATCGCCATCAAATTCCATAGTGAGGGTACTCGCATATACATAATTTTTAGTCCTATCCATTTTCAAAAATGGTCTTCCAAGTAAGATATGTTCCGATTTGGAGGAAGATTGTTCCTCTAAATCGATCACATAGAAATCCATAGGAACTACAAGTTGGTTTACTTGAACTAAAACATCTTCTAAGACACCTCTAGGATTGAGACTAGATTTGTCTGCAAGTTGAATAGTAAGACCCATTTCGTTTAAAGGACCAACATTTAGTGATTTATACTCCGAATATGGTATGACATTAATAGAAGCACCAAGATCAATCATCACACTACTAATAGTAACATCCCATATCTTGCAAGGAATCGTAAACATTTCGGGGTATTTGCATTTTGGTGGGAGTTTTCTTTGTAAAACCACAGATACATTCTCACTTGTAGAAATCTTTTGATGCCCATGAATTTTTCTTTTGTTAGTGAAAAGTTATTTTGAAAATTTAGCATACCTTGGGATTTTCTTGATTGCATCTAACAACAGAATATTTACCTCAACCTTACAAAGGGTGTCTAAGATTCCTCTTTCTTCCTCATTCTTTCAGGGGGCAAGGCGCGATGGAAAAGGCGGTGGAATGACTATGTGTGTGACCATCTTTGGGGCTTCTCCTTGAAAATTATTTTTTACAACCGGATTTTGACTTGGGACAACCTCACCATCTTCTTCTTTAGAATTTTTTGTTTTACTTTCTTTGATTTCTCTTCCACTTCTCAATGTAACCCTATTGACATTTGGGTTCTTTTTAGTTTGACAAGGGAGTTTACCATGGTTTCCAATTTTCTAATATAACTGAGTAAATCTCCCACTTTAGCTTCAAGGTTGGAGATCCTAGTATTAGCTTCTTTTTGAAAATGTTGGGTGCTAGTGGCAAGAGACTTAACAATGTCTTCAAGAGACATTCCGGAGCTACTAGGTTAGGATTGATGAGTTTGTTGGTGATGATGTGAAGGGTGTGGTTTGGATTGATAATGGGATTATTGTGGTGGGTAGGAAGGTCTAACCAATGCATTTTGAGGCAATGCTTTTGGGATGTAGCTTATATTGTGATTTGGCTTCAAACTCGAATTATAGGCATTTTGATCAGTGAACGACTTGTTGTGGTGGTTTTGAAATTCTCCTAAGGCACTCACATTTTCCGCATCTTCTTGGAGAATAGGACACATGTCTGTGGGATGCCCCATTTTTGCACAAATTCCACATACAATCACTTGTGGCGTACCTCCTATAGCCAACTTTTGGACTATGGATGTCAAATCTGCAAGATTGGATTTTAAGTTCGATGCCACCACTTCATTTAACTTTTGATAAGTACCCCTATTCATATTTTGGCGGGGGACAAAGTGTTGGGGTTTAGAGGATATGGTGTTAAAGACTTTTATTTTTTGTTGAGGAGTTTTGCTAAAGACATCTCGACCACTTGAAGCATTAACAAGTCTTCCCTCCATTGGCACCAAACTCTCGTAGAAGTGCTGGATGAGGAGTTGTTTCGGTATTTGGTGTTGTGAGAAACTCAAGCACAAGCTATTGAACATCTCGCAATAATCATGGAATGTTTCACTTTGACCTTGGCGGAGTCCTCAAATTTCATTTCTAAGTCTTGAGACTCTTGAGGCGGGATAGAACTTATCAATGGAATCTCTTGCCATGTCGGTCCATGAATTTATCGACCCCGGTGGAAGATAGAATAGCCAATCCTTTGCAATATCGGCCAAGGAAAAAGGGAATGCCCATAACTTGATTTGGTAATCGGTTGGCCCTTGTGGCTTCATACTAGTGCAAATGAAATGAAAAATCTTCAAGTGCTTGTAAGGGTCTTCATTCTATTGTCCACGATAAGTTGGAAGGTGATGGACTAAGCTTTACTTCAATTCCAAGCCTCCTTCCAAAATTGGATAATTGATATCGGTTGGGGTTTGAGTGACACATGTTTCCATGATTTGTCTCAAAGTTCTTTATGGGGCTTCTTCTCCTTCAACCATTGGAATTGGGTTTATGATGGGTGGATTTGGTTGTATGGGATTGTTTGGAATTGGATCGGTGGGTGGTGTTTCGGGAATTTCTTTGCGATGGTTGGGACTAGAATCGGGTTCTACTACAGTTTCAGTGACACTAGAGGAAGCAGTTTCAACCTCTGGATCCACATTAGGGTTAGAAGTTTGACATCATTCTATTATCTTTTCCTTTACCAAATGCCTTGCTTCTTTCTCAATTTATGGATTGTAGACTAAAGTACCTGTATGATGAGATCTGCGAATAGAGAAACAAATTGATTAAAAAAAACCAATCCCTGAAGATTGTTTCAATTAATAACTCTACGAAAATTGTGTTATATAAAAAAATGTGTGTGTAGGGGTGGGGGGTGGTCTTTTGAGATATTTAAAAGAAAACTAGAGTTACACTAAATTTTAAAAACCTCAATTCAACAAAAAACAAGTTTTGATATAAAATCAATGAGGGAAAGATGGTTGACTTAAGGTTTCATCACTTGAACACTTGGTAAATATATCATTAGAATACAAGTGCTATACATGTCTTAAATCTCTAATTTGGCTATAGTAATCCAATAAGTTTGAGAGTACCTAGACTTTTATTAGTTCTTAAAATAGCTAGAGAATCTCATAACATATTTCCTTAGTTAAAGTCACAATATCCATTAAGCATTTAATTAGTGAAAATTAACTAGCATTAAGAACCAAAAAGTCGCCAAATCGAAAAGGAGTCAAAAACTAACACAAGAATCACATGTTGCTTCCTAATTTGAGGATTCATTACTTAATCAAGAAATTAGCCAACTAATCACTACAAATACATTTAAACTCATGAATAAAAACATACAAGTAGCAATAAGATGTTAAAATATAAAACATTTTCATAAAGACTCAAGAACAAGTTTTTGGAGTTCTTCAACATTCAGCAAAGCATTGAAGTAAATCCATCAAAGTCAACCAAAAGAAGTTTAGCCTAGCATGGCTAAACTCAAGAAAACAAAATAAAAGTGAAATGTACGAAAAATGTAGAAAGATTTAGGGATAAACAGATGAAATTCTTCAAGTGTTTGAGCCTCCAAAGTCTTCAAAATCTCTAGAGAAATGCCCTGAAATCGGATGTGCAAAAGTGTAGAAAAGAACCACAACAAACTTCCTCAAATATCAGCCAAAAGCAAAATCTTGAAAATGCCCTACAGGAGGTCACGCGGGCCGCATGGCTTTTAGTTTATTTCTTATGCGAGTCGCATAAGCTGGACATAAATGGGCCAATTCTGTTTCTTGGTCCTGAATTGCATTATCCCACTAGCCTAGATTGCATTCCATTAGATGATAGGTCCAAGAGTCTTCAAATATTCATAATTTAACAAGTCCAAACATCTTTCCTTCCTTCCAATCTTCATTTAAGACTATGCCCAATTGGATGTCAACAAAACACTTCCGAAGTAGCCCACATCATCAGATCTTTCATTAAATCACTATCCCAATTGTGTCCTTTAAGTAATCCAAAAATGCACTGCAAGCTTCATGTTTTAAGATATCGTACTCCCATAATCGCTCCACTTTGAATAATCTTTAATAAATCTGCAAATAAGTTTAAAAGACTAGAAAGTACCCGATAAAGATATAAAATAACAAAAAAAGAAAAAAATGCATGAAGATTAACTAAAATGGGATGAATGTGCTAAAATAAACTATAAGAAGAAGTAAATAAAATGAAACTATGAAATCATCCCAAGCTTAAACCTTACTTGTCCTCAAATCATCCCCATTTTCTTGGGAAAAGTTTTAGTCGGGTACAATAGAGAATCATTTTTTGTCCCGGAAAGAATGGCGTTTGGGAGATAGATGTCTCTTTAGGATTATTTACTCTATCTTTGACCTTTGAACTTTGTTTTAACTCTTTTCTCAGCTCTTCCGACTCTTGTACCTATAACTTCTTAAGCCTTTTTACATCATCAACATTTGTTTACTCAAACAATTCTTACGTTTTTGGCTTAAGAGCATCGAAAAAATATAAATAAGATGTTTCTGTATGGTATATCATGTCGTCTTTAATTTTGAATTTAGTTACATAGCCGTAAAATTCCATAGTGAAGATACCGGCATATACATCAATTTTAGTCCTAGCCATTTTCAAAAATGGTATTCCAAGCAAGATTAGGTCCGATTTGGAGGAAGATTGTTCCTTTAAATCGATCACATAGAAATCCGCAAGAAAGACTAGTTGGTTAACTTGAACTAAAACATCTTCTAAGAAACCTCTAGGAATGACACTTGATTTGTCTGAAAGTTAAATAGTAACACTCATTTCGTTTAAAGGACCAACATTTAGCAATTCCTATACCGAGTAGAGCATGAAATTAGTGGAAGCAACAAGATCTAACATGTCACTACTAATAGTAACATCTTCTATCTTGCATGGATTCGTAAACATTTCGGGGTCTTTTCTTGACCTTGAAGTTTTATTTTGTTAGTGCAAAGTTCTTTTAAAAATTTAGCATTCCTTGGGATTTGCCTGATTGCATCTAAAAACGTAATATTTACCTCAACCTTTTGAAGGGTATCTAAGCTTTCTCTTTCTTCATCCTTCTTTGAGGGGGCAAGGTGCGATGGAAAAGGTAGTGGAATGACTATCGGTGTGACTATCTTTGGGGCTTCTCCTTGAACATTATATTTTCACAATTGATATTTGACTTGGGACAACCTTGACATCTTCTTGTTTAGAATCCTTTTTTGTCTCACTTTCTCCGGCTTCTCCTCCACTTCTCAATGTAACCCTCCTTACATTTAGGATCTTTTTAGTTTGAGAAGGGAGTTTACCATAGTTTTCAATTTGCTAATGAAGTGACTAAATCTCCCACTTTAGCTTCAAGGTTGGAGATCTTAGTACTTGTTACTTTTTGAAATTGTTGGGTGCTAGTGGCAAGAGACTTGACATTGTCTTCAAGAGACATTATAGAGCTACTAGGTTAGGATTGATGAGGTTGTTTGTGATGATGTTAAGAGTTTGATTTGGAATGATAATGGGATTGTTATGGTGGGTTTAATGATGTGTTATCGAAGTACAATGTGCTTAGTTTTGGAATGTTGAACTGGATTATGAGATATGCGAATTGCACTTTGAGAATCACAACATAATGGAAGTTTTTTCATTTTAATCTCATAGTCATGTAGTTGACTTTGGATCCAGATTACTTGAGAAGTACAAGCCGCAACAGGAATGAATTCAGCCTCAGCTATCGAAATCGATACACACGTCTGCTTTTTCGAGTGCCAACTCAAAAGCTTCCCATCTAAGAATTGACATCCGTTTGTATTGCTTTTTCGATCTAATTTACATCCTCCTAGATCAGCATCTGAGAAAGCTTGAATAAAGAATCCTATATTTTACGGATACCACAATCCAAGAGTCGAAGTGCCATAAAGATAACAAAAAATGTTTTTTGCCGCAGTAAGATGCGGCTCTCTTGGATTCTCTTGATACATGGCACAATTACACACAGAAAACATTATATCAAGTCAACTTGCAGTTAAGTACAACAACGAAACGATCATGCTTCTATATGTTTTGAGATTTATAGTTGGCTTATCCAATGAAGGACCTAAGAAAGTGCCGACTGCCAAGTGAACTTTAGATTTCGAGTAATTTTTCATTCGAAATCATTCAAGCAGGTTTTATGTGTACTTTTCTTGATTAATGAAGATTCCTTCCCTGCTCCGACGAATGTTCGAAGCCAAGAAATGATTAATTTTCTCCATGATGCTCATTTGAATTCGACTCTTCATATGCTCCTCAAAATCCTATGACAAAAAGGGTTGCTAGAACCAATTATAACGTCGTCAACATAAATTCGAAAAAGAATTAGGTGATCCCCTACTTTCATATGGAATAAAGTGGGATCAACTGATCTTTTCTTTAATTTAGCGATTTTCAAAAAATTGGTCGGTGTCGTATACCAAGCACGAGGTCCTTGGTTTAACCCATAAACTGCTTTATCAAGGATATATCAATGATCCGGATACTTATCATTTACAAATCCAGGTGGCTGATCGACATAGATCGTCTCTTAAGAAACAACATTAAGAAATGTGCACTCAACATCCATCTAGTAGACGTCAAAATTCTTATGAGCTGCATAGTCAAGAAAAATTCGTACAGCCTCGAGTCTTGAGACAAGGGCAAAGGTTTCTTCATATTCAATTCCCTCTTGTTGAGAATAACCTTTTACAACTAATCTAGCTTTATTATGAACAATATTTCACTCTTTGTCCATTTTAATTTTAAAAACCCATTTAAGACCAACAACTAAAACATCATCAGGTGTCGGAATTAACCTCCAAACTTTGTTGCTTTCGATTTATGTCAATTTTATACTACATTGCAACAACCCAGTCGAGATGTTCTAATGTGCTTCATTATTTTTCGTTAAAATTTTGCAATAAAGACATTAAACATATAATATTCCTGATGAACATTTAGAACCTCATTCCTGGCTCAAGCCTGTGCCCGTGTTAAAACACCCGAACTAGGATCACCAAGAATTTGTTCTTTGGGATGATCTCTCATCCATTTTTCCATAGGAGGAAATGTAGGATCAAAGTCAAAATGCGCATCCTCAAATGTCTCTTCTACTTATGTAGAGTCGAAATATATTGTAATATGTTGAAGTCTGTGTATTTGTCACTTTCGTATGTTTTCTATGTATTTGCTAACGCATCTTTTTAACGAAGCGTAGTGTCTAGCCTTAGTATTTTTTGTACTTTCAGCCTCCTATAAATAGCAGCTGAACATAGAGTTGATTGTAGAGTTTTCCATGTTTTACTATCCGTTTTGTACTCTTGTTCTCTGAAAGTAATATGAGCTAAACCAGACCTTATTTACTTCTTGTGTTCATCTTTTACTCTGATTTGATTCTCATACTCGATTAAACACAACTACAATTGGTATCAGAGCAGGAATCAATACTGCGAAGATCTGATTTTCAATTGAATCTCTAGTTTTTGAGTCACGAGTTTGTCTCAAAAGTTTCCGCACTGTTTGATTACAAAAATCATCTCTGATCTACAGTTTTGATTTGATTCTGCATTTGAATTGTGTAATCGAGTAATCGATTTTGAGTTTCTGATCAATTCATTCATTCAATTTCAAATTTCTTCCAGTTCTTTTGAAAAATCTCATCCGTACGTTAATGGCAAATTTCAACATGAACACGATGACTTCATTTTCTCTTCTGTTAGGATCTTCTATGAAGATTACTATGTTGATTCCAGAGTACTATGATCAGTGGGCTGATCGAATGGAGGATTACTTGAACGGATTGGACGAGGAACTCTGGAGCTGCATTACATGAATCACTCAACCTCCATCGAATGTTCAAAATATTGGATCATATGGATCAACACCTGCAGTTACTGATCAATCCACCAGGCTGAAGAACAACGAAAAGCGTTGTTTGAGAGAATTGTGAGGTGCCTTGCCACCTGTTGTTTACAATTACATTCGTGGTTGTAAAACTGCAAAAGAAATTTGGATCACACTTAAGGAAAAGTATCAGGGAAGTGTGAAAACAAAGATAAATTCTGTTAAGCAGTGTCTTGTGGAGCTGAAAGAGTTCAGACAAAAAGAGAATGAAACGATTGAAGTTTACTATGATCGTCTTAATGAACTGATGTATAGATGCAATCGTTATGGAATCACAAGGTCATCAATGGAGTTCAGTCTCACTTTTGTGATGGGACTTCGTATGGAATGGAGAAGTGTCAGCATGATGGTGAAGAATCAACAAAGCTTCGATACTTCATCTCTGAATGATTTGTATAATCAGTTGAAAACTCACGAAAGTGAAGTGAATGAGATGGCTGAAGAGTCGAAACTTAGTTTGGGAGGTCCTTTAGCTCTTGTTTCGAAAGTGTCTGAGAAAGAAGCGGTTGAGAAAGATGATTCTGATGAAGAAGGCTTTCTAATGAATTCTGACGATGAAGCGATTGCTTTTTACTCGAACAACCGAGTTAAAAAGTTTTTCAAGAAACCTTTCAATCCCAAGGTGAAGCAGAGTGATGTGAAAGGAAGTTTCATTAATAAGTCTGTAGGTGAGGAGAAGAAGAAATTCGAGAAGAATGATGCGAAGGCAATTTGTCACACCCCGCTAAAGCGGAAACACGGGGCGTGGCAGTATAAAGGGTTTCATAGCAAAAGTTAAAAGACAACACCAACCATAGTATTAAAAATCATTACAAATTTACAATGGGTTTGAACAACTTTTAAAAGAAATTACAATGAAAATTGAAATACAACACATGCGAATGCTCCTAAAAGTGATGTGTCCCTAAGTGCCACTTACTCGATGATTCCTGAAAAAGCATGTAAAACGAGCGTCAACTATAAAAATAGTTGGTGAGTACTCACAGATAAAAAAATAATAATATTGGTTCCATGAATCGAAATCAAAGTTTTGATAAAAGTTTCCATAAACAATGTTCATTTTTAAAATAAGTAAATAAGTTTTCATAAATAGAAGTTCGTTGCTAAAGCGAGTAATAAAGTTTCCATAGATAGAAATATGTTGCAAAAATGAGTAAATAAGTTTCCAATAATAAAAGTTCGTTGTTATAATGAGAAACAAAGTTCATTGTTATAATGTGAAACAAAGTTCATTGCTATAATTAATAAACAAGTTTATTGCCATAACAAATAATAAGTTTTGTATGTGTATGAGCAAACAATGAGTTCCCAACCAAGCCTATGACTGATGCCCTATCAAGATTTATGCTTATCGTTCCATAAATTATATGGTATCATGCACTCCAGCAATCGGGCGAGTGAGGAGTTGTCAATTCCTAATAGCGCTATCCACAATGACCATTGGCTCAAAGAGTTAATGGTTGGAGTAAAGTATAAGGGAAGGGACTTAAGACGATAAGTTCTCATGTTCCGTGTTGCATAGACATACATAGAGAAATATAGCAAAATATAGCAATCAAGTTTGATACAAATCAATTTAAATACAACGAACAATAAATAGTTTTTCGGACATGCTTTTCCACCCCAAAACATAAAAACCAAAAATAGGGGAGTACGTGAATACTCACAATGCATTGAGATGATGCAAATGATGCCTTGATCTAAGTTCCACTTGTACCACTACCGATTCCTACAATAATGGTATTCGCTAGTGAGTCTCTAATCGAAATCTAACACTAGTATACATACTACTACAATAGAATTATGCCAATATTGTGTCAAACTTTAATATTGATAAGTTACAAACATTTTTCTGTGGAAGTTAAATTTCAAAGAATCAATTGTTATATAACAATTTAAGTGGAAAATTCTCATTATTGAAATGTTAATATTTAACATTTTAAGAGGTGTTCCAATGATTAAATATTCAAAAACTAAATCAATTTAGTTCTAAACTTTCCCAAACTTTTCATTTCAGTTTTAATTGAAGTCAAAGATGTTAAGTTAAATTTTCTTGAATTTTTGATTTGTCTAACTATTTTTCACCATTTAATTCCTTGAATAATCATAAAATCATGGAAAAATAGTAAATTATCATGAAAAATTCTTATAATTTTTGTGTAACTGTTTTCCAGTGTACATAATTTGGGAAAAATATTAATATGTGTTTTCAAAAAGTTTAACACAATTGTTCAGATTTTTGTGTATTTATTCTATAAAAAATGAAATAAATAAAAAACATTTTCCAAAATTACCCAAACTTTTTGTATTATTGTTATTAAATATTATTAAGCTGAGAAAAATATAAAAATGGATTTCTAAACTCTTTAACCCAATTTTATGATTTTTGTGCATTTATTCTAATAAAAATTGAAATAAATAGAAACCAGTTTCCAAAATTACCCAAACTTTTTTTTATTACTGTTAATAAACATTATTAAGCTGGGAAAAATATAAAAATGGATTTCTAACCCAATTTTATGATTTTTGTGCATTTATTCTAATAAAAATTGAAATAAATAGAAAACAGTTTCCAAAATTACCTAAACTTTTTATATTACTGTTATTAAACATTATTAATCTGGGAAAAATATAACAATGGATTTCTAAACTGTTTAACCCAATTTTATGATTTTTGTGCATTTGTTCTAATAAAAATTGGGTTTAAGTGTATTTAATCTTGTGAAAATAGAAGAAAAATAGTATACAGAAGAGAAAAATCATCAAAGTTTTTATGTAGCATCCTAATGTACTACAAGGTGTTTTGGTAATGTTTCATGAATTTTGGATCAGCAGAACTAGTTTTTCTGTTTTTAGGCCATTATAAATACAAAAATCGGGGAAATATAGGAATGCATTATGAAAAATTCTGAAAATATTTATTCTAAGTCTAACACCACTGGTAGAAACTGCGAAAATTGTTAGATATTATTTTCACATTTTCTAAATTGGTTTTATGATTTATTGGGACTAAACAAAAAGAAAATTCAAAACCACACTAAACGGTAACAAAAATCGATGAAACTTAATGAGCAGTCATTATTTGGCATAGGGGTAATCCACAAATTTACCTAGGATTTATAGACCTCAGAAAGTATTTTATATGATTTATTGCCCTATTTTCTTGCATTAATTATAATAATTCGAGATAAATGAATTATTTTCTGGAAATTTACAGATCTTCTTATTTTGTTGATGGGAATCTAGGAAAAGTCGGATTTGGTCAGAAAAGGAGTTTTAGATATTTATTTGGAAATAAATTCTTCCTGAACATATTTGAAAGTTTTTAACAACATACTTTGATGATCTAGCATCTAAGCTTGAATATCATCACATGCATGTTTGTTTGAAGACCATTCATGAGTTTGAAATGTTCAAAATTCGTTTTTTATTGAAAACTTTGGATGCATGTGGTGATTTTCCATAAAAACGTGTAGAAAATTGCATTTTGTTGATTTTGACTTAGGTTTTGGTCCTTGGATTTCACCATTTACAACATGCATGTTGTTTTTGGATGAAATCCTGCCACCATCATCATCAAAACTGAAGTGAATGAACATGCACACAAATTTTCTAAGAGAAAGGTGTAGAAGAAGAAGGAAATGCAAGAAAAACCTTGAAATTTGAAGGAAATGAAAGGAAATCATGTTCTACCTTAATGAACACCACTAGATGATGAAGATTTTGAGTTTGAGGTGTGTTCTTAGACTTATTTTCTGGAAAATTTCATGGGTATAGAGAGAGGAAGAGAGAAAATGGAGTGGTGAAGGTAGAGAGAAATGAGAGAAAATAAGAGAGAAAGTGGAGTGTGAGAGAGAAAGAATTGATTATGTGTTTTGGGAAGAGGGGAGTGTCTTGGGAAGAGGGTGTCCAGTTTTGGGGGATAAGAAAGGGTTTCCCTCTCTTCTATTTTTATAAAATTCAAATCTTTTATAAAAATATCAAACACTTTTATAAAATGTGCACTAAAATCAAGTTTTTATTCACAAACCTTGATTTTTGATTCATAAATTAAGGGTAAATGTTAATGAGTTAAATTTTATTATTTTCTTGAATGCATTTTCATAATTTTAATTATTATAAGAACATATTATAAGGCTCATAACTATTTTTATCGACTTTTTAAGGTTAAATTTTATAAATTTAGGTTTTAGGGCATTTAAGGGTTTTTGAGAGTTTGTAAATCTTTGGATATCAAAATAAATTGAATCTTTGAAACTTTAAATTATTTTTGAGTTTCATAACCCTTATTCAAATTAGAAATAATGTTTCTAATTTTTTTTTTACCGGTTTATTGGCATTCTATGTAGTGATTCCGAGATTCAAGCGAAATTGAGGAATCAAGTATACTAGTCCTAGTTTTCAACTCTGACTTAAGTTCCAACGAGACTAGGACCTAATTTCTACCACTAGGTCAAGTGCATGATGTGTGTATATGATTCATGAAAAGGTGTTCGAGTCAAAGAGTGACCTAAATATGGATATTCACTACAGTTAAGTAGTTGTAGAATTCACATATCAATGTGAAATCTAAGTACACTATCCATTGATTCTAATTGTTTCCAAGTTTCTAGTAGGTTATAACTTAGTTTCTAGTTACTAAGTCTAGTATGTGTCGTGCCTACACGTACAACTAAGTTTATTCAAATCTAGAACCGACTCGAATTTTGACGGTTGTCACAGTCTCCCCTGGTTGAAAGAATTTCGTCCCGAAATTCAATTCGTGACGTATTCTATTAGAACTCAGCCGACTACAATTGTATATTTGGAGAGATGGTGACCTGAAGAGCTCTTTGATTATTTTGGGTTAATTTCTCAAGGGAAGAGCCCAATTCTTTAGTTATAATCAAATTAGTGTTTCTCTAAATCGAGTTCTGTCGTCTAGATTGTGGGAATTTAGGATCATGGAAATCATGATCCAACCATGGCGACCTAGTTGAAAAGATTATCTAGTTAGATATATCTATCTTATGAGAGCGCTATAAGTTTTGCCGAAGCACGAACTGCATTAAGTGTTAAGTCCGCATTGATCCTTAAGTCGCGATCTAAGTCATTTCTAAATATAATTTCGCTATCTAATAAAGAAGGGATTAGGAACAATTTGTTCATTTCCGGATTGGCTACTAAATCTGAAAAAGGTATATTCGCAAATAAGAAGGGGTAGCACGAATGAAAGGGAAGCGATCGAGGGTAAGTTCCTAAAAATACGTACTAAGGGTAGGCAATGAAGTTTTGGTACATCTCGAATGTAAAGGCTATTTAAGTGTCGTCTACAAAATAAATTACGAAATGATTGAGGATCTCCGAGGCTATAATTACTACTACGGTTATTCATACAATAATAGAACTATATTCGAAGAATATATATATTTAGAGAGTCAATGTTGCAAATGGAGGCGATTAAATCACATTGTGTAGATAGCATTTTAAGTGTTTAGAAGTGATAAAAATCTCATTGTTATCAAAATGTGTGTTTAGAAATGATAATTAATCTCACTATTATCAAAATGTGTAATAATTCCCAGATAATGAAGATACATGTGTGGCGATCCAACGAAGTAGTAAAATAATATAGAGATTAATTAAGGTTAAAGGTTTAAGTCGTCATTAAAGGAATTTGTATAGAAATATTTGTATTAAATTTTTGAGAAATTGTCCAATTGTCTAAGTCAGGAAAAATTCAAGTTTACGAGGAGTCAGAATACTTATGAAAACAAGTTTGAGAGTTTAGGAACTCACTGAAAATTGCAAAGTAAAATACTATTTTAAGAAAGGTGTAAAAAAATGTCAATCTTTGAAAATAGTGCATTCATAGTTTAGTGTTTCTACAAAAACAATCATTTACAGAATAGATAATCGTAAAATTCAAAACTTTTGATGTATTTAAAGAAAAGAAAAGCATAAGGAAACATATCCTTCCCATATAATTTCCGAATATAGAAGAATGATAAGCATAAGAATATTCATCTTGTGTATTAATTATAAGGAAAAATACAATGAAAATTTCATTTCATATCAAGTTTCTGAATTTAGAACGAAAGAGCAATGTAAATAAGGATCACTTGTTTATAGAGATTTCAAAATAAAAACAAGATGTATATGATAAAAGGTCTAATTGAATATATGAAAGTTGACTAAATCAAAAGTATGCATCACGACTATACACGTATTAATCGCTCAAAACGGAAGGGTAGACTTCTAGTCTTTATGTGTACGAACATGATACCAGGAGAAGCAAAATAGACAGAAATAAAGTTAGACAATGTATTATGTTAATATTATGGCGTGCGAGATCTAAAATCAGAAGGAGAGCGAGAAATAAAGTTCGAGGGAAAGAAATAGGAAGGTAGCGGCGGCAATGATTGTTATTGTTAAAATTATAAGAACAATACCTATAGGTAGATTTAAAACCAGATTGAGATATATTTCAAACTTAAATATTTGATGTATATTGATGATTAAATAGACATGTGGGAGTTTTAATGTGTTTGCTAAGGATTGCTAAAAATTCACGAGTTATCTATTAAGTTAAACTCCATTTGTGAAAAAGAAGAAACACTAAAACTTGTTATTGAAAATCTGACAGTTTTGACCTTTTTGACTGGGGTCCAACAATGGTTAAAACGGATAAGGTAAGGACTTAACATATTTAAAAGAATAATTACATTTTTTTTTGAAAACGTACGAAAATGGTAATCAAGGTTTAAAATGGTTTATATGCCTTTAAACGCACATCTATCCATTGAAATGGATTTGAAATGAAATTGAAATAGCAGGATTAAAACAAATATTGGTTATATTGAATTTTGAAGAAAAGTGTTAAGTTAAAGCAAGTTGTCAAAAGATTTTAGTGAGTTAAATAAAACCGATGAAGTTAAATATCTTTTTGATGGAAGATTAAGAAGGAACCGGTAGATTAGTGTAGCTAATCGTACCTAAATACTAAGGCGAGTAACAATGTCTTTTCCCCAAAATAAAGGACAAGAAAAATTGTTTGTAAAACGTTTTTAAGTGTCAATGCAATTTCCTACCCTTTTATAGAGGTCAAAGGGATATCCTATGTTAAGTTTTAAGCTCAAGGTGGAAACAACCTAAAGCTAAATTCGTAGCGTAGTAGAGAAGTCTCACATATGGGTTAAACCTCTGTGTCTCCTCGTGAGTGGAACTCGGAATGCCTGCCAATGGTATCCAAGTAATTACTTAGTGGAGACTCATCTACCTCCTTACGTGATGCTCCAATTTTCATCCGTGTCGGTATCGGAACGTTTTCCTAGTTGTAACTATAGTACGAAGACGATGAAGAGGTATTGAGGAATAATTGGAATAGGTTTCGACTTAAGATTATTACTAGTGTATATCTAGCTACTAACCTTACATCTAAAGTCAACAGCTACCGAGGAATACTCATTCTCAGTACTAAGTGCATTGCTCCTAGAGTGGCTAGTGATATAACCTAAGTGGTTAACCTAGCACTTGATAACGGATAAGATTATTTCTAAATAAATAAAGGCATTGTTATAAAAGTGCACTTAGTTTCTAAGTGTATCTAGATGAATGCCTATAATATGCAATGCCCGTACGCACACCGAAAATTTTTTGTTTTTCAAAAGTTTAAGTTGAAAATTGTTTGGAACATAATTCTAGTATAGCCGTTTCCAACCTCACATTAACCTTCCTTAATTAAGCATACTTGGCCAGACTATACTTAATTAACGTCTGATAATGCGTACTCGAATTAGTTATACCAGTAGTATGTTCAGTATTTTAAAAACATTTTGAAATTTTTTGGCTATAGCTGTGGTTCTCCAAAGGAAAACCGGTATTCTCTATAACCTTCGGCTCTGATACCATTTTCTGTCACACCCCGCTAAAGCGGAAACACAGGGCGTGGAAGTATAAAGGGTTTCATAGCAAAAGTTAAAAGACAACACCAACCATAGTATTAAAAATCATTACAAATTTACAATGGGTTTGAACAACTTTTAAAAGAAATTACAATGAAAATTGAAATACAACACATGCGAATGCTCCTAAAAGTGATGTGTCCCTAAGTGCCACTTACTCGATGATTCCTGAAAAAGCATGTAAAACGAGCGTCAACTATAAAAGTAGTTGGTGAGTACTCACAGATAAAAAAATAATAATATTGGTTCCATGAATCGAAATCAAAGTTTTGATAAAAGTTTCCATAAACAATGTTCATTTTTAAAATAAGTAAATAAGTTTTCATAAATAGAAGTTCGTTGCTAAAGCGAGTAATAAAGTTTCCATAGATAGAAATATGTTGCAAAAATGAGTAAATAAGTTTCCAATAATAAAAGTTTGTTGTTATAATGAGAAACAAAGTTCATTGCTATAATGTGAAACAAAGTTCATTGCTATAATTAATAAACAAGTTTATTGCCATAACAAATAATAAGTTTTGTATGTGTATGAGCAAACAATGAGTTCCCAACCAAGCCTATGAATGATGCCCTATCAAGATCTATGCTTATCGTTCCATAAATTATATGGTATCATGCACTCCAGCAATCGGGCGAGTGAGGAGTTGTCAATTCCTAATAGCGCTATCCACAATGACCATTGGCTCAAAGAGTTAATGGTTGGAGTAAAGTATAAGGGAAGGGACTTAAGACGATAAGTTCTCATGTTCCGTGTTGCATAGACATACATAGAGAAATATAGCAAAATATAGCAATCAAGTTTGATACAAATCAATTTGAATACAACGAACAATAAATAGTTTTTCGGACATGCTTTTCTACCCCAAAACATAAAAACCAAAAATAGGGGAGTGCGTGAATACTCACAATGCATTGAGATGATGCAAATGATGCCTTGATCTAAGTTCCACTTGTACCACTACCAATTCCTACAATAATGGTATTCGCTAGTGAGTCTCTAATCGAAATCTAACACTAGTATACATACTACTACAATAGAATTATGCCAATATTGTGTCAAACTTTAATATTGATAAGTTACAAACATTTTTCTGTGGAAGTTAAATTTCAAAGAATCAATTGTTATATAACAATTTAAGTGGAAAATTCTCATTATTGAAATGTTAATATTTAACATTTTAAGAGGTGTTCCAATGATTAAATATTCAAAAACTAAATCAATTTAGTTCTAAACTTTCCCAAACTTTTCATTTCAGTTTTAATTGAAGTCAAAGACGTTAAGTTAAATTTTCTTGAATTTTTGATTTGTCTAACTATTTTTCACCATTTAATTCCTTGAATAATCATAAAATCATGGAAAAATAGTAAATTATCATGAAAAACTCTTATAATTTTTGTGCAACTGTTTTCCAGTGTACATAATTTGGGAAAAATATTAATATCTGTTTTCAAAAGGTTTAACACAATTGTTCAGATGTTTGTGTATTTATTTTATAAAAAATGAAATAAATAGAAAACACTTTCCAAAATTACCCAAACGTTTTGTTTTATTGTTATTAAATATTATTAAGCTGAGAAAAATATAAAAATGGATTTCTAAACTCTTTAACCCAATTTTATGATTTTTGTGCATTTATTCTAATAAAAATTGAAATAAATAGAAACCAATTTCCAAAATTACCCAAACTTTTTTTATTACTGTTAATAAACATTATTAAGCTGGGAAAAATATAAAAATGGATTTCTAAACTGTTTAACCCAATTTTATGATTTTTGTGCATTTATTCTAATAAAAATTGAAATAAATAGAAAACAGTTTCCAAAATTACCCAAACTTTTTGTATTACTGTTATTAAACATTATTAAGCTGTGAAAAATATAAAAATGGATTTCTAAACTGTTTAACCCAATTTTATGATTTTTGTGCATTTGTTCTAATAAAAATTGGGTTTAAGTGTATGTAATCTTGTGAAAATAGAAGAAAAATGGTATACAGAAGAGAAAAATCCTCAAAGGTGTTCTGGTAAATTTTCATGAATTTTGGTAAATTTTCATGAATTTTGGATCAGCAGAACTAGTTTTTCTATTTTTAGGTCATTATAAATACAAAAATCGGGGAAATATAGGAATGCATTATGAAAAATTCTGAAAATATTTATTCTAAGTCAAACACCTCTGGTAGAAACTGCGAAAATTGTTAGATATCATTTTCACATTCTCTAAAGTGGTTTTATGATTTATTGGGACTAAACAAAAAGAAAATTCAAAACCACACTAAACGGTAACAAAAATCGATGAAACTTAATGAGCAGTCATTATTTGGCATAGGGGTAATCCACGAATTTACCTAGAATTTATAAACCTCAGAAAGTATTTTATATGATTTATTGACCTATTTTCTTGCATTAATTATAATAATTCGAGATAAATGAATTATTTTCTGGAAATTTACAGATCTTCTTATTTTGTTGATGGGAATCTGGGAAAAGTCGGATTTGATCAGAAAAGGAGTTTTAGATATTTATTTGGAAATAAATTCTTCCTGAACATATTTGAAAGTTTTTAACAACATACTTTGATGATCTAGCATCTAAGCTTGAAAATCATCACATGCATGTTTGTTTGAAGACCATTCATGAGTTTGAAATGTTCAAAATTCGTTTTTATTGAAAAATTTGGATGCATGTGGTGATTTTCCATAAAAACGTGTAGAAAAGTGCGTTTTGTTGATTTTGACTTAGGTTTTGGTCCTTGGATTTCACCATTTACAACATGCATGTTGTTTTTGGATGAAATCCTGCCACCATCATCATCAAAACTGAAGTGAATGAAAATGCACACAAATTTTCTAAGAGAAAGGTGTAGAAGAAGAAGGAAATGCAAGAAAAACCTTGAAATTTGAAGGAAATGAAAGGAAATCGTGTTCTACCTTAATGAACACCACTAGATGATGAAGATTTTGAGTTTGAGGTGTGTTCTTGGACTTATTTTCTGGAAAATTTCGTGGGTATAGAGAGAGGAAGAGAAAAAATGGAGTGGTGAAGGTAGAGAGAAATGAGAGAAAATGAGAGAGAAAGTGGAGTGTGAGAGAGAAAGAAGTGATTATGTGTTTTGGGAAGAGGGGAGTGTCTTGGGAAGAGGGTGTCCGGTTTTGGGGGATAAGAAAGGGTTTCCCTCTCTTCTATTTTTATAAAATTCAAATCTTTTATAAAAATATCAAACACTTTTATAAAATGTGCACTAAAATCAAGTTTTTATTCACAAACCTTGATTTTTGATTCATAAATTAAGGGTAAATGTTAATGAGTTAAATTTTATTATTTTCTTGAATGCATTTTCATAATTTTAATTATTATAAGAACATATTATATGGTTCATAACTATTTTTATCGACTTTTTAAGGTTAAATTTTATAAATTTAGGTTTTAGGACATTTAAGGGTTTTTGAGAGTTTGTAAATCTTTGGATATCAAAATAAATTGAATCTTTGAAACTTTAAATTATTTTAGAGTTTCATAACCCTTATTCAAATTAGAAATAATGTTTCTAATTTTTTTTTACCGGTTTATTGGCATTCTATGTAGTGATTCCGAGATTCAAGCGAAATTGAGGAATCAAGTATACTAGTCCTAGTTTTCAACTCTGACTTAAGTTCCAACGAGACTAGGACCTAATTTCTACCACTAGGTCAAGTGCATGATGTGTGTATATGATTCATGAAAAGGTGTTCGAGTCAAAGAGTGATCTAAATATGGACATTCACTACAGTTAAGTAGTTGTAGAATTCACATATCAATGTGAAATCTAAGTACACTATCCATTGATTCTAATTGTTTCCAAGTTTCTAGTAGGTTATAACTTAGTTTCTAGTTACTAAGTCTAGTATGTGTCGTGCCTACACGTACAACTAAGTTTATTCAAATCTAGAATCGACTCGAATTTTGACGGTTGTCACACAATTGAAGCGAAAATTGAGAAGAAACTTAAGGGAGATTCGGGCATTAACTGTCATTACTACAACAGAGCAAATCATTTGGCAAATGATTGTATGCTTCGTAAGAAAGAAGAGAAAAAGAATAGGGTCAAGGACGAAGCCTATTATGTTGAAAGATTGGGAGAAGTTTGTACAAAGGCGAAGGGGATGTCTTTGGTTGCACGAGGCGAAGGTGAGGAAGATGGCACGTATCAGATCTGGTCTTCAGGATCTGATGACGACGAGATGCGTAATCCGACGCATTGGGCTATGTTCGCACAATTTGAAGAGGATGAGGACCAAATGGTGTCAGGTTGTTGTTTCATGACCAAATCAGGAGACAAATCACCGATGACAACCAATGTACATTCTATACTTCAATCTTTTAATATTCCTTTACATGCTTATGATTCTGAAATAATTGCTTTCGATGATACTGTTGCTTATTTCGATACTATTGTTGTCTCTGCTAGTAACGAAGCTAAGAAACTTAGTACACAGTTGCTAGAGGCCCAAAAATTACTAGATTTGAAACGAAGCAGAGTAGAGTATCTGGAATTGCAATTGAATAATGTGAATAATGATAGGGAATGTCTAGATAATGAAGTTCGAATGTTACTAGCTCAGCGAAACATTTACTGTAATTCAGCAAAAAGATTGTATGCGAAATTGACTTCATTGCATCATTCATCTGACATTAGGAAAGAACAACATAGGAAGTTCTTGCCTTTTCTTACTTTTGAAAGAGAGAAGATTGATAACTTGTCTTATGAATGTGAGAAAACCATAGCAGAATTTGATAAAGTTCCAGATAATCGATTTGCTTATGGTATTGTCAAGATAGATGAATATTTGAATGCTGATGAGCTTGTTGAAATTGTGAATGATACCCTAACTAAAAGTGAACAAATCAAAATTTTGAAAAGAATTGAGAATTCGAAACTTGACTCTAAATCTAATGTTGCTGATATCGATGATAATTCTGATAGTTTTAGCGAAATCAGTGAAATTGAGGAGGAAAGTATCGATTGTTCTCAGTTATCTGTCATTAATGTCACATCTAAGTCAAAAAGTAAAGAAATTTGTGATGATTCGATGGTTGAGAATGACACTGATAGACCCCCTACTTCGAATGTTTGTGACTTTGAACATGTGAGTGTAAGAGACAGTCAAACGGATAGTAGTGATGATGAGAATGAAGAAAACGTTTCGAACAATTCTGAGCCAGAAAAGAATGTTTCAAATGAAACATCCATTCTACGAGTTGTTGTTGATCAAGTGTTTGGAGACACTGAAAATTTCGACAAAATCTTATCTAAAAAAGGTGCTCATTATTTGGAAACAAATACAGTTGTGTATCCAAATTTTAAGTGTTCAGATGATGTTGTATTTTCGAATCAAGTGTTTGTCACTACTGGAAATGTTGAAAACGTCAAATCGGAGTTCAACAAAATGGTCGAAGAAGATAACAAGAAAACATCAGACGAAGGATTCTTTTCAAACCAAAGCACTGTCGAAAATAATCTAACAAAGAATTCGTATGTTTTTCAAAGACAAAAACCACAAAGAAAATGGTTTGATAAACAAGAAAATACAAAAGAGTTTTTGAAACAGGAATCTAATGAAACAAATAAGAATGTGAAACTTAATTCACAAGAATTTAAGGATCTTGTTGAAAAATTTTCGAATGAAAATGGAATTTCGAAAAGACATGCACGAAAGATAATTTTTTGGCAACTAGTGTCAAATGAAAAGCAATCAAAAATACCAACCAAGAAAATGTCTGAAAATGGGTTGTCTAAATCAGTACAAACAAAGTTTTCAACTCGTTCGGATAAAAAGGAAAATCCCGCTCAACCAATTTCGTCTGATTCTCAAAATTATTCAACGAAGTTTTTAAAATCAACATCTTCAAAGACTTTTCAAACAAATGTTCAACAAAAGAATTTTCATTCAAAAAGCCAACAAAAGTTTTCAAATTCAAATTCATCTTTTCCAAAACCAACAAACAATCAAAACAAATTTTCTTCAAATAGAACAAATCGATATTTTGCTAATGTTTGTCAATTCGAAAATGTTCGAAAATTTAAGAATATTCGAAAATTTGAAAATGTTCGAAAATTTGAGAATGTTCGAAAATTTGAAAATGTTCGAAAATTTGAGAACGTTCGAAAATTTGCAGACAATCAAACATTTGTGAATGATAAATCCAAAACATCTACAAAGTTTATTCCACAAAAACCAAAATTTCCGAATCCATCTGCACATAAAGCCACTAAAGTTTCGTACACAAAAGGTTCATTTGGGGTGGAAACAATCAATCATTGGCTTGAGGAAAAATGGAAAAAGTATCAATCGGGAAAGTTTTCTCAACATCAAATCAAGAAGGCCTATGAACAGTATTTGAATGATACTTCATCTGGAAGTTCATCTTCGAAAGAATCAAATACTCCAGTTCAAAAATGGCAACTAATCTCAAAGGACAAACACACTGAGAAGCATAAGAAGAAAGTCAGTGAAAGTACAAAACTATCGAAAAATTATGTTTCGATATCTTTAACTGATGATGTCAACTTAATTGATATTTTCAAAACCAAAGTTCAAAATTGGGCTTTAGGTTCTAAATTTCATTCACTTCTTCAAACTAATGACCAAGGACCCAAGCAGCCGTGGGTACCTAAATTCTTTTAATGATTGCAGGTACTGAGTGACGAGCAATATGATGTGAAATGGTACATTGATAGTGGTTGCTCACGTCTCATGACTGGAAGGAAGGAGAATTTGCGTGATTTTAGAAGTTTGGAAAATGCAGGAGTAATGAATTTTGGAAATAATCACAAGTATCAAGTTAAAGGTTATGGCAAAGTAACAAATGGACATTTTACAGTGAATCGTGTTGCTTATGTTGAAGGTCTTAATCATAATTTGATAAGTGTTTCACAACTTGTTGTGGGCACTGGCAATCAAGTTGTGTTTACGAAGAAGGAAGTATCATTTCTAATGTTGAGACGCACAAAGTTTTGCTGAAATCAAAAAGATATGGCGATATGTTCACTCTTGACATCAAACCTATTGTTGGGAAACCCTCAATTTGTTTACTTTAGAAAGCTTCACCTGATGTTAGTTGGTTGTGGCATCGACATTTATCTCATGAAACTTTCGAAATCTGAATAAGTTGGTAGTAGAAGATCTTGTTCGAGGTTTACCTGTTCTAAAGTTTGACAATAATACTTTATGTGTAGCTTGCGAACAAGGAAAACAACATCGTAAAGGACATCCAATTGTCATAGATTCGAAAATTGTTGAACCGCTGGAACTTCTTCATATTGACCTTTGTGGACCATCAACTGTTGAAAATCTCAACAAGAAACGATACATTTTGGTTATCGTTGATGATTTTTCACGATTTACTTGGGTGTATTTTCTCAGGTTAAAATCTTAATTCGCTCAAACAATGATTGAATTTATCAAGAAAATTGAGACTAGTCTGAAAAAGAATGTTCGTAAAATCAAAAGTGATAATGGTTCCGAGTTTAAAAACAAATTGCTTGATTCGTTCTTAACTGAGAAAGGAATTTCGCATAATTTCTCATCGCCATATACACCACAACAAAATGGTGTGGTTGAAAGGAGGAATAGGTCTCTTTGCGAAGCAGCAAGAACAATGTTGACAAATGCGAATCTTCCTCAATATCTATGGGCAGAAGCAGTTTCGACAACATGTTTTACTCAGAATCGATCTTTCATTCATCGTCGTTTTAATATAACTCCGTATGAAATCATAAATAACCGAAAACCTAATGTCAAATTCTTGCATGTTTTTGGTTGCAGGTGTTTATCATGAATCTTAAAGATAATCTTTCAAAATTTCAAGCTAAGGCTGATGAAGGAATATTTTTGGGATATTCAAATAACTCGGTTGCATACAGAGTCTTAAATAAACGAACACGAAAAGTTGAAGAGACATTTAATCTCACATTTGACAATTACTATGTGAAACAAGTTGAAAAACGTTTCGAACAAAAACCAATTCTTAATGAATCAAATGATGAGTCTGAAAGTTATAATTCATCTGATTTTGATTATGATTTACTTTTTGGTGTTCCAGACAGGGCTGCTGATGCTGAAGTAAATGCTGCTGATAATCAAACTCCTGAATCTTCGAAACATATTGATGATTCGACAATCACATCAGATACAACTGCTAATGACGAAAGTATGCTAGATGCGCGAGTGGAGGGGGAGCACTTGAATATACCTTCAACTGTTGAGGGGAAGCATCCTTTTGAGGGGGAGAAGAGCAGTATGAATGATGTTTTCGAGGGGGAGCATCAGAATGACAATTATGTTGATGGGGAGCATAATGATACTGAAACCATAAATCTTGATCAAAACGATGAATTTTATGAACTAAATGATAATAATTCTGTTGCAGGATCCGGAAATGAAGAAATGTACGAAGATGCACCTTTGGACTTTGATCCAGCATATCCACCAGTAGAAAAATGGACAAGAAATCATCCAAAAGAACAAGTGATTGGGAATCCACAAGATGGAGTTTTGACTAGAGCTCAAATTCGTGCAAAGAATGAGGTACTGAATGCTCATCAAGAATTTTGCATGTTTAATGTTTTCATTTCGAAAATAGAACCAAAGACATTTAAGGTTGCAATGGAACACTCAGATTGGGTTGTAGCAATGCAATCTGAACTAGCTGAGTTCGAAGGAAACAAGGTTTGGAGGTTAATTCCTAATCCTGAAAATGTTTCGATTGTCGGATTAAAATGGATTTTCAAAAACAAAACCGACAAGGATGAAAATATTGTTCGAAATAAAGCACGATTAGTTGTTAAAGGATATTCGCAACAAGAAGGTATCGATTATGAAGAAACATTTGCCCCTATCGCAAGACTCGAGGCTGGTCGAATATATTTAGCTTATGCAGCTCACAAAGATGTTGATGTTTATCAAATGGATGTGAAGTGTGCTTTTCTCAATGGTGAACTCGAAGAAACAGTTTATGATGAACAACCTCCAGGTTTCATAAATGAAAAATATCCTGATCATGTTTATATTTTAGATAAAGCAGTATATGGGTTAAAACAAGCACCAAGAGCCTGGTATGCAACTCTTATCAATTTCATAAAACAATCAAAATTTAAACAAGGATCAGTTGACCCCACATTATTTCGAAAGAAAGTTGGGAATCATCTAATGGTTGTTCAAATTTATGTCGATGATATTATTTTTGGCTCTACTGACCCTGCTTTGTCTAGTGAATTCGAATGTTTGATGAAAAGCCAATTCGAAATGAGCGTGATGGGTAAAATCAATAATTTTCTTGGTTGAAACATTCATCAAAGCAAAGAAGGAATTTTCATCAATCAAGAAAACTATACCAGAAATTTGCTCGAAAAATTTGGAATGACAAATAGCACGAAGTTAAGAGTACCAATGGCGGTTGGAACAAGGCTAACACCTTCGTTAGAAACACCTGCTGTTGATCTTACTTTATACATGAGTATAATAGGTTCATTGCTTTATCTTACAGCAAGTCGACCTGATATCATGTTTTATGTATGTAATTGTGCTAGGTATCAATCAAATCCAAGAGAACCACACATGACTGCGGTGAAAAATATTTTTCGTTATCTCAAGGGAACAATTTCGTTAGGATTGTGGTATCCTTCGAAATCAGGATTTTTCATTCAAGCGTTTTCAGATGCAGATCTGGGAGGATGTACACTTGATTGAAAAAGTACAAGTGGAGGATGTCAATTGTTAGATGGGAAGCTTGTAAGTTGGCAATCGAAAAAGCAAACTTGTGTTGCAATTTCCACTGCTAAAGCCGACTATGTTGCAGCTGCTGCGTGCAGTTCGCAAATCATATGAATCCAGAGTCAATTGCGTGACTATGCAATTAATATGAAAAAGATTCCATTGTATTGTGATTCACAAAGTGCTATACACAGTTGTCATAATCCAGTACAACATTCGAAAACCAAACATATTGCACTTCGTTATCATTTCATTAAAGATCATGTGGAAGATGACAATATTGAAGTTCATTTTGTAAAAAGAACTGATCAGCTTGCTGATATTTTTACAAAAGCATTGGACGAAAAATCATTTGTTAGAATTTTGACAGGATTGGGAATGATTGAAGCAAGTTCGGTTCCAGGACTACTTTCGAAAGAATAACAAAGAAAGAAGAAGAAAAAGTGTCGATTCAGAGGCATTATTGAATGGTTCAGAGGCGTATAGTATTAACCATTCAGAGGTTACTGTTCATATTCAGCGCTTCGATAGGCTTCGTTTTCGACATTTGGGAAAGAAAAGTTTCGTTAGTTTGGTACACTCTTAAATTTTCGTTTGTATTTCATTTTGAAAAATTTTGAAAAATCCAAAAATATTTTCGTTAATTTGTATTCTTTTCGAAAAATCAAAAATACCAAAAAGATTTTCTTTTGTTATTTGTTTTAATTTTCGAAAAACTTAAAAAAAAACACAAAAAAAAAACACAAAAATATTTTCTTTCTTTTCAAAAACATAAAAGACCAAAAAGATTTTTGTTATTTTGTACTTTGTCTTTTCTTTCTTAGTGCAGATTCCAAGGAAGTTTTGCAAGGGTCATGCTTGCGTTTCTAGGGTAAGGTAAATTTTCGAAACTTTGTAGTAGTTAGAATGTCCCTAGAAGCATGTTGCAGCATGTCGACCCAAGCCTCCATTGACTCAATGTGTGATTTCGAAAGCCTTAATGAAATCTTTCATCATGAAAATTTCTTCCCAATCAGGCTTACATTCACATTAGTCTACTGAACTACCTAACTCTTCTCAAATGAGTTAAGAGTTTTCTATTTATGTCCAAACATAACAGAGGTACAATTGAATTCGTGAAACAACCTTTTTCATCTCAAACTTCTAACACATTTCACACACAATGACATATGTCCAAGAGGTCATTGATCAAACCAATCATGACTTAGACATATCAAAACTCTGTGTTTATGATCTGAATTCATGAGGCCGTGATGAAAGTGAAACCCAATTTTCTAAATTTTTAAGGAATTGACGGGGAACTATGTTCCCGATTTTCACGAAACATTTGTTTCAGTACCAAATTTTTGATGCTCAAAATCATATTATTTCTTTAATATTCTTTCTTTATGAGTGGTCTTGATCAAATGTTCGAAGCCCACGACATTTGTTACCCAACAGGATCCAGCTGAAAATAATTTTTCTTTCAATATGATTTTCGTGTGAGTATCAATTCTTTCAATTGTCACTTTCAAATTAATCCAAAACATACTTGTCACTGACTACACTGGTCACACAAGTAATTTCTGTTACAATTACTCACCTTATGTTTAGGATGATATATAACGAAATTTTTAAGCCACCCACGAAGCCTTGAAAAAGAAGCCCTTCGATACTTCTTTATAAGTATTCGATTGTAATTCACGGGAAACCACACAAGCTGTTGATTATCTCTATTGATAATTAACGAAGCAACCTTTTCCCGGGGTTTAACTGTCTTTGTGTCGAAAATTTATTTTTCGACATCACAGATCCCAAATTTTCGTTAGTTTGCTTCTTATCTTATTCTATTGGCACACTGCACTCACGAAATCCTTGAGGTTCTGAGTATACCAACTCAGGCTGATGATTTCGACAGTCTGGCATATGACTTCGTTTCTAATCCCAAAGACGAAAGAGCCTAACCTCCATGCCGAAGGTTTTCGATCTTATCTATTTGGTACTCACGAACAGTTTGATGTGACGATTTGGCAACGTAGTCCGACTTTCAAGGTACTTTATCTGACATGGTACTCATTACAACTAATTATGCGAGTTTAAAGGACATACATGGCTTACTCATTAAAGAAAACGTTTGGAATTCTATTGGGGATACATATAAAGGGAAGTTCTTATCTCCTTTTATAATTACGCGTTCAAATTATCAGATGATCAAAAAACCCTAAATTTCTCTGTTCTTCAAGAATTTCTCAAAACCCTAATCAATGGCTGCTGCTCCAACCGACACTACTGAAGAAATTGCATCTCGACCAATTATGAAGATTCAAAGCACAAACTATCAGGTTGAAGGAGATGTGTCAATGTATCCTGAAGAACTCAAGATGCTGATTGTTGCTCTTCAACATTCAGGTCTCGCAACTGCAATGTTCAATGCTTTTGATGTCCCGTTGTCATGGTTATCAATGGTTGGTTCCACTTCTTCTTACAGCAAAGCCACTGATGTTATCACATTTAATCTGGTGAATGAAAAGAGAATTTGTCTCACGAAGAAGATGTTTACTCAAATCTTGGTGATTCCGAATTCACCTCCATTCTTTACACCTACTTGTGCTCAGATTATGTTCATGTTTAACAAGATGGGTCATCAGCCACCACTCGTCAAGATCAGTGACTTCAAGAAGTCTGGTCTTCCTTACATATGGAATTTCTTGTTCGGGATATATCTTCGTTGCTTAACTGGGCGAAGTGTAGGGCATGACAAGGGGAGAATGGAAGTCTATGCTATGATAGTAGGGTTGTACTATGATCTCAATGTTGATTATGCCACTCAGATTTGGAAAGAGTTTATAAAGAGCCTGGAAAACACGAATGTAGTAAAAGGAATTTCGTGTGCACGCTATTGGAGTTTGATTCTTCAGTCTGTATATGAGAAAGAAGGCATTCCAATTCCTGCTGATGAGGCTAAGGCAGAATTCATGAAGTATCATTTTCCAAATTCTGTTGAAGATGATTCAGAAGTATTCCCAAATGTTGCTCGAATTCCTGATGGGATGCTGAAGAAAATTGATCCAACAAATTCAGTATTGGTGGCATACTTGAAAATTGTTAATCCTTCAGTCGAAACTGG
Source organism: Lactuca virosa (assembly GCF_052849685.1). Classification (NCBI taxonomy): domain Eukaryota; kingdom Viridiplantae; phylum Streptophyta; class Magnoliopsida; order Asterales; family Asteraceae; genus Lactuca; species Lactuca virosa. The sequence goes on along the minus strand of NC_136434.1, from coordinate 238,926,429 downwards.
GATTTTGCTGAAAATAAGTGATGAAGGATCATCTAAGAAAGTTAAGAAATCGAAGAAGGGAGTTGATGATGTTGTTCATGAAAGTCCAAAGAAACAAGCTAAGTCTAAGTCTCCTAAGAAGACTACAAACGAAACTGAGAAGCCTAAGGAGAAGGTTATTGCTGAATCTTCGAAGGAATTAATCCCTTCGAAACCTGGTGTGTTGAAAAGGTTAAGGAAATTATCTTATAAGAAACGAACTTCATCAGAAGATCAATCTCCTACTATTCGCAAACCTCAGCTTAACAGACAAGGAGTGAAAGTTCGTGAGATTCCTGCACCAGTTTCACCATCCTCAAAGAAGCGAAGAGCTAAGGATATGGCGAAGCACATCACCGAGAAGAGAAAGAGACGAATGCTAGTGGTTCGTGAAGAGTCATCAGATAGTAAGATCGTCCCAGAAACACCTTTGGGTTCGAATTCCCCAAAACTCTCACAACTACTAATCCTCACAAATGTTTCATTGCCAACAACAACATTTCCACTCGAAATTGTTGTAACCAAATCAGTTTCTGAGGAGCTTCCAGTTTCTAACATCGTTGCAAACGTATCTGATACGGGTGCACATGTTTTTGTGAGTATTGATCCATCATCTCAAGGTATTCCTACTACATCTTCTTCCGACCCTATTTCCAGTACTTTTGTTTCACTTCCACCTTTTATTCAACACATTTCCACTACCACTACTTCACCCACTTTCGATCAAGTCTTACAACAACCTTTCACTACACTTTTCCCATCACAATCCACCGATCCACCAAAACCAAATTCTGACGATGAAACATACGGAGGAGGTTTCGGAGGAACATTTGCTGATTTGGAATTTGATTCTGAAGAGGAGAACATACCTGATCATATGCTGATGTCGGGGAAGCAGTTCAAAATTCTCAATCGAAAACTCAATTCTATTCTTCAATCACAAGCTGATTCCGGAGCAAAGAATTCAATGTCACGGATAGAAGTTGATGTGATGCTCAAAGCTATAGAACTTCGAATGCAACATCAATTGGATGTTATCGATAAGAACAACGAGTTAAGAGTCAAGGCTCAGGCTGATTCATTTAACTCTAAAATCAAAGATCTTCTTATGGTAACAAAAGAACGTCATGTTCTTTTTGTTAAAGATGTCAAAAACATAAGGGAAGATGTTAATCGAAAACTTGAGGAGCTGAAGGTTGATGTTTCCAAAGAGCTGAATGAGCTGAATTCAACCCGATAATCAAGTCGAATGTTGATACTATAGCGGCTGCAGTCAGAATGATTGTCGAATGGTATCAATAAATAACTCCCAAGTTTGACGCAAAGGCTACAGCAGATGCTCAAAATTTTGACAAGATGGGTGTTTTACTTGGTGAACTGAAAGAGTTAGTATCGAAACCGGCTCCCACTTCATTTTTAACTCCTGAATTTTTAACTCAGAAGTTACATAGTTTGGATCAAGCCATTCATAAGGTTGTTGCTCCAATTTCAAAATTTGCCAACATGTTGCCTGCTGGTGCCCCTCCTGTTGTCACAGGGGTGCAAGGGGGAGAAAAGAAAATTCAAGAAGGCAAATCTTCAAAAATTACAAAAGGAGTTAATAAGTCGAAAAAGATTGTAACTACTGGTGAAATAATGAAAGTTGTATCTACTCAAGTCCCAACACCGATAGTTTCAAAGGTGATTACAACAGAAGCCATCAAAACAACAACAACACCTATTTTGAAGAGAATTGTTATTGGCTCTTCTACTGAAGGAGGAAGTTCAAGTTCTTCTAAACCAAAACCTTCTGAAGATGATGGAAAAGGGAAGGGGATTTTGGTTGAAAAATCGAAAGAAGAGAAAAAGGCCGAAATTGAAGCTTAAATGGAGAAACAAAGGCAGATACAGAGCATACTAAGACTTCGTGAAAGTGATCCACCTGGTATGGATAAGGGAGATCCAAAGAAGTTGTACAACTATGAGAATATTGAAGCAAGAGTTTCTTTCAATCACATGTATGTGTTTGAGAAAAACCCTAAGAAAAGTTATTCTATCACTAACACTGATATGAATCAGCTTGATTTTCCGGTGAATGAAATGATGTTTATCATGGCTTAGTACAAGATAATTGAGAAGTTCGACAACGAGGATGATTTTATTCATATGAAACGTAGGTTTCATGCGGTTGTTAGAAAAGAACCAGAAGAGATATGGTCATTAGTGAAGATCAAGAAGGTTATCAGTATAACAAAAGATGTAATGTTCGAGAATATGATACAAAATTTCCGGTATCATGTTGTAAGGGCGAACAATCAAGTATGTGATTTCTCGGTTGCTGATTTTCCTCTAATGAACTTGAATGACCTGATTCAAGTTGCATTAATCTTGAAAGACATGGAGGCTTCGCAACATCAAGGGACTGACAAAGATGTATTAAGGCTTGGTCTTGCCCACATTAAAACCTTCATAGACAATTACTATGATTGTCTAGCATTGAATGATGAGGAGTAAGCATCAGTAATGGGAAGGGAAGTAAAAGTTTCTATGGAAGTGTCGAAAACCCAAGCTGAACTGAGGAAATATGATGATGGGGAGATATGCTTAAAGCCTTTTGGATTAGTCTTTGCAGGAAAAGATAAGAATGGCAAAGCTAAGAGGTTTTTGTTTCAAGCAAGTGAAGTGGAAAGATACACTACATCTCAATATACGAACTTCATTGTTCGTATGAATAATTGCTTGAAGAATAATGAGGGAGATAAAAATGAGTTGAGAAAATTTTTGACATGGTACTCAGAGATACGAAGGATGATACACTTTGCTGAACAGATTCTCACGAATTGAGAAGTTCGACATGATTACAAAGGGGGAGATTGTAGAGTCGAAATATATTGTAATATGTCGAAGTCTGTGTATTTGTCACTTTCGTATGTTTTCTATGTATTTGCTAAGGCATATTTTTAACGAAGCGTAGTGTCTAGCTTTAGTATTTTTTGTACTTTCAGCCTCCTATAAATAGCAGCTAAACATAGAGTTGATTGTAGAGTTTTCCATGTTTTACTATGAGTTTTGTACTCTTGTTCTCTGAAAGTAATATGCGCTAAACCAGACCTTATTTACTTCTTGTGTTCATCTTTTACTCTGATTTGATTCTCATACTCGATTAAACACAACTACAACTTATGATAATTCATCTAAAATAGAAATATTATCATTAAGATCATGAAATTTTTTACCTTGAGCATCACTATCATCATGATTCGTTCCACTTGGCTCCCCTCAACTAATCGATTCGTTGTCTAGTGCTCCTCCTCAACACCATCTTGAGAATTCAAAAACTCCCCTCAACATGTGAATTCAACAAATCCCCCTCAACCAGAGATTGAGAATTCATATTTCTCCTTTCGATATGAGGTGAAGAAATCAAGTGCTCCTCCTCCACTTCACCATCAGTCAAATTTTGTGTTATTTCAACATTGACATTTGAGGTTGATGATGAATGAGATTCATTTTATTTATTAGTGATTGATGATTCATGTGAGTGCATTGATGCTTTCGGTACTTTATTATCTTCAATATCGATCTTAGCATCAGTTTCCATGTCAGGTATACCAAAGATGAAATCAAGATCGACAACAAAAGTAAGCATTTGCTCAGATTCTTCATGTGTTTCATAAATTATAGATTTCATTGAAAATTCTTGTTCAACTCTCTTGACATACCAATCGTGAAATGTGAGATTGAATGTTTCTTCAACTTTTGTGTTCTTTTGTTCAACACCCTATATGCGACAGAGTTGTCGAAACATCTGCAACCAAAAACATGGAAAAATTTCACATTAGGTTTCCTTTTGTTAATGATTTCATAAGGTGTGATGTTGAAACGATGATGAATGAATGAATGATTTTGCATAAAGCAAGTTGTCGAAACTGGTTCAGCCCAAAAATATTGAGGCAAATTCGGATATGTGAGCATCGTTCTAGCCGCTTCACACAAAGAACGATTCCTCTTCTTGACAACACCATTTTTCTATGGTGTGTAAGGACACAAAAAATTATGAGAAATTTATTTCGTCAAAAACGAATTTGGAATTCGATTCTTAAACTCAGATCCATTATCACTCTTTATCTTGCAAACTTTCTTCTTCCAACTTAGTTCAATGTTTTTGATAAAATCGATCATCAATTGAGTTGTATCTGACTTCTGTCTATGAAAGAAAACCCAAGTAAATCGAGAAAAAAATAACAAGTATGTACTTCTTCTTATTGAGAGTCTTAACAGTCGAAGGACCACACAAATCAATAGTGATTAGATGACCTTGACGATGTTGTTTACCATGCTCACAAGCAGCACATAACGAATCATTGTCAAATTTTAAAACAGACAACCGATGAACAAGATCACTTAAAACAAGTTTATTTAGATTCTTAAAGTTGAGATTAGATAGTCTTCGATGCCAAAGCCAACTAAGGTCAGATGAAGCTTTCAATAGTAAGCAAACTAAGGGAATGCCCACTATAGGTTTTATGTCCAAAGTGAACATATCACCCTTCCTCTTTGACTTCAACAAAACCTCCTTTCTTTCCTTGTTCGTAATTACAATTCCTTTCTCATCAAAAAACACTTGGTTCCCAATTCCTACTACAAGTTGAGATACACTTATTAGATTATTCTTTAACCCTTCGACATAAGCGACTGAAATTTTCTCAACAAAAGGTTGAAAAGGAGAAAATCAAAAGTGTTCTTGAGAATACTTTTTGAGATTGAATGTTTCTTCAACTTTTGTGTTCTTTTGTTCAACACCCTATATGCGACAGAGTTGTCGAAACATCTGCAACCAAAAACATGGAAAAATTTCACATTAGGTTTCCTTTTGTTAATGATTTCATAAGGTGTGATGTTGAAACGATGATGAATGAATGAATGATTTTGCATAAAGCAAGTTGTCGAAACTGGTTCAGCCCAAAAATATTGAGGCAAATTCGGATATGTGAGCATCGTTCTAGCCGCTTCACACAAAGAACGATTCCTCTTCTTGACAACACCATTTTTCTATGGTGTGTAAGGACACAAAAAATTATGAGAAATTTATTTCGTCAAAAACGAATTTGGAATTCGATTCTTAAACTCAGATCCATTATCACTCTTTATCTTGCAAACTTTCTTCTTCCAACTTAGTTCAATGTTTTTGATAAAATCGATCATCAATTGAGTTGTATCTGACTTCTGTCTATGAAAGAAAACCCAAGTAAATCGAGAAAAAAATAACAAGTATGTACTTCTTCTTATTGAGAGTCTTAACAGTCGAAGGACCACACAAATCAATAGTGATTAGATGACCTTGACGATGTTGTTTACCATGCTCACAAGCAGCACATAACGAATCATTGTCAAATTTTAAAACAGACAACCGATGAACAAGATCACTTAAAACAAGTTTATTTAGATTCTTAAAGTTGAGATTAGATAGTCTTCGATGCCAAAGCCAACTAAGGTCAGATGAAGCTTTCAATAGTAAGCAAACTAAGGGAATGCCCACTATAGGTTTTATGTCCAAAGTGAACATATCACCCTTCCTCTTTGACTTCAACAAAACCTCCTTTCTTTCCTTGTTCGTAATTACAATTCCTTTCTCATCGAAAAACACTTGGTTCCCAATTCCTACTACAAGTTGAGATACACTTATTAGATTATGCTTTAACCCTTCGACATAAGCGACTGAAATTTTCTCAACAAAAGGTTGAAAAGGAGAAAATCAAAAGTGTTCTTGAGAATACTTTTTCGACTGAAATTTTCTTCCTTTCCCTCCAACCAATGATCAAGATTTTTAGTGTCATTTTGCCTTTGATAAACGATACATTCGAATTTTCCTTCAAATCAGGATTTGGAAATTTTGGACCATCAGGTTTGAAAGGTAAATTTTTCTTTGGAACATTTTTCATTTTCGTAAAATTCACTTGACATGATGGATTTTGTGGTTGTTGTTGAAAACGATTTTAGTATCGCTGTTGATAACCAAAATGAGAATCTTTTTGAAAAACTTTTCGATTTTGAGAAAAATTCCTTTGTCCATTGTTCTGAAAACGATTTGGTGAATTCATTTTGTTACTTTGAAAATCTTTTGTCTCTTAAACATTTTTCTGAATAGGATTTGAAAATTTTACATTCTTTTTCTCATACTCCTTTTGAATAACATTTGCATTTTGCGAAAACCACCTTTATTAACAACATTCTTTTTGATATTTGTCAAATCATCTTGAGAAGACTCTTTTGAAGTATGAAATTTTGATGTTTGAGAAAACTTATTTTCAGGATTTTGAGAATTCTTATATCTCAGAAACTTTGCATTTTGAATATCTTTTTGTTTCTTCCAATAAGCCTTTTTTTGTGCTTTATTTTTGGAAATTTCATTTTTCAAAATAGATTTCTCAAGTTCTATATCTTGATTTTGAAACTTTCATTTTTGATTTTTAAAAGGTACTTCTTGTGAAACTGATTTTTCCTTCTTTCTGAAATCAAGAGCCTTCATCTTTTGATCACTGGAATCATTAGGTAAAGATTGTTCACAATTTTCTTCAATTTTGCTTTTGACATGTGGCTTATCTGCTTTCAAAACCCAAAATTTATTCGATTTCTTTTCATTTTCTTTGGAAAAAGATTTTTGAATCTTTTGACATTGAAAAACATGTGTTCTTTTGTTTAATTTGTTTTCCTCCATATTCTGATTTGAGCAAAAACCTTCATCAATCACATTTTCATGGTCTTCTTTCAATAATTCATTTATTTTTAGATCAAAATTATGTGCATTTCCTTTTGTTACAAAAACTTGGTTGGGAAGACCTTTAATACACATTGGATAAAGAACTGTATTTGTTTCCGAATAATGCTTTACTTTTTCTTTCAAAATATCTGCGAATTCCTCTGTATCATCATACACTTGAGCTTCAACAACTCGAGGAATTTCCTTCTTACAAGAGTCATCATCACTATCACTTTCATTATTTGTTATGTCCTCGAAAATAACCGTATCCTTTTGAGAATCACAAGTTTTGGTTTTCAAAGAAGACTCATCGTTTAACTTCGTTATTGAGTCAACATTATTTTTGTCTTTACCTAACTATGTGACATTAATGACAAGCAATTTTGAGCAATCAACACATTCCTCTTACTCGATTTCACTAGTATTGTCAGAATCATCTTCGATATCAACAAAATTTTGTTGAGTACATTGTCATTCTTGTTCAACATTTTGATTTGTTTGTTTTTGTTCAAAGTGTCATTCACGATATTAACAAGTTCATCAGCATTCAAACTATACTTTATGTTAATACGAATCATTATGGATGGTGGCGTAGTCAGCTACTTTACTTTCGCAGTCAAAGGTAGTTTTGTCAACTAGTTGTCTTTTGAAAGTAATAAAGGGAAGCATCTTCCTATGTTGTTCAACACATATATCAGACGAATGATGGAGAGCTGCCAACTTACCATACTATATTTTTGTAGTATTGCAATTGATGTTTTGATTTTTAACTAACATACAAATATCTATCCTAATTCCATCTCTATCACACATGATATTAGTAATCTTAAGTTCTAAAATCTATATTTTATTGTTCTTCTCTTCAAATCTAATTCGTGCTTCATACAGAGAGGCCTTAGATGTTTCAACTTCACTACTCATTGAAATCAGCGTGTCATCCAGATAGGAGCAAGTTTCATAAAAATGACATAAAACAACATGATATGCATTTAAAGGAATATTAAGAGAGACAAGAAGATCACGCACCTTAGCTGTCATTGGAGATTTTGGTGCTATCGAAACAAAGTACTTCCCAGTTGTCTCCACGTCTTCTTCATCACTATCCTCACCTTTCACATTTGTCTACGAATTCATCATCACTTTCTTCCACATCTTCCTCAAACCATCTCCTCTCCCCAGATCCACATTCTTGTTGTTTAGCGAATAACATTCCATATATGGAATGACGTATTTCCTCGCCATCTGAACCGAAAGACCATATCTGATAAGTACCATCGCTCTCATCACCTCCTTTACATATCAATGAGACATTCTTTGTTTGAGAACGAACTTCTTTATGCCTTTTCGCATAATAGGCGTCGTCCTTCACTTTCTCTTTCTTCTCTTCTTTCTTTCCGAACATATAATCTTTAGCCAAATGATTGTGACCATTACAATAATTGTAGTTGTACCCCAAATCACCTTTCAATTTCATCTCATACTTCTTCTCTTCTTCTTTCTTCTCAACTTTCACAACTCCTTTCTGACTTCCATTAACATTCGAAATCGGCTTCTTCTCCAAGTTGTTTTCAAAATTTCCGCTTATTGGCTTTTTATATAACTTTTTCACCCTATTATTTGAATAATAAGAAAAAATCCATCGTCAGAATTTAGGAGAAAACCTTCTTCATCTTTTGCATCTTCTTCACACTCATCTTATTTCCCATTTTTTTAGACACCAACGTTATAGGACCACCAAAATTCAACTTGTTTTCTTCAGCAATATCCATCACCTTCGATTCGTGTGCTTTCAGTATGTTCTAGAGATTCGACAGGGATTATGTGTTGAAAATCTCTTGTGTCATTATCATCAAAAAAATTTCTCCATTCCTTCCTGATCAAAACACAAAAGGGAGATTGAACTCCACAGTTGTACGACTCACTCCATATCAATTCCATTTGAAGATCAGCTCATTTAGCCTGTCGTAGTATGCCTTGATACTTTCGTTCTCCTTTTGCTTAAAATCTCCTAGTTCAAAAAAACATTTTGTCACCAAACTCTTATTTGTTCTTTAGTTTCCTTGATACTTTTCTTTCAGACTATCCCAAATTTCCTTAGTAGTTTTGCATCCACGAACGTAATTGTTAACGACAAGAGGAAGAACTCCTCGCAGTTCACGGAGACACCATTTTTCATTAGCTTTCTTCTTATTCCGTTGTGCAAATATATCCTCAGTTGCTCCAGTGCTACCAACAGATTGAACCAAATATGCACGATAAGTTCCAGTCTCGATCGACCTCCACAGATCCTCATCAATACCATTAAGGTAATGCTCTATGTGATCAACCCACTTATCATAGTACTCTGGAATTAGCATCGGGATCTTGGTTGCAGAGTAGTTTCGCGAAGTTCATCATTGTGTTTACGTTGATATTTTCCATTAAATTCAATGACAAGAAGAATTACTTCAAGATAAATGAATTGATTACTAGATCTACTGACAAAAATAGAAGCAGAATCGATTAATCACACTCGATTAAACGAAGAATTATGCTTTTATCTTGTGGAAAAATTGAATTGGAAAGATCGACTAAAAAAATGAAAAACAAGAACAAATTCTTCAGTTGAAGTAATGATTCCTGGTCTAATACAAATTGTTAAGTTGTTTGAAATTTGTTTAAGTCAATCGATTATGGAAAGCAAGTAACAACAAGTAGATCTAAATAAGATTTGGTTTTCAGCTCATATATCTGGAATGGTATAGAGAAAATATGAGTACAAAGGTTCAATTCTTATGTGAAAGTTCCTACTCTATCCTCTAAGTACTTACCCTATTTCTAGGGTACTCGTGAACCAAAAAATATAAGGAATAAACATCAGAGTAGGAAACATACTAATACCTTGTAAATAGATTAAGATAACGAAAGTCACATGGACATTCACTATTTACAGATGCTTTCTACTAAAGATACTAAAATTTGAATTCTCACAATAACTTTTGTCCTAACAGATAATTTATCAAGGAAAGATCTTTCCATGCCGGTCCATGAATTGATCGACCCTGGTGGAAGATAGAATAGCTAATCTTTTGCTCTATCGGCCAAGAAAAAGGGGACTTCCCATAACTTGATTTGGTCATCGGTTGAACCTTGTGGCTTCATACTAGTGTAAATGATATGAAACATATTCAAGTGCTTGTGAGGGTCTTAATTCTCTAGTTCACGATAGGATGGAAGGTGGTGCACTAAGCTTGACTTCAATTTCGAGCCTCCTTCCATAATTGATACCGGTTGGGATTTGAGTGACATCAGTTTACATGATTTGTCTCAAAGTTCTTTTGGGGGCATCTTCTCCTTTAGCATTTGGAATTTTGTTTATGATGAGTGGATTTTGTTATATGGGATTGTTTGGAATGGGATTGACGGGTGGTATTTTGGGAATTTATTGGAGAGATTTGAGACTAGAATCGGGTTCTACTTCAGTTTCGGTGTCGCTAGACGAACGGTTTCAACCTCCGGATCCATGTTAAGGTTCGAAGTTTGACCATGTTCTATTATCTTTTCCTTTGTTAAAAACCTTGCTTCTTTTTCAATTTCTGGATTGTAGAGTAATGTACCTATACGATGAGATATGGGCATAGAGAAACAAATTGGTTAAAAAACACAATCCCTGGTTATGGCGCCAAAATTTGGTGCTCGGTGAGGCCAACTATAATAAATACCCTAAATATTACACATTAAAATAGTATATAATGGTTAAGGGATCGTATCCTAGAAGATTTGTTCAATTTATAACTCTATGAAAATCTTGTTATACAAATACTTGTGAAACTAAAATAAAAATAAAAATGGGGGCTTTTGGTCTTTTGAGATATTTAAAAGAAAACTAGAGTTACACTAAGATTTAAAAACATAATTCAACAAACACCAAGGTTTGATATAAAATCAATGAATGAAAGATGGTTGACTTAAGGTTTCATTACTTGAACACTTGGTAAATATATCATTAGAATGCAAGTGCAATACTTGTATTAAATCTCTAATTTGGTTATACTAATCCAAGAAGCTTGAGATTATTTAGACTTTTCTTAGTTAGTAAAATAGCTAGAGAAGCTCATAATTTCCATTAAGCATGTAAGTACTGAAAATGAACAAGCATTAAGAACCAAAAAGTCACCAAATCCAAGAAGAGTCAAAAGTTTCCACTACCATGTTGGAGAAAATGCTTTTGTGATTGTGTGAGGTGAAAACTAACACAAGGATCACTTGTTACTTGCTATTTTGATGATCCATTACATAATCGAGAAATTAGCCAACTAATCACTACAAATACATTTAAACTCGTGAATAAAAACATACAAGTAGCAAGAAAATGTTAAAGTATAAAGCACGTTCATAAAGAATCAAGAACAAGTTTTTGGATTTTTTTTTCAACATTCAACAAAGCATTCAAGTAAGTCCATCAAAATCAAACAAAAGAATTCTAGCCTAGCGTGGCTAAACTCAACAAAAAACAAAAAAAAAAGTGAAATGTACCAATCATCTAGCAAGAGTTAGGGACAAAAAGATGAAGTTCTTCGAGTGTTTGAGCCTTCAAAGTCTTCAGAACTCCTAAGAATTGCTCCAAAATCGGATGTGGTAATGTGTGGTAAATACCCACACCAACCTTCCTCAAATGGAACGCACAAGCAAAATCTCGAAAATGCCCCTGTAGGAGGAAACGCGGGCCGTGTGGCTTTTTGTCTATTTCTTATGCGAGTCGCATATGCTGCTCATGAATGGGCTAATTTCGCTTCTTGGGCCTGAATTGCATTAGCGCACTAGCCCATTTTACATTGCATTATATGATAGGTCCAATAGTCTTCAAATCTTCATAATTTAACAAGTCCAAACATTCTTTCCTTCCTTCGAATCTTCATTTAAGATGGGTCGAAATTGGTTGTCTACAAAACACTTCTGAAGTAGCCGACATGATCACATATTTCCTTAAATCACTAGCCCAATTTTGTCCATCAAGTAATCTGGAAATGCACCACAAGCTTTATGTTTTAAGATCCTGTACTCCTGCAACCGGTCGATTTTGAATAGTCTTTAATAAATCAGCAGATAAGCTCAAAAGACTAGAAAGTACCCGATAAATATATAAAATAACAAAAAGAGAAAAATGCATGAATATTAACTAACATGAGATGAAATGTGCTACAATAAACTAAACAAAGAAGTAAATAAAATGAAACTATCAAAATGTAAGAACTCTCTCTCTCTCTCTCTCTCTCTCTCTCTCTCTCTCTGTGTATATATATATATATATATATATATATATATATATATATATAAATCTATCTATCTATCTATCTATCTATCTCTCTTTATCTCTAACCCTTAGGACTACAACACAATTTATAGTGCTATCAACAAACTCAAAATATAAAGTGTGACTAAGACATCACGGTACAAATACAATGTGCACAATGAAATACATAGATATACCAAATGTTTGTAACCTTCGATATCGAGTACAACTCATTAGCCTTCTATAGAGAATTTGGGTCTTCTACATGACCTTCTATAGATAAGCTTCTCTATCAACATTATCTATCAGTCTTCTCTATCACCTTTTCTATCATCCTTCAATAGAGAAGCTTCTACATCAGTGTTTGCTACCAACCTGCAATAGAGAAGCTTCTACATCAACATTCTTTATCACAAATGCAACATCATCAGATTTGATATTTCTTGAATCAACATTATCCCTCTAAATGTTGAATCTAATAAGGAACATGTTTTTCTCGTATGGAATTCTCCCCCTAAATGTGTGAGAATCATCAGCATCTGGGGACTTCAAAAAGAGTGCAACAAAATCTTAAACACCCCCTCCCTTGAAAAAACAACTCTTCCCCTTGAATTTTCAAGATAAGCATGAGGAAGATCTCTGAATGTAGAAAAGTTTCCAAAGAAAGATATTTTCTTAGATTTGAAAACTTCGACCCTTTGAATGGTTCGACAAGAATGTCAAATTTGAAGAATATCGAAACTCTGAATATAAACAGTAACATGAGAATAATTTTGCATCAACCTTAGACCTTTGAACTATTCAAGCAAACTTCAACCTTTATATCGAACTCGAATAATGAATAGTAAATTTGACCTTTAAACTCTTCAATGTAGTTGATGATGGTCGAAACATCAAAGTGTGAACATTAACTTCAATGTTCAAGGTATACATCAAAGTGTAAATAACAAAATATCAAAGCATAAATAATAACTTCGATATTATGCCTTCGACCTCAAAATCTTTAAGGAAACATCGATACTCAAGTCCCAAGAACAAAATGAAACACAATATTTTTTGGTTTTTTGAGTTTTTCTGACGATTCAAACAAAAAAGACAAACATAACAAAAATATTTTTGGGTTTTCATGGTTTTTTTGAGGTTTAAAGAACCGAGAATGAAAACATTTCAATTTTCTAGAGCTTCATATGAAAAGAAAATATAAGAAACAAAAATAAGATGGACTGGGTGTTCTTTGAAATTTTTTTGATATGAGATAGGGTAAAAAGATGAAAATATAAAACCGATTGAGGCTTATGGGTTAATAGACAACTCAGTGTTAAAGGCTTCGATATCATTGTTGGGCTTTTATTCAAAAATTAGTTTCAACAACATAAGATATAGCAACGGAAGGCTTTAAATTTTTGAAAAATTATAAACAATTTATAACCAATCATGGATCTTCTGGAAAATTTTGGAAAGAAAACAAGGACCAAAGAAGAAGATAAAGAAATAACAACATTTGTAGTTCTTTGAGTCGTGTTGGGAGGCTTGAAAGTTGATGGAGAATGTGGAACCTTTGAGATACCAATAACTTACCAAATTGATGTTGATACTAGTCCATAAACTCTTATACTATTGAGCTTGAAGTTCATAACCTAAGTATAAATTTCAAGAGAGTTAAAATACAAGTGTTCTTCACAAAACAAGAGAGAGGAGGGAGAGTTTAGAATTTACGGTTTTAGATAGCAAAAAGAGTGAATAATGAAAGCCTTCATGCATAGTCTTAAAGCTAAAATAATACCCATAAGTCCTTAACTAATTAAGCACTCACGTCCCCTAAAGAAACTTGTCCCCCATGCCCTTAAGAACTAGCCATGTTGTTGATGAAACAAACCAAAAGACCATACTTCTCTTTCAACAAAAAAGAAGAAAAAATTTATAAATTATACAAGCTCTTTATATTTTATAAACTCTAACTTTTAGCTAAGAGACAAAATATTATATCTACTGCAAAAGGTTGTACATGACTTATATATCATAACGTGTGATATATATATATATATATATATATATATATATATATATATATATATAATGTTGTAAAAGTCGCTCGACAGTAGCTTGACAGTCGACTGGTGTAAAGGGATTAATCGGTTTTGGTGGGGATTAATCGGACACCATACATTATTAATAAAATACTAAGTTTAATCACAGATTAATATATTTTATGAAAAATAAGTACTTCAAACTTAGAAAATAAGAGAATTTGTTATTTGAAATTTTGAAAATACGAAAATATGAACATTTTGGTATAAATTTTGAAAATTTGAAATTTTTTGAATAAAAAAAATTAATTTTTTGAATTCTTCTGAATTTTTTGACTTTTTTTTAATGGTGTTGACCGATTAATCCATAATTTCCGTCAAAGACACTAATCCTAGTCGGTTGGAGAACGCCAAGCGATTAATCCATGATTAATCCCGATTTCTACAACCAATATATATATATATATATATATATATATATATATATATATATATATATATATATATATATATATATATATATATATATATATATATATGTTACATGCTAATGAAAATTACTATTTCCAAGAGATAAATAATTTTCAGTTATTTATAAGATTTTATTGAATTTTTATTTGTAGGTTCCCATTTTATCAATTGGATTGGTGCAGAAAGATAATATCAAGAAGATAATCGTATGACCAATGAAGAACATAATATGTGAGTAGAACTATAGTGGATAGATAGAGAGATATAGAATATTATAAGAAGAACACTGATGGATGGGGAGAATCCCCACCCAAAAACTCTCTCTAAACTAATGTCTACATAGTGAACACTCTTAAAAACAAATGATCCTCACCTTCACTTTATACACTAGTGGAGGGAATATGCTTTCCATACAAGGGAATATTATAACCTAATAAACACTCATTATTGTAGAGCATTTTCATGCTCAAACAATCACCCGCTAAATGCTCGGAAATGGTGAGAGTAAAGAAGTGATAAAAGGCAGAATATCCAATAGGCAGGTCCGGTAGGTCTGGTGCTGAAGTGTCTCGGAAAAGCTGAAGTTGTCGTGATCTCGGAATCTGGCAATGAAATCTCTATCATCAAAGAACATACAGTGGAACCCAATCTCTGAATAAAAATATTAAATCCCAATCTTCGAATGTGATCAGTCCCCAAAAACTAATCATGTTCACAGTCTCCCCCTCGACTGTTGATCCGAAGAGCACAATGTCGAATCACACAACATCTTCAATATTCCAAACTCAAGTGATAATGCACCAAATAATATCTGAAGAATAACCTACAGAAAATGTGAAGCATCCAAAAATAATGTCCAAATGATAAATAATGTGAAACTGAAGATATGGTCTAGCAATGCCAAAAATTTGATCAGAAGATCAAAAATAAGTGCCACGTCACATCGCCAAAATAATCTTCGTCTTCAAAATATCACAAATCCAAACTCGAGAAATCATAAGATCTTATCCGGATGCAAACACAAGTGAGACATCCCAAAATGTAGAGTCTGAAGATAAATAATCCTAATTCGAAGAACGTCTAGTAATGCCAAAAATTCGATACGTGAAGACCAAAAATAATGTCACATCACAATACTAAATCGCTCTCCGTCTTCAAATGTCTCTAACGTCAAAACTGCAATAATAAACTCAAAATGCATGTTTGTGATTCTCCCCCTATTTTTGATCGACCATGCAATAAAGATCAAAAATAATCATGAAACCGGGCAAGAGAATATGTCGGATATGATGGAGCATCGCACGCTCCCCCTTGATGTGAGCATCTACCCCATGAAAACGAGGATATTATTTTCGGGTCATGGGTAGACTTGGTGATGTATTGTTGAAATGAACAAACACTGTAGAATATGTATGATAAAGCCGCTACTAAAGAATCATAAATACTGAACTGAAGTAAAGCTGATCACCGAAATGCAAACCCGAACTCCCAAATAATGGTCCGAAGGGAGTAAAAGTGCAAACCTCGGAAAATATCCAAACATCAAAAAATCTATGGATTCGAATCTTTGAAGCATAAAAATATGAGGCCGTAAATGCGAGTTTCCCGGAAAGAGAAAGAACACACAAATAATAATATCTGAATCAAATTGTGTATTCACTCATAATCAACAAGAAGAATGAAGTCATGAACAATGGGGCTAAAACTGGTGTTAAAAAAAATAATTTGTTTTACTAAAAAAATGGTTTTAATAAAAATAATTGGTACTAAAAAATAATGGGTATTAAGTAAAACGAATTGGTATTAAATAAAACATAAAAAAAATAAAAAATTAGAAAATCATGGTGGCCTCGGACCAAGGAGATCCGAAGATACCAAGAAAATATGAAGGATCCAAGGAAAAGCATGGATCTGAAAAGAGGGAGGGTTAAAAGGGTGACCTCGGAATGAAGGAGGCTTTAGAAGTGGTATCTCGGATTCTGTAGCAGGACCGAGATGGGTGAGTGATCAAGGCGTCGGAAGTGGTGGCTCCGAGGTGAACTTCTGATTGGTGGTGAGTCTGAGATGCGAGGGCGTCTCAGAATGAGTGGCGTCTCGGATGGCAAGCTCCTCGGAATGTGAATGTGTCTCAGAAGGTGAGGCAGTCTCGGAATGCGATGCTTCTCGGAATAGCGAGGCGTCTCGGAATGCGAGGGTGTCGTGGAAGGTAAGGCAGTCACGAAATGCAGTGAGTCTCGGACATGAGTGATCTCGGATGCGAGGGACGCTCCAGAGTCCGAAGGGAGACATTCATGCTTGTGCGAGACTTCGGAATTGTTTTATATTTCAGAATGAATGGGCCTCGGATGCGAGGAGTCTCGGATAGAGAGGCTTCTCGGATAGCAAGGTTTCTCGGATTGGAGCTGGATGCAAGGAGAGGTCCGAAATGATGAGAGGGTCTCGGATATGAGAGGCTTTGGCTTAGGAAAACATCTCGGAATTGAAAATTTTGTCACAACTCAACACTAGATGACAAAATATGTTAGAGAATCAAACGTAAGAAGGACAACATGCTGAAAAGCTATATAAGATGTCCCATCCCCATATTTATCTTATAAAGAAGTCAACTAATAGGACAAAAGATGTTCCTTATTGTCAGACATGCTTTAAGGTTCCTTTGACCACACACTTGGATATACATGCATTAACCAGTTGTACCACATGCTTTAGTACTTGTACACTTCCGAGATAAGAGTCCTAAACACACTAAAGGCTCATAATTATGAAATTTGACCTCTGAATCGAATCTTTTATCCCCTAACTCTTTTTTGTCTTATTTAAAACACTTTACATAGGATAACAAGATCTAAACACCACCTTTTTCACAAAAACTTCATCTTCTTCAACACAAAATATGTTTCTTCATAAACTCATATTTAACAGCAGCAAATGTGTATGAACAAGAACAACATAATCTGTATTTTCTAGCAACATCACCAACAAAATAGTAAACAACTCACGTAAGATTTTTCAGTTGCAAAGGCTGAGAAATGCTTCATAGATGACGAAAATATTCAAGATAATAAACGAATTGGCATCTTTCCCTTGGACTAATCATGAGATGTTCAAGGTTACGCTCTGATACCACATGTAGGTTCCCATTTTATCGATTGGATTAGTGCGGAAAGATAATATTAATAAGATAATTGTATGAACATTAAAGAATATAATATGTAAGTAGAACTGTAGTGGATAGATAGAGAGATATAAAATATTACAAGAACAACACTCATGGATGGGGAGAATCCCCACCCAAAAACTCTCTCTAAACAAATGTCTACATAGTGAACACTCTTACAAACAAATGACCCTCATCACCACTTTATTTACTAGTGGAGGGAATATGCTTTCCATACAAGGGAATATTCTAACCTAATAAACACTCATCATTGTAGAGCATTTTCATGCTCCAACATTATTAAAATAAATTTATAATAAATAATAAATTGTACCAATTTGTTGTTAGTGTAACCCTTAGGATCATATGTTATTTAGTAATATCACTTTAATATGAATCTTGAGCATACTAAATCTTTCAATCTCCCACTTGTACAAGACTCATATTAGACTAATATAGACAATGGTGAATGTCTAGCAACATTTCACTACCCACATCAACATATGAATTTCTGCCATTCAATCAACGCCTAATTCCCAAAAAGCTCAAAGCTACAATTGGTGTGGATAATGTAAGTTTATCAGATATCCCTTTGTCACATACATCGTGTTAAACATGAGATACAAATCACAATCAATCACATCTAGTGTTCAACTTTTGGTAAGGCACCTCAAATGTCTAACTTTCAACATATAAGAGAAACAAATCCCATCTTAACTACATAAGTCTCTTGCATAGTTCACAACACACCTGAAGATGGCTTTTATAACTGCCGAAATAAGGTCAACATTTGACCATATCAAAGCACAACACTCCGTACACTTAAGTCCCACTATGTATCTCAGGTCTTAAGGATACAAAGATATTACCTTTTAATCAAGTATCACTCATGATAGCGATCCGTGATATGATATTGATGCGGGTAGATTCAATACTAGTTCTCTGAAAAGTACCTACGAAAGTTGGTTACAACCACTGGTCAACTTTCACCCGGTGAGAGTCAACCAATGCAATTCGTATTAGTCTTATTTCATAATTTCTCCCACAAATATCATCGAATATGAACTTTTAGAATAACAAGATTATTCATGGATTCAACATTTTAGTATAGAACACAACAAGTATTGATGTTATTATCATATCCCAATATATCAAAACAATATATAATAGTTGTTGTCATAATATTCCAATATCAAAATACTAAATCCAAATCAAAATCTCATTTCTAGAATTGTAAAGTCTTATAGTTGAAGTGTGACCATTCATACTTAGCTCAAAAGAAGGACTTTATTAATGTGTTCAACTAAACTTAATTTGTGTGAATTCCACAAATACTATCATCTCCATATTTGACTTTACTCTAGGTATAGTTAAATAGCTTAGAGAATATGATTGGTGTTCTTTCCTGAAATTAAGTCGCTTAGCTTGAATAAGTATACTCTCGAAGTAACAAAGATTACTATCTGATCCTTCAATCAAAAAAATTAACATAGTTTTTCAATGAACTCATTCATCCAATCATATATGATTTCAACTTATAAATTAGTGTATTCTTATCTTGTAGTAGATTATGTCATTTTCTTGTTCTTGGACCTCATTCAAACTAAACTTACTCTTCATACCATAATGAAGTCATAATCTAATTATAATTCATACTTATCTATATTGTATAGAAATAAGAATCCTATGTAGCTCTTTACATGAAGATTTTATTTTAAACTAGTTATCTCATATACATTCTCTTAGTTCTTCTTTAGTACTCTTAGAATGTTCTTATATTCATCCAATGACTTAACCATGTATCTAATCGGTATTTTATCTTATGCTCATAGCATGATCATATACCAGGTCTTAATACATAATATGGCATCAATTATGGATTCATTTTCCAAGAAAATAAAATGTCAATCATTTCAACTAGTTCAAACCTATGAGCTAGGCTCTTTTGAGGCTGGCCCAAAATTAGTGCCATGTGACAATGCCAAGATTCCACACAGGAATTTTGTGTCTTGACCTCTTTCAATATATTGTCTATATATACATAAGGATATAACAATTTTAACATTTATTTTCTCTATCTCTATAGATTTTACATTCCAAGAATGAATATTGTCATTTCTAAGTCTTTCATCTTAGAAGCACATCCTGAGTCAAGGTCAAAATGTATCGCATGGTGAGAATGAAATTTCTCATGATTAAGTATGTCTCGTTCATACAAGATTAGGAATGTCACTATACTCCCAGTAGTTCTTAGTAAACACACACATTTTATTCAGTTTGACATAAAAACATATCTTGCGGTTTTATCTATTATAATGACGATTGCAACCTTAAGATGTTTGCTTTATATCTACTAGTGGATCTCAAGCTTTACACATTTTAATTAGGATAACATTGATTAAGAAAACCTCTAGGGTAATGTATATTAATATCTTCACGTAGATGTCTATTAAGAAAAGCGGTCTTTCGTGAAAATTATTTGCTATATGCCATATTTAGAATATGAATTTATAGTAAACAATATCCTTTTTGATCTAATCATAGCTACATGTGAAAACATCTTTATCATAGTCAATGATATAAGTATAAAAAAAAATCTTTGTTATAACAAATCTTGCTTTAAATGTGCATAGTTATCCATGTAATGTATTCTTTCTAGAAGAATACATTACATGGATAACTATGCAAGACCATATGGAGGAAGTTAAATCAAGACCATACTATAGGCGGGAAGTTAAATCAAGACCATACTTGATTATTTTACTTGGATTACATCTCATGTTCATGAGTCTAAGTCATTTATTAGATTCGAGATCTGACATATCATCATGGTGGTTGGTGTATTTGCCAGAACTAACAAGAAGAGCTCATCAATGAGAGATTCCTCATTTCTCAAGTCAAAGATGATT
The DNA here is from genome assembly GCF_052849685.1 of Lactuca virosa. Classification (NCBI taxonomy): domain Eukaryota; kingdom Viridiplantae; phylum Streptophyta; class Magnoliopsida; order Asterales; family Asteraceae; genus Lactuca; species Lactuca virosa. The sequence continues at coordinate 238,905,836 of NC_136434.1, read as the reverse complement.
TCTACCACTAATGCGAACAATTTGTATTTGTGAATAGCTATTATTCAAGTTTAACAACCCTTATTAAAACTAGTGCCAACTGTTAGTACATCAAGATATGGTTCTTGAGCTGCTTCAAGTTCTATATACCTCCCACTAACGTTGTCATTAGAACCTTGCTTTCTGCTAACTCAACTATCATAAGAATAAGAGAATTTTTCTTCGTGGGTTTGCATATAATAATCTAAGCATCATTTAGAGTATTATACAAATATGTATTTAGTATATTTTGGGATTAGAAGCTTTATTCTAACATAGGCTTCAAATCCATAAAACATTTCAATAAGATAGGTATGGAGCCTTTCCATAGAAAATCTTATAAAGCAAATGTTTTATCTACTTATTAGTTGGTATTTGTACTCAAGGTACAATTGATAGCGTTTTAGGTGTTATTCCAAGGAAATAAAAGGAGGACATTTCTACTGGTTATAAAGTAAATCATAATTATGCTTTATCATTTAAAATATTATTATAACCACTATATTTGTTAATAAAATTGATTTGGTATCTTGTGCTAAATCTTAGACATTCATTAGAAAGAAGTCATACATCACAATGTATAGTCCCTTAATAATTTATTTTTCTCGAATAGTTAGTAAAAATATCTTTAATAATCTTTTATATATAAATAGGTTTCACATATGTCAAATAAAATACATTGTTTACCTTCAAATATCCCTTGCTTGAAATTAGAATATGTGAATGTTATTTATATATTAAGGATAACAATGTCAAAGATAAGTTTGATTTAAAACAAATTTAAGTCAAATGTACCTTCATATAGAACTTGTTATTTATAAAACATTGATATTTGACCTTGTAATTCTTACTAAGAGATCTAGTCTCATAAAAATAATTTTAATCCTTTCTGAATTCGAAGGTGATCGCTATGAAAAAAAATTTAAGTAAATAGTCAATCATTCATAAATTAATTAAGACATATATTCAGATAATCTAAATTAAAACATACATTGTTCCAAAACAAACATTGTTTTTCAATACAAGTATATTATGTTTGTAGCTTAATTAGTAAACTAAACTCTAAGAGTGCAGTTCCAACTTGATTGTGCTTAACTGGTTACTTTTCTATAAATATCTGCAAACCATTTACAAATATTAAATTAACATTTAAATACCAAGTAATTAAGTGTTATATGGAAAGTATGATTTCTATCTAGTAGATACCTGAAGTACTAGTCTCTTCCAGACTTTCTTTCCATATTAGAGGAGCGGTTCCTCTTTTGGTGTCCAATTTCTCCATAAGAGAAACAAGATCCATCTATGTGGGCCTTATTGGATTTCTTGGAATTAAAGGTGTCCGGTCCATAAAACATGGGTCTCTTAGATCACACAATGTGATTATTTTAGCCTTGCACTATACCAATGTTTGAACTAGATTAAAACAAAATATCACGGTATTTAATGGAATATTGCTTAACCTATTATAATATATATATATATATATATATATATATATATATATATATATATATATATATATATATATATATATATTATCCAAGACTTCCTGGAAGTCACGAATAACTATTTCTTGTTTGATCTTAGAAACATCTTTAGCGTCACAATAATGCCTTTACTAGGTATCATGTTCAGGTCTATTACTCAAAGCATGTTTGTTTAGGACTAGGACCTTTAAGTGTATACAATTTCATATCTCTCACGAGATTGACTCTCAAGACATGAGCCTATTGATTGAAGTTGTATCTATTAAATGTTATTTTTTCATTAAGTCGTTAAAGAAAATGAAAATTCATGGTTATGAGAATGTATTATTTCTCTACAAAATTTTAACAAAATTCATTTAGTGTTTTCAGTATTTAAACTCTTTCATAATTAATACCCTTTTAGTTTCCAAAAACATTAATTATTAAAGTCTAGCCTCCAAGTTGCAAAACAAATAAATAAATAGGTATCCTTTATCCCATCCGTTTGAATCCAACCTGGTAGATATTGATTATCAATTATACATTACTATATAATTCCTAGATTTATGGGATCACTAATAACATTTAATTAGACATGTTTGATCCCATCTATGCCTCAGATTTCTCTTGCTTACATATCCTTTATCATAAAAGATTTCCAATCAAATCATCCAATTTGAAAAACTTGTGTAGTCAACCTATAACTTGGTTATAGAAAGTGTCAATACACCCTGTCCATAGAAAGATAACACTAAATGCTTTTGTATTCTATATCCCACTAGTACATACAATAGATGTGTGAGTGCTCTTCAAATGGATTGCATAGATTTGAGGTTTCTAAGGGGTATTTTATATGTTTTATAATTCTAGTTTTAAAAACATATGATATCATTGTTATTACATGTATATAATAAGTCAAGGTACCATTTTTTTTATATAATTTGACGCGATTCTATTTTAATAACCGGTATTAAGTTTGAGTGCATTTGATCTTTTTATATCTTTAATAAAACTTCATTTAGTACTTATATATATGGAGTTTGTATAAGTTACAAAAATAACCATTTTAAAACTTGTAATTGAGTATTTCAAAATTTGTCGTTATTAACGTTTCTATAAAATCGGATTTTAATTTAAAACAATAACTTGTTACATCTTATTTTCACAATAAGAATTTGAAAACCAAACTCCATGTGATGTTTATTTTGTTCAAAATTATTTAAACATGTGAAAACTAATTTATCAACCACACATAATAATTGCATATAATAAAAGACTTAAACTGTAACATCCTAAAAATCGGGGTAAAATTTTCAATTTTTCAAAACCAATCTAGAGATTATAATTGTTTACAAAACATTGTTTTCAAGAGTAATAATCAAAATCAGAGTATCCCCAAAATCCAAAATCATAAAACCAGAAGGATGTGCATGATCACACCTTCGTCTTGCCCCGATCATCTGAAGCACTTGAAACATAAAACTGAAACTATAAGCGCGAAGCTTAGTGGCCACACAAACAGATAACATATACAATCATGCATGTTGGGTCCAATCAGTCATTGGGCTGGAAGACCCTCGGGTCCACAACCTTTCAGTTGGATTACCCCTGGCCTACAACCTTTCAGTTGGAATGCCCCGACCCACAACCTTTCAGTTGGATAGCCAATGCATATTAGGTCCACAACCTTTTGGTTGGATTACCCCTGGCCACAACCTTTCGGTTGGAATGCCTTGGACCACAAGCTTTCGGTTGGAATGCCCCGGTCTGTTGAGTAACATCACAAAGTTGTACACTCTCAACCCCACCATATCATATCGACATATAAATAACAAATAACATATAACTAGCAATTGATAAACATATAACTAGTCGGCAGACAAAGAGGCAGATCTACAGATCACTACCGCATAGCAACATACTATATACCATGATATAGATGTAACAAATCACTACAGTATAACGACATCCTATATACCAGGTTACACAATCTAGTGGGTCATCATTGGTGCCTTCGATCTAAGAGTACAGTGAGGAAAACTCACCTCTCAATCTGAAAATATGGTTGATCACAACACAACTCCGTGTACCAACTAACTGGGTCACCTGTACAACAACTAATGACCTTGTCTCAAAGTATATCCCTAACTACCCTCAGGTCGAACTTGGTTAAAACAATGGTCAAAGGTCAAAGTCAACAAGTCAACTCAGTCATTCGCCACGTCGTGGGTAGCTCCAACCATGTCATGGGGACTATATGTCACACCCCCAAACCAGAACGGCGGAATCGTTCGAGGGTGGATGACTTCATGTAGTATCATAACAGTTGAGTAATAGTAAAGAAAGCAAACACAACCACCATAAATATAATTTAAAAAGTTACATTGTTGCTTGTAATACATGTTTCAAAAATAAATTACATTATGATGACATAATAAGTTTTGAAATTGACGCCTTAGCGTCCCTTCCCCAAAAGCTGTTGTTTACCTGTATTACTGAATCCCTGAGAAATACAAGTAGTTTTGAAAAAGTGTCAACAATTAAGTTGGTGAGTTCATAAGCGTTTTTGTATAAGAATGGTATGCCTTTTTGTATTAAGTAACTAAGTTTGTTTCTAGAAAATCCAATATTTTCCATGAATGAATGGTAGTTTTAAAAGTTCCAAAAACCGGAATGCATAAGTATTTTCCATACTTATTATAGTGTAAGTAGATTTATATATGTATATATAATCACTAAGGCTCTTGATAGCCCCGTAAACCAAAATGTATTGTAAATACTCCATGTGAGGTTTTATAACCGTGCTATTGACCCAGACTACCTGTAACAACGTTCTTCAGGCGTTGAAATGATATGACGTTTGTCACCCCCGACCTGCCGGTCTAACTGTAGCTAACAGTTTAGGTGCGGGATTGTCAGTCCCGTATAGATCTATACACAAATTTCACGCTCTCCTTACAAGAGATTATGGTTTATAACACAGGACTTGAAATGCGTAGTTGAAAGTACGTGAAGTTAAACGTCTCACAAAAGTTAGTATCAAATAGATTTACGCATGAAAAGTCCATTTTTCTTGTAAATGTAAGTATTTCCTCTTTGTAGTGTTTATAGCATGTAAACTATCATCAATATCTCGTAAACTATACCTATTATAGTTTTTCAAAAAGTGTGTTTCATTTTAATGATAAACCTTGGTGTATTACCAACTTTTCATGTAAAGTATAACATTTGTAATATCGTTATTTTACTTATTTAACATTTATACACAAAATGTAGATAAAGCATTAGAAACTGTATGTAACGATTTGCATTTTTTACATAAGTTTTTCTTGCATTTCACTTGTATTTTTCTCCCTAAAATATAGTAGAGACGTGAAAATATAGGGGTATGAACTCACCTTATGTATAGTCGCGGTTAGATTCACGAGATAAAAACGATGATCTTTGGCTTTAGAAGTACGTGAAGCTAATCGTATCCTATTATGTTAAACACACTATAATGTGTGAATAAAATGAACCCTTATGAAAATATGTGCATAAACACTTAGATTATATATAAATACTTACCAAAAATCCTTAAGAGTCTTGCTTGAAAGAAATATGGGATCTCCTGGGAATATTAGATGAAGATCTTTGAAGAGAAAAGGGAAAAGGAGGGAAAGTGCCTTTAGGAGAAAGTATGAGAAAAATGCTTACTGTGAATGGGTTTAGGAGGGCCTTTAGTCCGTATATATGCATGTAGGATAAGAAAAAGGTGGTGAGAATTGATGGTGAAGTGACATTTACTTGGGTAAGTGTGATATCACCTTGGGAAGGTAAGTTTTCAACCAATCAAGTCAATACAAGTGGCCAAGTGGGTGAATAAAATAATATATCCTTAGATATTATTTCATGAAAATGTGCTTTAAGGCTTCAAAATTGGCATAAAATAGGAGTTTTGTGGGTTTTACTTAGGAAAATTACGTGTTTGAGGGAATTTCCGTAGTCAAAATCACTTAAAATTACTAAAAAATCCGAAATGCTTGAAAATTCGGAGTGGGTTCGGATCTGCGAGGGTTCCGGACTCAATATGCCAATTCCGGAGCCAAAAGTGTAAATTCCGAAGTGATACTCTAAGTTCTGGAATGGGTCAGCAGCTTCCGGAGCGGGTCCGAGGCTTCCGAGATGTGAGGCTGTCCGGGGCGAGGTATTCCGAGACGTGCGAGATGGTCTGAAGCAGTGCATTTCGGAGCTAAACTTTTCGGAGTAAAGGAGTTCCGAAGCTGAGGGAGGTCCGAAGATGCGAAATTGTCCGGTTCTTCAGAAGGGTTCCGGACTAAGAGGGTTCCGGATAGCCCTCTCGAAAATACCCGATACCCGAATTACCCACCCGATTTTTTCGGGTATCGGGTAAATCAGGTCGGGTAAATCGGGTATCGGATAAATTTTTTCGGGTAATAGGGTAACCCAATTTTTTTTCGGGTAGGGTAAAGGGTACGTTTATTGGGTTTCGGGTATACCCGAATTACCCGAATTACCCAAATTATTTTAAAACTTTTTTTTTTCGTAAAGCTTGTACTCTGTACCAGGTATTTGATCACGCTTAAACTAACTATCATTATTGTAAAACATGAATCTTTTTTATTATGACAATATGACACGAACAATATTAAAAGCAATTGTTTATATATCGCCATGTTCTTTAAAACTTAACTATTTTCTAGATTATAGTTTTTATTGCAACTAACAAACTCATTATCTTGACGAAACTTAAGTACATAGCAAAACTTATGGCTACAATTATCTTAAATATTTTAAACTTTTAAATTAAGATCTTTAAGTATTTGTTTTTTTAGCATCTTATTAGATTAGATTAAGTTGTTAAAAAAATTGCTTGATATCTCAAGTATTATTGAGTAAAAAATCTCAATGTTCAAAGCTTGCGTAACTTCGTTTATGCCTCGTTTGTTTATATAAACAAAGTAATAAAGCACGACGTATTTATTTCATTAAAATTATTTTCAGGTGCAATTCAAAAAAAAAATTATATATTTCGGGTAATACCCGAATTACCCAAACCCGACCCGTTACCCGAATTACCCGAATTTAATTTGGGTCGGGTAACGGGTATTTTTTTTAACATGAATTACCCGAATTACCCGACCCGATTTACCCGAAACCCGAAAAAATTACCCGATCAACACCCCTAGTTCCGGACCAAGAGGGTCCTTTTGGGTTTTCTTCTTCGGTTTTGAGTTGTTTTTAACAAAGGAAAGGGTTGGGTTGGTACGGATGTTTATAAAAGTTTGAGAGAGATTTGGGAGAGATTTGAGATGGAGTGAGATATTTGGGAGAGATTTGGGAGAGATTTGAGATGGAGTGGGAGATTTTTAGAGAGACTTTTTCGGGGGCCTTTATTAGTGTTTTTCTTCGTAGTGCAAGGACCGTAGACTTCGTTACACCATATTTTGAGTGTTATACACCCCCGAAGGGCACATAATAGTGTTTTATACTGTTGTTACATCACTCAACCTGCTTAGGGTTTAGAATTTCTGAACATTTGAAACTTCCAAGTGATACTTTGCATTAAGATATAGAGTTGTACATTAGTGAACATTGAGTAAGCCCTAACATATAAGCACTAGTTCAGTCGATCAGTTTGACTTGTTGACTTTGTTTGACTTTGCCTCGACTAGAAATTGACGGTTGTCACACTATAGGACAAAACAGTCGCATGGCAACCATCCACCATGTTGTGGTAACCCATTCACCATGTCATGGTGACTGTTCAGACCAACTTAATCCAAGAATCTCTTAATCCATCAAACCAACCATTCAAACATCCCATATGGAATTCTCTCATCCAATTAGCCTTTAAAAATTGTTGCTATATAGACATGCATGTCAAATTCATGTCTTGAACTCAAAATAGGTCATATAGAGTAAAAAGGGCCAAGACCTCATTCAAGAGCTCAAAACTCTAAGAAACTCCATATCAACCACTCTTAACCACAAAGGGACTCTGAGGATCTATAAAGGTGGCTCCTATATGGGAACCCAACACTCTAATAAGTCCCAATAAGAAGAATAAGGCATAGATTCCTAGATCTATGCACAATAAATCAAAAAGCATGGAACTTGAGGACTTACAAAAGTCCAGAATATGCACAACAAGAAGATGAGAAGAGTTCCCTGCTGAATCCAAGCTCAAATGTCACCTTCTTCTTCTTCTAATACCCAAAAATCAACACGAAAGCTTATAAAGCAAATTAGAGGTTAGGGTTTGCTTGGAGGCTGAGAGAGTATGATGGAGGCTGAAGGTGAGCAACCCTACCATTACATTCCCTTAAATATGGGTGCAAACCCTATAGACTAGGGTTTCTCATTAAACCGCCACCACGTCGTGGTTATAGGCGGCCACGTCGTGGTGGTCATTTATATCCCACGATCTAGAACGCTCCGACATATCGTGGTGATGCTCCACCATGACGTGGTCACCCAATCAAAATTAGAACATAAAAATCAATTTATATCGGGACTGGATGTTAGACAAACTTGCATAAAATATATATGCATAAACATAACTAACTAATAACATTTTTGTGAACCAACACAAAAGATGAAAAGTCCATTCCTAAACAAACATTTAAATGGACCCAAAATCTTCTTGTAATGTTGTTGTAGAAGCTTCCACTTGTGAAAACACCCATTGTTTGCAAAAGATTGGAAAGAGCTCTTTAAAGGCAATATTTTAGCAACTGCCGCTAAAAGTCCAATAGCCCTTAAGAAACAGCTTTAGTAACACTTATCATAAACTGTCACTAACTTCACAACATGCTTCTACCTTCGAAAATTACACCTTTGTCTTCAAAAAATGGCCCTAACTTCATTTCTTATTACATATTTTTACAAACAATTTTTTTATTAAACTATTACTTAAAAAATAAACCAAGAAAACTAATCTATTTAATTTAGTACATACCATATGAATAAATAAATTATTACAACCATTTTGTAACATAAACAACAAACACAACAAAACATTGGTCCTTGGCTACTTTATACACATCATACATATCACCAAACACATAAAACAACCTCTGTTTTTCTAAGACAAGTTTAAATGAAAAAAGATGCATGAAAACATTTTTCACAAAAATAACAATTATAAAGTTGTCATAGAAAATATGTTTGAACTTATTTTCTTACAAAAACAAGTAATCCATATTCCCCAAAAACTAATATTTCCAAAAATCATAGAATCTAACCAAACTTGCAAGGTGGATCTGATACCGATTATTGGATTTTTATTGAAAAATTAGTTTCAAAACATAACATATAGAAACAGAAGTCTTTATAATTTTGAATAGTTATAAACAAGTTATAACCAACCATAGATCTTCTTGCAAAGTTTGGAAAGAAAAGAAGCACCAAAGAAGAAGATGAAGAATTAACAACCTTTGTAGTTATTTGGGTTCTTTTGGGAGGCTTAGAAGTTGATGGAGAATATGGAACCTTTGAGACACCAACAATTTACCAACATGATGTAGATGCAACTCCATAAACTCTTATACTCTTGAGCTTGAGGTTCATAAACAAAGTATAAACTTCAAGAGAGTTAAAATGCAAGTGTTCTTCATAAAACAATAAAGTGTAGGGAGAGTTTAGAAGTAACGGTGTTTAGATAACAAAAAGAGTGAAAAATGAAAGCCTTCATGCATAGTCCTAGAGCTAAAATAATACCAACAATTCCTTAATCAACTAAGCACACATGTCCCTAAAGCAAATTGTCCCTCATGCCCTTAAGAACTAGCCGTGGCTTTGATTAAACAAATCAAAAGACCACACTTCTCTTTTGACTTTACTAGCTATGGTTTTCAACAAAGAAAGAAGCCAAAGTTTATAAATTATACAAATTCCTTTATGTTTTATAAACTCTAACTTTTAGCTTAAATACAAAAGATTATATTTAGTCTAAAAAGTTGTACATGACTTATATATCATACCATGTGATATATATATATATATATATATATATATATATATATATATATATATATATATATATATATATATATATATATATATATATGTATTATGTTACTTGCTAATGAAAAGTATTATTTCTAAGAGATAAATAATTTCCAATTAAATATAAGAGTTTATTTATTATTTATTAAAATCAATTTCTAATAAATAATAAGTTGTATCGAGTTGTTGTTAGTGTGAGCCTTAGGATCATATGTTCATTTGCAATATCACTTGAATATGACTCTTGAGTATACTAGATCTTTCAGTTGAAGATATTGATATCATGTCAGATACCAAGGACTTTAATATCAAGTGTTGAGAGAAGAACTTAATAACGAGATAATATATAGCGGAAATGTAAGTTAATCTCAATGGATCTTTTGTTAGCTCAACAATAAAACTTAGATTGATAAAAAGTGAGGAACGTAAATAGCAACAAGTTATATCATTAAGCATAAACAAGTAGATACTTAGTTGAATCGTAACATGGTTTGCACTTAAACATAATTTAGTAAATGATGAACAGCTTAAGTGAAAAGGGACTCGGATAAAGTATCAATCCGATAACTTTAGATAGTATTGAGATGAAGATATCTTGTATTGAAAATATTTGAATTGGTACATAAAAATGAAGAGAAACACTCTATTTATAGAGGTCCAAAAGTTATAAAGAAATAATAAACTATTACAAAGCTACTAAATTTTGTGACTCTAAAAGGTACACCGGATAATACAAGGTTTACACGCATAATCAGTTAAAGTAACTTGTTTCTTTTTTAATCTTCATGTTCAAAAGATATCTTCTGGTCATTTCTTCTCGTCTTCGGGTTCCACTGATTAGCAGTCTTCGACATTCTCCTCTCCGTTTCACAAAAGCTTTTGGTGTGCGGGTCCTTTCTTATCTGCCGAGGGTCACTTTCTTGTATCAACAATTTCCCCCAAAGTGACCTCGTAGCTAAATTCTTTATTGGTTTAGTTTGAGAAATTTGATAAGGATCCACCAAAATTTCCTAACTTCATAGAGCCATTTGATCCTTCTGTTTATTTCAAATTTCACCTCATCAGTTGTGTATTTGGATCTCTTAGTTGTAGTCGTGGTGATTTCTAGTTGTTTCTGAGTTAGAAGATGAATAGCAGTGACTTGGATGAAGAACTTCAGACTCGATTGGGACTTCTTTTAAACAATCCCAAGCTCCGAAAAATTTGTTGCCCCGAGGTTCATTTCTTGAAATACCTCAGTGATTGATGGAACTTGTTCGAATGGAGGGAAGTCAAATTTCTGAGCAAGTACTGGATGGATTTCAGAATCTATTTTCTCAAAGTTGAATACTAAGGCTTTTAGAAACTCACATGCTATTTCGAAGGCAATATTCATCTTTGGGTACTTCTCAGCCTTTAACTGGAATACTCGGGCAATTAAAAAGATTTCTTTCGAATTCAGAAACACAAAATCTACATGTCTTCCTATGTACACGCACCCTCTGCGGGATAAAGTGTATTGGAAGAATTCATTCCTCATAAACTTCATGGCTTTGTCGGTCTTCACTACTTCCGATCTGTTATTCAACCAGATGTTTTCAAATTTGTCACCATGTCTTGGATGAAACAGATTCAGCCTTTCGAATGCCATGGGAAGTCTTCGTTCATCAGGGATGGTAAGCTCAAAAGATTGGAAGACCAAGAATTACTTGGAGTTGGATGAGATAGGAATATTTGAGTACCCATCTTGAGGAGGTTCCGCATAAGTGAGGCATAAAATATAGTCTGAATCCAGACGTCTGCGAGTAGGATTCATCCAAGAGTTGATAAGGGTTTCATCAAGGTAGTATCAAAAGCTTGGGCTCTTCATGTCTCATCTGCAAATTTTGCAGCTCTCCATTCTTGCTTTCTTTGAACTGTAGCTGGCGACTCAGTGGCGTGAATCCACGATACATCTTCCTCTAAATTTTTTAAGTTAGGAGGAGTTGGAGGCCAAGTAGAAATTGATGTTGTTGTGTGCCGAGGAGAAGTTGGTGTTGTTGTGTGCCGAGGAGAAATTGGTGGCGTTGGAACTCAAGAAGGAGTTGAATTGTGGGGAGGAGTTGGTTCTTTGATATGTTCTGATGGAGATTGATGCTGAGGAGGGGTCTGGTTTATAGAGGGAGTTTTTGACCTTGATGATCCTGAGGATGAAATGGTTTCAAACCTTATCCCCTGATTGGGATCACTTCCCCCTTTTGAGGAAGCAGGCTCTATCTGCTCCTCAAACCATTTTTCTAAATCGCCAAGCTTCTTGAAGGTGTAACATTCACTCCTATATATATAGGAGCATTCAATACAAGTCAACTACGGATCTTTCACTCACTTTTGGCATTTACTCTAAGCATATTCAAAACATTCTTCTTGTTCTTCATTTATTAGATTTACTTTGATCATTTACTCTCAATCTTCATTTATGTCTTGATCATTTGTTGAACATATTATCTAAGACTTGACGGGTCTTTCCAGTCTTGACTTGAACATCCATTAGCAAGCAGACATTGATCTTAAGCATTCACTCAAGGTTTGAGTTTTCAAACCTTGTCCCTGCGCATCGATCTTGTTCTCACAATTGGTATCAGAGCTTGAGTGGTTGTCCTTTGAATCTATAAAGATCAGATTATAGTTGGTTTGAAATTACCTTGGTGTTTCAACCATTTATTTGTCAAGGATAAAAGTTCTTTTACATACCACTTTAGCTTGAAGATATCTTAACTTCAATGGCTGCTTCTAATTCTCAGCAAATGATTTCAATGCAAATCGCAAATAGTGTGGGTGGCCCTACACGTGCCCCATTACTAGTTGTGGAAGAATATGATCACTGGAAAGTTAGAATGGAAAGATTTCTAATTGCCAAAGATAAAGGTGAAGAAATATGGAGATCCGTCACTGAAGGTCCACATGTTCCTGTAAGAACAATTGTAAGAGATGCAGCTGCTCAGCTCATGAGAGAAGATGAAACTCGCCATGCTCCTCTGAATGCAGATGATATTGAAAAGCTTCATGCAGATCAAGTTGCTTTCTCTGAAATGGTGTTTGGTGTTCCTCCCTCACTCTTCGAGCACATCAAGTTGTACAAATCTGCCAAAGAGATATGGGACACTCTTCAGGACCTAATTAAAGGTTCTGAAAACATGAAGGACAAGCGCCTCACCTCAGTTGTCAACGACTTCGACACCTTCACTACCACTCCAGGTGAATCTGTGGCCTCTGCTACCAGCCGTTATCGAATCGTTGTCAATAACATGACTGTTCATGGGGTTGTTCGAAATCCTTTGGAGTACAATCTCAAATTTATAAACAGTCTCGGCAAAGGATGGGGAAATGTGAAATCTTGTCTCCAAAGCAATGGTTCCTTGAAAAAGTTGAAGCTCTATCAACTTTTTGATGAACTTCAAGGACATAAGTGAAATGTTGCTCAGAACATAAGGGAACTCTCCGGAGGTCCTCTTGCCCTTGTCAGTTCCTTTGAACCAACCATTCCGAACTCATCTACTTCGGATCTCTTCACACCCATTGTTCCATTGGTTCAAACATCCGCACCTACCTTACCCACACAAACCTGTTCTGTTGATGAATTCGAAGCCATAAACTCCAAACTCCGTTTCCAACAGGAGTTCGCCCTACTCTCAATGAAGTACAAACGTCCGTTAAATTCCTCTTACAAACCATACCAAAACCGATTCAATGCTCCTCACGATAACAATCCTCAACCTCACTCAGCTCCGGAACCTAAACCAAGTTCCGAAAATCCTCCAGCATACAAACCAAACATCACTAAACCAAACACTACTCCGGAACCCTCTCAGAGTTCCAAATCGGACAAACCAAAGATTATGTGTCATAAGTGTGGACATGCAAATCATTTTCCCAAAGATTTCTTGGCTGATGCTCCACAAGAACCAAAAGTCAAGGATCCGGCCTACTATGTCCGAAGAGCACAAGAAATGTCTGAAAGCGAAAAAGCCTTTGTAACAACAGTTTCAAGAGATGTTGAAGGGTATTGGTCATCCGGACATGATGATGACATGGTAACTTGAAGGAATATGTATCTAATGGCAAGACAAACGGTTGAATGTGATGAAGGATATTGGTCTTCTGGGTCCGAAGATGAAGATGATGCTGCTGAACCTCACCACTGCTACATGGCTACCAACGATCCACCTGGCCGAAGCATCGTTCAGCAGGCACTTTGTGCATCGGAGCAAGAAACAATATGGTATATTGATAGTGCTTGCTCCATGCACATGACGGGGCAGAAAGATTTTCTGCGAGATTTAAAGCTTTCTCCAAATGCTGGTTACATGACGTATGACAACAATTCCAACTCTCAAATTCGTGGTTATGGAACTCTTACCAACGAAAACTTCTCTATTTCACATGTGGCTTATGTGGCTGATCTAAAACATAATTTGATAAGTGTTGCTAAGCTCACTGACTCAAATCGATGTTTGGAATTTTTCAAAAAGTAAAGCTATGTAATGACCGAAGATCAGAAAGAGTGTTTAATCAAGTCGCTTCGCAACAAGAACATGTACCCGCTCGACATCAACATGATTATTGGCAAACCGCAACTCTGCCTTCTCTCAAAAGCTGTTCCTGACATCAGTTGGTTATGGCATCGAAGGCTCACTCATCTAAACTTTCGGTACATGAATGATCTTGTATCCGGCGAAATGGTGAGAGGTTTACCACTTCTCAAATTCGAAAATGATCATTTGTGTGCTGCTTGTGAGTGTGGTAAGCAATCAAAGAAGGGTCATCCTATTATCATTGAAAAGTCTATTTCGGAACCATTGGAGCTTCTACACATTGATCTCTGTGGACCATCCACTGTAGAAAGTCTTCATTATAAGAAATACATTCTTGTGATTGTTGATGATTTTACAAGGTTCACTTGCGTCTTCTTCCTAAGGCTGAAATCCTAAGCAACATTAGAGCTCATAAATTTCATCAAAGGAATAGAAGTTCTTACAAAACTCCCAGTTAGGAGAATCTGAAGTGATAATGGATCGGAATTCACTAATTCCACCATTGAGAAATTTCTCACGGACAAATGAATCAACCACAACTTCTCAGCTCCTTATACTCCACAACAAAACGGTGTAGTCGAAAGACGCAATAGAACTCTCGTTGAAGCTGCTCGATTCATGCTGAATTTCGCAAATCTACCACTCTACCTTTGGGCTGAAGCCGTGTCTACTACTTTCTTCACTCAAAATCAGAGTATCATCAATCGACGCCTCAACATGACACCGTACGAAGCAATGAATGGTTGGAAGCCAACAATCTCATTTCTACATGTTTTCGGATGCCGGTGCTTCATCAAGAACAACCGTGATCAGCTTACCAAGTTCCAACCTAAAGCTGATGAAGCCATTTTCCTTGGGTACTCTTCAAAATCGAAAGCTTACAGAGTTCTTAACCGGAGAACTCGTGTTCTGGAAGAAAGCTTCGACATTACCTTCGATGACAACTTCGTTCAGAATTCTGGCCCTACTCACATTATGGAGTCTGATGCTCCTCCGCCAGGATGTCCGAACCCTCAAACAATTCTTGAAGTTGACTTTGAAACTCTCTTTGGTCCTTCCGAAACCGCTCTTGATTCGGAATCTCGATCAAGACCATCTCTCATTCCAATTCCCTCTTTGGAAGTTCCAGTCTCTCAAAATGTCTCTGATCCGATCCCAAGCCTATCTCCATTTGATTCTGCTCCATTTCAACCTTCTCAGGTTGAGGGGGGAGAATGCTAATCCCTCTCTTGAATCAAATGTGGATGGCTTCCAAGATGCAGCTGCTGATTTCGTTGATTCCAATCTGCTCAACAATGATGAAAATGAAAACTTCTTTGAGTCCCCTTCTGATTATGATGTCAACCTCTCTAGTTCGGAAGTTCAGGGGGAGCATCATCCCAACATTCAAACCATTCAGGGGGAGCAAATCAATTCCACTGTTGATATCGGTTCGACGGCTGCTCAAGAACTCCCACGATTACATGTTTGGACGAAAGATCATCCTCCGAACCAAGTAATCAGAAACCCCAATGCTGGTGTACAGACTCGTTCTGCCACTAATATTCAAAATGAATGTCATTTCTCAGCATTCATATCCATGGTTGAACCCAAATCCATCAAGGAAGCATTGGAGCATGCTGACTGGATTACAGCCATGCAAGACGAACTGGCAGAATTTGACCGAAATGAAGTTTGGACTCTCGTGCCCCCTCCCCCTCAGAATCATCCCATTGTCGGTACGAGATGGGTGTTTCGCAACAAACTGGATGACGCAGGAGTGATCATTAGAAATAAAGCAAGGCTGGTGGCTAAAGGATTCACTCAGATCGAAGGGCTCGACTATGATGAGACCTTTGCTCCTGTTGCACGTCTTGAAGCCATCAGAATCTTTCTTGCTTATGCTGCTCATAAAGGCTTCAAAGTTTACCAAATGGATGTTAAGAGTGCCTTTCGTAATGGTGAACTTGACACTGAAGTGTACCTTCAACAAACCCCCGAATTTATTAATCTCTCCTTTCCGAAAGGCTGTCTACGGACTCAAGCAAGATCCTCGGGCATGGTACGAGACCCTCACTGATTTTCTCAAATGCTCCGGTTTTCAAAGAGGAATCCTAGACCCCACTCTATTCCGAAGATCGAATGGAAAGCATCTCATGCTGGTACAAATTTATGTGGATGACATCATTTTTGGATCTACAGATTCTTCTATGGTTTCTGACTTTGCTAAACTTATGGTTAATCGATTCCAAATGAGCATGAATCGGGAGTTAAGCTTCTTTCTTGGCCTCCAAGTCAAACAGACTAACAGAGGAATCTTCATTCACCAAGAGAAGTACATTTCAGAACTCCTTAAGAAATACTCCATGTACACCTGTGCCTCCGCAAAGGTACCAATGGGCTTCGGACATAAGATCTTTGCCGGCCCTTCGGGTGTTCCTGTTGATGAAAAGAAATAACGCGGAATGATTGGACCCCTGCTCTATCTCACAGCAAGTTGTCCGGATATTATGTTCTCTACATGCCTATGTGCCAGATTTCAAGTCAACCCAAAGCAGGTGGTTGTCATTTCTTAGGTGGTCGTTTGGTCAGTTGGTCATCCAAGAAACAAAATTGTATTGCACTCTCTACAGCCGAAGCCGAATACATTGTTGCTGCCAGCTGTACTTCTCAGGTTCTGTGGATGAAATCTCAACTCTTGGATTATGGTTACCGCTTTCAACGCATTCCTATCTATTGTGACTCTCAAAGTGCCATTGCAATTTCTTACAATCCAATTCAGCACTCAATGACCAAGCACATCGATATAAGGTACCATTTCATAAAAGATCATGTACTAAATGGGAACATTGAACTCATTTTTGTTCAATCGGACGATGAGATTGCTGATGTCTTTACCAAGGCATTAGACGAAACCAAATTCAATGGTTTTCTCAACAAGATGGGTATGATGATACCGGATCCTCAGTTCTTTCAAGAGACTTGTTCTCTTTGATAGACGTATTTGAAAGAAATCTAGTTCCGATCTCAAAATCTTTTCATCTCGGAACTACTTTCTCTCGGAATACTTAGGATCGTTTTACTTATCTTTGTTTCTGACCTTCACTTGACTTTTTAAGCTGTATAGTTCATCCTGATTGTTTGCTATTTTAAGTCAACATTGTCATAGTGCTCCAATTGTCATCTCGGAATATACTTCATGATAGCATCCGGAATTCCACTCCGAAGAAGGTATTACAAAAAGCGCTCCGGAATTTCAAATTTGCTCCGGAATTTCAAAACTTGCTCCGGAATTTCAAAACTTGCTCCGAAATTTCAAATTTACTCCGGAATTTCAAATATTTGCTCCGGAAGGTTTCTTAAATTTTCAACCCGGAATGTTCCACAAATTTTGCTCCGGATTCCTTAAATCTTACTCCGGAAGACTGTCACAATTATGTTCCGGAACCATTTTCAAATCTACTCCGGAATTTCTTAAAAATCACCATTCCGAAATTTCCAAAACAAACTGAGTTTCTGCTCCTGAATTTTCCAAAAGAAAACAAACATAATTTTTTTTTCTCCGGAATTAAAACTCACTCCGGCTCATCTTCGCATTCCGGACCATTTTTCAAAACAAGTATGTTCCGGAACACAACTCTTTACCCTCCGGATCATACTCTGTCCGGAACAACTCATCCGGAATACCAAAGGACAATAAGGTGAAACGTTTTTCTCAACGGTTACTTTCTAGGACGATCCTTATCCAATCCTCCTCGATTTGCGTGACACGATTGCACGCCCCCATGAAAATAGCCATCGAATCGCCGGTTGAGTCTTCCATTTTAGCCACAAATCACTTTACCTTTCACCTCCCAAGTCAAATCAACATCCCTAAATTCGTTTGTCATTAAATGCGACCCATTTTCTCATTCGGATCCTCATCATTACTTTCACCGACCCGACCCAACACGTTACCTATAAATACCTTTCAAACCCCTCTTTTACCTCTTTACGCGCTCAATTCCTCCAAACCATCGATTTCTCTTTGTGGTCTTGGTGTTCTTCAAGCTCTCATCTTCCTGCAACAATGGCGTCTCCACAGAACCCCACTCAAACTGCCCCAATCCCAAAGAAATCGATTGCAAAGAAGAAATCTTTCAAAGGTTCGAAAGGTTCCTCGTCTTCTGCTGATCAAGAACCCTTTCGGAGAGACACTACCCAATTGTTTTCCCTAAACCCACTGGATTATGATGAATCGATAAGAGTGATGATCGAGTTCATAGCAAATCACCCCATCTCCATTCCCCTCACCAAAGTCCCTGAACCTCCACTACCACTTCATCACCTTCATCGCGCTTTCACCAGTATCAGATTCGTCGATGGTGCTCTAGAAACAACAATTATCGGTGACAGAATCGTTCCCATCTACAAATCGACCTTTCACAAGGCGATTGGTGTCAAAGAAAACCCAAGGAGTTTCAAAGTCGTTGAACCAACGATTGAAGAGTTTCAGACGTTCCTCAACTACATCGGGTACACTCAAGACTACAAAGCCAAAGATTTCAAGAAGTCTGCTGTGTCCGGACTATGGACTGTACTGATGCACGTCATCCTCAAAGGGTTGTCCGTAAAGCATGGAGGAACGGACACCTTAAGAAAGGACTGGCTCAATGTCGTCTTCAGCATCTACTCCGGACGCGAGAATGATGTTGATCTTCCGGAAGTCTTGTGGAAAGAGTTTTGCAAGTTTGCTACCAAGAGGAAGCCGAATGAAATTTCAAGCCCTAGGTTCTGGGCACTGACGTTGGAACAAGTATTCAAGGAGCTTTCGGAACCGCTTCCGGTCAACACCATTCCTCCGGAGCTATGTGTTACTTTTAAACTTGTAAAGGCTTATAAGATTCCAGACCAATCCTCTTTTGGTCCGGTCAGACGTCTTCCGGACCACATGTTGGCCCTCATTCCTTCCGAGTCCCCTTATTTAAAACAACACTTAGAGACTTCGGTTGTGTTCTACCCAACACAACCTGCCCCTGTCTCTGTTGAGCCCATCTCGGAAGAGGCCAAACCTACCACGTCTGGACCTAAGATTAAGAAACCAGCCAAGCGAAAGGCATCTCCCACAAAGCAAAAGACTAAAAAGAAAGCTAAAGTCAGTGTCTCCTCTCAACAGGAAGGCACGCATGACATTCCGGATGATTCTGGCTGTCCGCAGACCCCACCTATCCACTCATCCGACGTACCCCTCGATGTTTCAAAATCACTGCACACGCTCACGGGGAGTCTCCACATAATCCACCCTCACCTTCCCAAAAAGGTGATGTCGGTGTTGATCATAGTTCCTTGCATCTCCCTGGAATACACCCACGAGTCTCTTTTGATGATCCCATTATTTCTTCTACACGCACACACTCCAGAACCACTGTTCTGGACCCTTAGCTTTCCGAAGCTGGAGCAGTTCCTCCTCCTCCGGAAGCCTCAACTCGTCTGATACCCGGAAGGCGTACAAGATGACCAGGTGTTAACGATCCCCAATGGGAAGATTTTGTCAACAGGGCTGCATCTGTCACAACTGGGAATTCTGATGCTTTGTAAAACCCTTAACAAAGATAACATTGTAGTTAAAACTTGAAAACATGTATGGTGCTTATTCAATGACCATAAAATTCCATCAAATACTCTATACAAACATTCAAATAGTCAACAAAAGGTTGGAACCCCTCAAAATCCCGGTTTAAGTCCATTTTGGACTAGGAGTTCTTTATTGGGCCTAATGGACCAATAATCTTCCAATTTGACTATTTTGGGCCTAGAACCCCTAAATGGGCTCTAATTGGACCCACTTTCATAAAAACTTAACCTTTTGGGCCTTATTGGGCCATAACAAATTCAATTAGCTTTAATGGACTCAAATCCATTCCTTTATGCTAATTTGGGCCGTGAACGTCCCTAGAAGCCCAATGGGCTGAAAAATGTTATTTGAGCCTCATAAATTCGAGCATGGGCCCAAGATGATTCCTTCCCTCTCTCCTTAGCCCAAATCGGCCCATGTTTAATAAAAAAAAGAGATAAGAATGGTAAAGGAAATAAAACAAAATGGCAAATTATGGGGAATTTGTGAGGATGCCACCTTCTTATTGCATGGTGGACATCCATGCATTGTCACCTCACTTCTCTCCCCTCCCTCTCTTCTTCTTATCTCTCGGCCCAAAGGAAGAACACACACACACACACAATTCACTTAAGTTTTCTCTCAAGAACTCACAACAACTTCTCCTCTTCTTCATCAAAATTTCGAGATCTTGGAACATTTCAAGGAGAACCTTCCACAAAAATCATCATCCTAGGTAATTTGATGCTTGGATCCATGATCTAGATTCTTTGTTTTATCAAAATTCTCTTCTTAACTCATATAAACTCATGATCATCATCCTAGAAACCCCTAAGATCGAGATCCACCCAAGAAGGCTTGCTAGGACCAAATTTTCTTGATTTCTTCCTTCAAAACCGTGAGCAACAAAGCAAGGTGAGTTCATACCCCTCTATTTTCGGTTTTCACAAGTTTTATGGGGGAGAATACAAGTAAAATGTGTAGATCTATGTGCATGTGTATGTTATGTGTGATTTCATGTGTTTATGTGGTAAATATGTAACAAAAAGGAAAGAAATCTCGAGATCTATGGCACAAGAAGGAAAATAAACATGATTTAAGATATATTACACTAAACAAGTCAAGAAAATTACCCTCTAAGGTTATAATAAACATATTGCATCATAAAACTCATTTTTGGACTATATTTGTCAAATAAACAAAAGTTGGATTAAAAACTGTCATTCACGGTTTTCTTAAGGACCAAAAGAGTCAAAACAGTTAAAATAAATGTTTTTATGAATATTATGTTCTTCAAAGGACTAGAAATGTAATTTATAGCCTAATGGGCCAATTTTTGGGCTTTTCGGCTCATAGGCCCAAAAATTGTGAAAAATGTGATTTTCAAGGGGTTGAAATGGTAAATTTCTCAAAACAGGGGGTAAAAGGGTAAACAAAACTATTTCAGGGGTTAAAATGATTTTTTTCCAAAAAGGATCAAAAATGTAAAGTTTTTGGAATTTGGGCCAAAATTGTAAAAGTTGCGAAAAGTTTGGACTTTAACTGAAAAACTCTTTGCTGAAAGGGCTGAAACTGCCAAAGAGTAAATTTTGAGCTAAAAACATTACTTGAACAAGTCTATGGGTCAAAAATGTCAAGAAAATGGTTTAAGAGCCTAAAATGTCTTTTTTTTAAATAAGGGACTAAAATTGTCATTTTTATTAAAGAAGGGTTGAATGGGTCAAACCAATATTTTGAGTCAATTATTTTATTATTAAGATATTTGGGTCAAAAATACCAAATTACAACTTATGAAAATAGAATGAAGAATATACATATATGTTTAAATATCGTTATAAACAATCGACAAGCCTCGTGCCATTGCGCATATTAACAATTGTTCAATCAAGCATCCGACAATTATACTATACCTTAAACAAGTAAATATTCAAATCGTTGGGCTTGAAAGATCCTAATCATGCTTATTGGGCCTTCGTGGCCTATTGACATGACTTTTGGGCCTAACAATGATAACACATGTCTATTGGGCCTCCTGTGACCCAATTACATGTTTAAGGGACCTTCAATGGCTTTTATGTGCTATTGAGCCTCAGTGGCCCATTAGCATTGCTAGTAAGGTCCAAATCAATCAAATGTGAAATGGGCCAACGCGACCTTCGTATACCCAACAGCCTTAAATAACACACGTAATTAGCAGGACCTTGTAATCCTCTTCTCCTCATTTGTTAGGCTTACCTTCAATTCAAGTAAACAAATACAGGTCGTTAATCAATGGTAATCAATTTCGTTTGGATTAAGTGAGTAATAACGGGCGACACCTCTAAGTGTCGTTCGTAGTCTGGAGGGAGAGCGAGAGTTTGTGTATAGATCTATACGGGGGTGACTCCCCCACACCTCAGCTGTTCGCTACAGTTAGACTCGGCCAGTCTAGGGTGACAAAATCTTAAGATCAATTCCGGTGTTCGCTAGAATGCCAAGACAGACGAACTAGTCATTATCATGCATGGTTATAACGACTCACATAAATAAATCCAATACTATCCGAGTAATCAAGAAAAATCATAATCATTCGTTGTGACGGTATAACAATTTGAAACAATTATATTATCTTATCGGAAAACATCGGGTTTTTCGAGGAAATCAACACCATTCACTTGTACTTTTCAATAACTATAATGCAAAACTTCTCATTTATACACGCTTTGAAATCATTCATGCACAAACTTATGGATCTTCACACTTTGGTATAAACAATTGTCTTTTCAGAAAATATCGGATTTTCTGGGTTTTATAAACTACACAAAGCATTTTTATAACAACCTGCTTATGAACTCACCAACATTCCATATGTTGACGTTTTCAAAATAACTTGTATTCTCAGGTAACAGGTAAGCTGAAGAGTAATACCAAGTATGTTAGGGTGTTATGCTTTGAAAAACTTTCAAACAATTTATGATATGAATATGTAATATTTAAACAATGTACTTGATGTGAACAATGTCAGTTGTAATGTATTAATGCATGGTGAAGTTTATGTTGTGTTTCATGTATATTCATTGTGATGATATTCAATTTGAGTCACGCGAGCCCTCGGACGTTTCCGCCGTCTGGTTCGGGGGTGTGACAGGTTGGTATCAGAGCTCTGTTTATAGTGAACTGGCATATCTAACCACACATTGATATGCAACTATAAACCAAAGAGGGACTAAAACAACTCTGAACAAAACAAATAAAATGCCACGATAAAACACCTCTACTTGTACGATATAGGAAAAAGAACATAATACCAAATCAAATAAGATAATACTGGCATCTCGGTTAAGTCGGGATTGTTCCTAGTTGTATTAAGGGGTGAATGTAGCCTGATCAACTACATTTCCTCCGAAGTACAACTATCACATGCCCCGGGGAAATCGCGATGGTCGTTAAACCTAAAAACATACCCCTTTGTTACCAAGAAGAGAACATCAACTCAATTTACATAATAATTAGAACATCTTAGGAATAATATTAGTATATTTATACACTCTCGCAGATAATATGGCCAGCTTCCATCACCCCGGAGATCCGTATTTCCCTAATCAGGGGAATAACGGATGGTTGGATGAGGAGCCTGAAGAAGACCCCGAGGAGGAGTCTGAAAAGGAACCTAAGGCGGAAGTCGAGGGCGGACCTGCTGAGCTAGTGGTGGACCTGGAAGAAGAAGAAGCCGAAGAAGACCTCGAGGAGGAACCCAGCGATGACGGTGATTCGGACGCGGAGTCCGAAGTCATCAACCCCCATTACCCGACTAGGGTGCCCGCTCATCGGATGGGACCGACTGGCCCTACACCCCCCTGGGGTATCGACCTTTGGAGGTGGAGCAGGCAACTGGGACAGCGAACCCCATTTGGCATGGCATGCGACTTCTACGACTTGAGGGAGGGAGGACCGGCTGATCGCGCGCTTCCGGTCATGGTGAGACGATTGCGGAACACTGGCGACCTAGCTCAGATCACCGCCGATCAGATGCACCAGATGCGGACTAGAGTTGAGCATGTAGAACAGGAGACGTTAGAGGTTATCCGAGAGTTCCACATGAGGCAGGTGAGGTGGGAGACTCGACTCCGAGACGTGGAACGACAGGTGGCTCGCCTTCAGGGAGCGTCCACTTCCTCAGCACCACCCCCTGGCACATCCCACCATGACTAGGACTAGTCGTATCCGTCTTTAGTATTATGCTTATATGATCTATGCTATGTACCATCGACTCTATGTTTAAGTGATTACACTACTCATAGAGTCGTTACGCTGCCGAACTCGCACCACTTATGTATGCTCTTTCGAGCAAATTTTCATGTATCAAAGTAAGGATATTATTAATGGAAAAATATATGTGTTCTATTGTGATGTTGTTATCTGTTATGCGTTATGTATCCTTGATTGTATGTTAACATGTGAAACTACTTAAGTACATGCAATACAACTAGTTTATAGGAACACAAACTCACAAAAATCATAGGCACTCAACATCTTTCCGTTCAATGACAGAAAGATGCCTCAACGACCAACCCGTGGAAACCCTGAGCCAACCCCACCAGAAATCAACTCAGCTGCATTTCAAGCAGTTGTATCTGCTGCAGTCACGACAGCCATGGCGCAGATCCACCAAGGGAACAATGGTGGAGGCAATGGACAAGGGGCTGGAAGTTCGAACAACGGAATAAATCAAGGACCTACCAAGACATGCTCTTACAAGGACTTCACTAACGCCAAGCCACGAACCTTTAATGGCACAGGTGGAATGATAACCCTAAAGAGATGGATTGAAAAGGTGGAATCGGTATTTGAGATATGCGAATGCCCCGAGGAGATGAAAGTGAATTTTGTCGCATGCACATTCGTCGACCAAGCTCTCACCTGGTGGAATGGACACGTAGAAGCCATGACTCTCCCCATAGCCAACGCCATGCCGTGGGCGGAGTTGAAAGAAATGCTGATGGTCGAGTACTGCCCGCGAGGCGAAATTCAGAAAATGGAGCAAGAGTTATGGAATCTCACCGTCCGAAACTCCGACATTGATGCATACATATCAAGGTTTAGCGAACTATCACTGTTGTGCCCTGGCATGATTACTTCAGAGGGAAAGAAAATTGAACGATTCATCTAGGGATTAACCTCCCCAATTCAAGGAAATGTGATAGCTGCAAATCCTGAAACCTTCGACAGTGCCAAGAGGTTGGCCAAGAGACTGTACGACCACAACAACAAGAAGGGCGAGAAGCCAGGGGAAACTGAAGGCAAGAAGGAGAGTGACAACAAGGAAGGAAAGAATAACAAAAGAAAGGGGCGACAAGGCGCAGAGTCATCAAAGAAGCAACAAACAATGATAGTCAATGCTGCAACCACCCAAGTTCCCTCCACACCACATGCTCCAGTCTCAGCTGCTCCAAGTGCCCATAGGCAGTATTCCGGGAATATCCCAAAGTTCAACAAGTGCATTCTCCATCATAATGGCGAATGCAGGGAGATGCATTGTACCAGTTGCAATCGAAAGGGTCACACGGCAAAATATTGCAGGACCTATCCTCCCCAGAACCAGCAGCAAGGAAACAACAACAACAACATCAACCGCAACAACAACAACAACAACACCAACAACAGCGGCAATAATGCGAGACCAAGCCACACCTGCTATGGGTGTGGAAAGACTAGGCATTTCCGTCGAAACTGCTCCAACATCAACAACTCTGGGAATGGAGGAGCAGGGAGAGTGTTGACTATGGGTTAGGGAGAAGCGGTTCAGGATCCCGCTGTTTTCACCGGTACGTTTCTCCTAAACCACACTTATGCATGCATCCTATTTGATACCGGGGCAGAATGAAGCTTTGTGAGTAATAAATTCAAACACTTGTTAAAAGAACAACCCCAGAAGCTTAATGAAACCTTTATGGTGGAAATGGCTAATGGGAAAACAGAATCCACTGGGGAAATCTACATCGGATGTACCCTGACCTTGAACCATCACGTCTTTCAAATAAACTTAATGCATGTATCCATTAGGAGTTTTGATGTGATTATCGGCATGGACTGGTTAAGCCCCCACCATGCTGAAATTATGTGTCACGAGAAGGCCGTTCGCCTTCACCTCCCAAATCATAAAACCCTAATTATATACAGAGACAAACCCAGCACGAACCTTTGTCTTATCTCGTGCATTAAGGCACAGAAGTATCTACGAAAGAAGGACTTGACGTTTCTGGCTCATATAGTGGATAAGTCCAAAGAAGAGGTCAATATTCGAGACATCCCAGTGCCTTGCGATTTCCCGGATGTCTTTCCTGAAGATCTTCCGGGGATACCCCCAGAAAGACAAGTCGAGTTCCGAATTGACCTCGTGCCAGGAGCTACACCCGTCGCCAAATCGCCCTACAGATTGGCTCCTGCGGAGATGCAAGAGCTGTCCAGCCAACTCAGTGAACTTTTGGACAAAGGATTCATCCGACCCAGTTTCTCACCTTGGGGAGCTCCGGTTCTCTTTGTTAAGAAGAAAGACGGTTCCTTTAGGATGTGTATTGACTACAGGGAACTAAATAAGCTCACTATCAAAAATCACTATCCACTTCCGCGAATCGACGATCTATTTGACCAACTCCAAGGAGCAAGTTACTTCTCTAAGATAGATCTGCGATCCGGATACCACCAACTCAAAGTCCGGGAAGAGGATATCCCCAAAACCGCTTTCCGAACTCGTTATGGGCATTATGAATTTGTCGTAATGCCCTTCGGTCTAACGAATGCCCCTGCCACATTCATGGACCTAATGAATCGAATATGCCGACCATTCCTCGACAACTTTGTCATTGTTTTCATCGACGATATTCTAGTCTACTCTCGAAGCGAAGAGGAGCATGGCCGACATCTCCGGCAAATCTTAGAAACCCTAAGAGCCGAAATCTATACGTAAAACTCTCTAAGTGTGAGTTTTGGCTCCGTTGTGTGAACTTTTTAGGTCATGTTGTTAGTCAAGAAGGGATACATGTGGATCCTTCTAAGGTCAAAGTCATCGAAGGATGGGCGATCCCAACGACACCCACAGAAATTCGTCAGTTTTTAGGTCTCGCAGGCTATTACAGGAGGTTCATCCAGAACTTCTCCAAAACAGCCAAGCCACTTACCATGCTTACACAAAAGGGCGTACCCTTTGAATGGACAAATAAGCAAGAAATTGCATTTCGAACTCTGAAGCAAGCACTATGCAGTGTACTCAATAAGCAAGAAATTACATTACTGTGATGCATCGAATCAGGGTTTAGGCTGTGTACTCATGTAGCGTGGGAAGGTGATAGCTTATACGTCCCGACAACTAAAGACACATGAGGTGAATTATACCACCCATGATCTCGAATTGGGAGTTGTGGTCTTCGCCTTGAAGATTTGGAGGCACTACCTTTATGGTACCAAGTGCACCATTTTCACTGACCACAAGAGTCTCCAACACATTTTAAATCAAAAGGAGTTAAACATGAGGCAACGAAGATGGGTTGAGCTGCTGAACGATTATGAGTGCGAAATCAAGTACCACCCAGGTAAGGCTAACGTGGTAGCTGATGCTTTGAGTCGAAAAGATTTCAAGGAGAACCTTCCACAAAAATCTTAAGATCAATTCTGGCGTTCGCTAGAATGCCAAGACAGACGAACTAGTCATTATCATGCATGGTTATAACGACTCACATAAATAAATCCAATACTATCCGAGTAATCAAGAAAAATCATAATCATTCGTTGTGACGGTATAACAATTTGAAACAATTATATTATCTTATCGGAAAACATCGGGTTTTTCGAGGAAATCAACACCATTCACTTGTACTTTTCAATAACTATAATGCAAAACTTCTCATTTATACACGCTTTGAAATCATTCATGCACAAACTTATGGATCTTCACACTTTGGTATAAACAATTGTCTTTTCAGAAAATATCGGATTTTCTGGGTTTTATAAACTACACAAAACATTTTTATAACAACCCTGCTTATGAACTCACCAACATTCCATATGTTGACGTTTTCAAAATAACTTGTATTCTCAGGTAACAGGTAAGCTGAAGAGTAATACCAAGTATGTTAGGGTGTTATGCTTTGAAAAACTTTCAAACAATTTATGATATGAATATGTAATATTTAAACAATGTACTTGATGTGAACAATGTCAGTTGTAATGTATTAATGCATGGTGAAGTTTATGTTGTGTTTCATGTATATTCATTGTGATGATATTCAATTTGAGTCACGCGAGCCCTCGGACGTTTCCGCCGTCTGGTTCGGGGGTGTGACAGCATCCAAACGTCCGGATCTCACCAGAGCTCAAGTGGAGTCAACTCTTATCTCCATGAGGAACAGGGCCATCCAAAGCAACTTGCCCTATGTTCCTCCCACTAACAACGATGCTATAAATGAGCTCACTTCGTAACTGCCTCCCATCATAACTCATCAAAGCACCTTCCATACCGATCCGGAAGAAGAGATCTCTGAAGAAATCATGTTGGATGAAGATGCAAAAACCATTCCGGACGCACATCTCATGACTTCAGTTCACTACCAATCAAAGGCATCCGTATCCAAGTCTCCTTATGACTTCGGATCCACCTCCTCAACCACTCCGGATGGAGGTTCAAACTCCAAATTGCAAGAAGATGATGATGCAACCAAACTGGGTCCTTCAACAAATCCTTCCTTACACCAACCTCCTCCGCAACACTCAGATTCCGATACGGTATCATCAGTTGGCGACTATGTTGACCCCTTTGCTCTCCTCGAGATACGAACCAATGTCTCAGACACCATGAAGAAAGTGTCATCCATGGAATCATCTGTAACAGAGCTCAACATGAAATTGGACCAAAAAGTGTCCGGACTTAATTCCAAACTTGATGCCATTCTCCAGTCACTATCCCAGCAGTCCGGACCATCTGTTGCGGAACGCGAAGCTCAATTAGATCAGTTAATCTCCCTCCGGCTCAAGCATACCATTGAGGAAGTCGACACCAAATACGACATTCTGGTTGATCATTATCTCAACACCATCACTTCCATGCTCAAGGTTCATGATGATCTGGTGTCTGCTACCAACGACCTAATTAAGCAGACCCACATTCGTCATGAGAAGCAGATTCAAAGGCTGGAGAATGAGATCCAGAAAAAGGATGAAATGAACATGATCATTCAACAAGTCCTCATTAAGCTTCTTCGCTCAACTTGGAACATTGTTGATGTTCCGAACCCGAAGTTTGATGAGATGATTGCTATCCTCAGCAGCACGTTCAAACACCTCTCTGATCAAGCCCCCACTGCTGACGCCTACCATGCTCTCACTCTTCAACTTACCACAGGCCTTCAGAAAGTCTTCTCCAAATTCGACGATCTGAAAGAGACCTTGCAGCTTGCACCGGTTCTGAAATTCACCGATGCAAGAGGGGGAGAAGGCTCAAGTAAACAATGGAAACCCGCCTCGGAATTTGTACTCCGGGATGATGATCTGGATTCCGAAGAAGAAGACGTTCAAATCGTCTCCGGAATTCTGGGGATCACTGAAGGAGAAGGAAGTGAAGATGAAGATGTATGTGTTCCGGATGAAGCTCCCAAAGGAGTTATTGGTCTTCAAGCTCCAAAGTTGACCATTCCGAAGGAAATAACTGAAGAACAAAAGAGGATTTGGTCTGCAGTCTCTTGGCCATCCTCTCTTCCGGACGCTTTTCAAATGGCTGTTAAAATGGCTAAGGCAAAATCATTCATGACCGCTCAATCCTTTCAAGCCACTCCTTCAGTACAGCCTCCCATTCCGGAACCAAAAATCGCTCCAATCGACCAGGGCTCTCCCCTCCGGACCCCTGATGAAATTTCGGAAGAACCTCTTCCAACTCCCACTCCAAAATTCACAATTGATTTGAATATGAAGGTGGTTATAAATGCTGTTCAAAGAGACAAAGGGAAGAAACCAATGACTGTCGAACAACAAGTCCTTCAGTCCGGACCTCCTCTCAAGCACAAACATGGATGGTCTCAAGAGGAAATCAATCAGGCATTAGAGGACAGCATCCGGATCCAAGCCCTAAAAGACAATCCTGATCCGATGCGTGGCATTTCTCCTCTCTGTCGTGAAGGCATTCTCAAGGCTCAGGAAATCGTTTCGTGCCTCTACTACAAACTTCCCTCCAATGATGCTGATCAGCTGGATCTTCCTCTCTCTCCTTACAGCAAATTCTACACCAAATTTTCCACTCTTCATCCATCAGACGATCCGGAAGTAATCATCCGGACTGAGAGAGAAAGGCTTAAAACTTTCTACTCTAAAAACACTCAACCCTTCAAGGAAGTGTGGACAAGGAAGAGGATCACCAAAGTTCAAGGCTTCGGAAGAAAAATATTAGTGAAATTTGAGCTTAACTGTCCCTTATTCCGTTTCCTCCTCCTCCGGAACAAGCCAACTCCCCGGACTGTTACTGATGCGGATTTTCCTTCAATGAATCCGAACGACATCCTCACCTTAGCTTCTTACTTCAGATAAAATCAAAAGAATGACATCAGTATGCATGCTTACCACGCAACTCTCAGCTTTCTAAAAGATTATGCTGTTGAGTTCTGCCGATGTGACTACGAGCTTGCACACCTCTACGGAACAGAACAATTTGTTGCCAATATCGACTTCGTTCTTCCGGAAGCTGAAATTCTTGCAGATTGTCCCATTGAAGAACCGGTTCTAGGGTTTGTCTACACAACTAGAAGAACCAACAAGAATGACTTCTTCCGAGTCCTTGACAAACACCTAGTTCCGACCAAAGCTCTGAAGAAGTTCATATCTCGGGCGTCTAAGTCTGATGCTCTGGAACAGGTCAAGGAAAAGTTTGTAAGTCAACTGGCGTGGTACATTGCGGTGCGAGAATGGTTGTTCAGAGCCTACACCTTCATCAAGGAAGAAATGAACTAAGCTTGCTGGATTGCTAAGTTTACTTAGGGGAAGATTGTTGGAACCTAAAAGTGAACCTCTAGCAATCCTAAGTCCTTATTCCGAAGCGTGTACATTCCGAAGTGAAGAGTGGTCTGGAACCTGTCCGGACCAAATAAGAAAATGAGAAGAATGAAGGCATTCCGGAGTTGACCATCATGTCCGGAATGCATGTTGATCCGGAACATCTATGTTTTGTCTTTTGTGCATTTATTACTTTTGTCTTCTTATTGATGTAACGTTTCATAGGACTTAGTATATAGTTGTATTTGGACAATCAAAATGTCAGATTTATCTCTTTTGTCCAGTCCTATGTAAACACTTGGGTTAATTTGCTGTAACATTCACTCCTATATATAGGAGCATTCAATACAAGTCAACTACGGATCTTTCACTCACTTTTGGCATTTACTCTAAGCATATTCAAAACATTCTTCTTGTTCTTCATTTATTAGCTTTACCTTGATCATTTACTCTCAATCTTCATTTATGTCTTGATCATTTGTTGAACATATTATCTAAGACTTGACTGGTCTTTCCAGTCTTGACTTGAACATCCATTAGCAAGCAGCCATTGATCTTAAGCATTCACTCAAGGTTTGAGTTTTCAAACCTTGTCCATGCGTATCGATCTTGTTCTCACAGTTTCATGCCTTTTGACTCAACAACTAGGCAGGAATCTGGTATTTCAGATAGTTGGTAGACAAGTTGGGACAAGGGAGGTCTTGGCCGCTTTTGGAAAGCACCTACGAGGCAGCACAATGTTCCGGGTAGTATGAGTGATTTGGGATTCGTGTGGGTGGAGTATCTTGTTGTTCGGGAAATGCTAAGTCACTTGTAGTTTGGATTAAATAATCTCAGAGTAATTGATTTGACCCTGTTGTGCAGATCTCGTTTAAGTCTAAGTGTCGTAGGGATGAATCTGTTACTCGAACGATTATATGATCCTTCTGTCAAGTA
This sequence comes from Lactuca virosa, assembly GCF_052849685.1. Lineage (NCBI taxonomy): Eukaryota > Viridiplantae > Streptophyta > Magnoliopsida > Asterales > Asteraceae > Lactuca > Lactuca virosa. The sequence continues at coordinate 238,874,274 of NC_136434.1, read as the reverse complement.
TAAGTGTTCTGCAGTTGTTTATGGTCAGTAACTTTGTTCCTAGTGTTAGAATCAAGAGAATCAAGGTTGGAAGTGCTTTGTTTAGTTTGGTATTCAAGGTAGAAGTGGTTTTATGCATGGGTTTATGGATTTGTCTTTGTTGGGTCTAAGAGCTCTGCTTGGGTTGGGTTCGGTTGCTTTGGGGAGACCGTTGTATGATCAAGGTTCTTATTGTGTCCCTCGGGCTGTTGGGCATGCCATGGATGGAAAGGAATGATTTCGAGGATGAAATCGAATTTAAGTGGGGGAGAGTTGTAACATCGGTTTCGAATTGCTTCATTATTTGGGGTCGTGGCCCGATCATCATTTATCATAAGGCTTAGGACCTTTGGGAAGAAAGGTTTAGACCCATTTAGATGTGGGTAGTGTTAGTTATGTGATGAAAGGGTTCGGTTTGTGATTTATAGCCCAAGGGTATCGAAAACGGCGTTGGTTCGAGCCTTTTATGAATTTTGGATTTGATTTCGATTGGGTTTCAAGAAAAAGTAAGTTGATAGGAGTGTAGGGCTTCTCGTTAGCTTTACGTGGATATAAAGAACGTCGAAAACTGATAAGGGATGCAAAAGTTATGATCATTTGAAGTTAGAAAGGTTTGGACCAAACCGGGTACGCATGGCGTACAAGGGAGGTACACATGGCGTACACAGGAATTTGGATGCGAGAGCATTTGGTAACGCCCTATGTTACCCAAGGGAACGCGCTGCATTCATCAGGCCAGATTAAAACTCTAATTTAGGGTCTTGGACCCTATTTAAAGACCTTAACTTACCTCCAACTCTCATTTCCTTCAGCCTCCATCCTCTCTAACCCTAAGAACGAAACCCTAGCCTCCATTTGAGTGATTCTTGAGCTTTAAAGTGGTTCATGTGTATTTTGGTGCTTGAGGAGAAAGAAGGAACTTCTTGAAGAGTCATTGGTTGACTTGGAGCTTTTGGATCCAGGCTTTGTGCACCTAGATCTATCTTCTGAAGGTATAAAGTCTCAACCTTGACAACTCATTCATGTAGATCAAGCTAAGTGGTATTTTGTTATGGTTTTGGTCCCTTTGAGGTTGTTCTTGTGAGTAGAAGTTACATGAGAACATTTGAGCTTCATATTTGGTCCTTGTTAAGGTTATGGAGTCATAAAGTTTGGATCTTGATGGGTAGAAACCTTCCATGCATGATTTCTTAGTCATTTAATGAAGTTGGGACTTAGGGTTTTGATTTGGGTCCCATTGAGTTATGATAAGTCATAAAGTTGGAAACTTTATGACTTAAGAAGTCCCTTGAAATCAGATCTGGAAGTTTGGATTGAGGTCTTAAGGGATTAAGAAGTTATTAAGACATTTTGGGGTGATTTTGACCTTTGGAGTCCATCCTTGGTGTTGGGCTTCATTAAGCCATGCAAAGGCTTAAAGCCTTTTGACTTTATGGATCAAGTCACTTATATTTAGCCATTCTGAGGTTTTGGACGTTTGGCTTAAAGGATTAAGTCATTGGAATGACTTTTGGCTGGCCGTCGGGGACACGGTGCGTACCACTAGGGAACACCGCATGTTCCGGCAATGATGCCTTTTTTTGGACCAGCGACGTACGTCGTGCATACGAGCGATGTATGTCGTGCGTACGTCTGATCAGATGGGATTTGGGCTTTTTGGATCATTGGACTTTGGGGCTTTGATTTTGGGCTTAATTGGTTGGGCTGAGGACTTTCATTAAAGTTGTATTTATTTATTAGGATTGTTTTGTTGGGCCTTAGTGGGCCCAATGGGCTTGGGCTATTAGTGGGCCTGATTAGTTGGACCGTTTATGGAATAACGGATTTGGTTTGAAACTCAATTGTTAATTGGGTCTTGTTTGTTTGATAGCGCATGGTTTCTAGCGGATCTGCAGTTAGAGAATATTCGTGGGTTTAGCTGTCGAGGAGAGTTTTCCTCACTGTACTTTCGGGTCAAAGGCACCAAAGTCGGCCATTGGTTGGATAAACATATATTGTTGATATGTTGAGTAGGGAATGGATATGCATGCTAGTCTTGATATTCTAGTCTGGTAGATCAGTAGGACTACCTGTGATTCTGTCTGCGTGATTATTTGTATATGGTTTTTATCTGTCGGAATATTATGTTGGGTTGAGGTTGTACTGCTTCGTGTTGTAGCCAACAAACCCTGGAGCATTCTAGTTTACTATACCCTTTGGCGACCGATCGGGCTTTGTTGCGGATCACAACACCCAATTTATTCAGTTTGATCTTGTAGACCCATTGAGTTCCAACTACATTATGTCTTTTAGGCTTCGATACAAGTTTCCCAACCTTGTTTCTTTCAAACTCTGCCAGTTCCTCTTACATTGCAACAATCCAATCAGGCTCCAAAAGTGCCTCTTTCGTGGTTCTGGGCTCGGTTAATGACATAAAATTTGCATAGTGACAATGAGTAGTTAGATCTGAAGAAGAACGAGTTTTTATACATGCAGATGGATTTTCGATGATTTAGCCAGGTGGGTGATCTTTCTTCCAAACATGTAGATGTGATTGGTGATGTTCAACAGTTGCATTAGAGGGAATGTCCTCTATTTCAAAGGAGGCTTCGGTTCTATTTGTTGGCAGTTATTCCCCCTTGGTTTGTGAAAACCCCCCGATGAGTCTTGAACTGTTGGGATTAGTTCAACAATTGAAGATGAAGTTTCCCCCTGGACTGATGATGGTTCCCCCAGAACTGATGACTGTTCCCCCTGGACCAATGATGGATTTACAATATTTAGATCCCCTTCAGTATCAATGTTTTCCACTTCTTCTTCCTCGGAATCATCAGAGAGAGTTGATTGATTCATCACTTGGTAGACAGGTACCGGAGCAGCATCTTAAGTACTGGAACCTCGATGGTTACGATTTCCAAAGGATTTGAGCTTTCCCCCTCAACTGGTGAGGTGGAAGTATTGAATGAAGTTCCTTCAGAAATATTTGGTCCAGACATCTTTTCAAAACCAACCCTGTTTGAACAATTCTTTTGATCAATCTGATTTAAATGATGAAGCAGACTACCAACAACTGTGTGCTTTGGTAGCAAACACAAACCTCCAGAGATTTATTCCAAATCACGGTCAATCGAATTTCAAACCAAATTTTCAAAACCGACCATCATTTGGACAAAATAATTCTGGATTTCAACCAAGACCTCAACCTGTTCAAAACAACTCAGGTTTTCAACCAAGACCTTATTTTGGACAAAATTTTCAAAGACCTTCCTTCCAAAACAATTCAAACCAAGGTTTTCAAAACCAGGGATTTCAAAACAATCCCAACTCAAGTCATCAAAACAATAACCAAAACAACAGTTTTCAAAACCAAAACAGAGGATTCCAAAATCAAGGTTACACTAATCAAAACAATGGCTTTCAAAACAACCAAAATTTTGGATTCCAACATAACCCTTCCCAATCTTCCCAACAAATCCAAACTCAAGCTCCTGAAAGACTTCCGATTAAAAGTCAAAAGGATGACAGTGATGAAGAAGTGATCATTTGTCACAACTGCAAAGGAACTAATCACTATGCCAGAGAATGCCGAGCTAAAAACAAAACCAAAGTCAAAGACTCAGCATACTACGCTCAAAAAGCCGATGAATTAAAGAAACAGGAAAATCAAGATAAGCAAAGAGCATTGATGGCAATCCATGAACCAAACGTGGAATACTGGCCAACTTCTGAAGACGAAGCTGACAATGAACCAACACAATCAAACTTCTGTTTCGTAGTTGGTGTTGATAGACCTTCAAGAGCTCCAAACGTCATAGAACAGGTATGGTCTATGATCTCTGAACTTGGTCTTTCGAAATCAATTTTTGAGTCCCATATAACCAAGATTGAGAAAAGTCTAGAAGCTGATCTCAAAAAATATCATGACACAATGATCAATTCCGATATCTGCAAATCTGAGTTACAAACCTTGCAACTCAAATTTGGAGAATCAACAAGGATAAAGAACAAATTGGAAAGAGACGTTGAAAGAAAATCAGAAGATTATAATCACGTCTTGGAACAATTAAATCAAACCCTAATTCAGAAAAGGATTTGGAACAAAAAAATCAGTCAGTCATTTCCTCTGAAACAAAAGATGTTTTAGAAAAGGAAATCCTTCAGTTGAAACAAAACTTTCAAGAATCAACTGAAAAATACAAAATTTTAAATGAAAAACTGACTAATTCTTTAAACCAAACCAATTTTCTTGAATCTGAAAACAAAAGATTGATATGGAATATGAATTCTATCAAAATTGCTAGAAAACTAAGTGATGATGTTTTCACCAAAGCAAACACCTTAAGAACTGGCAAAATTGATACGAATTACAGACCAGGAATTGGAAGAGAATCCTTTGAAAATGAACTAGCTAAACAAGAAAACATGACAATTTGTGAAAACTCTGAATCCACTCTTCCAGATCTTTTCACATCTGCTAATGAGGAAGATTCAGATGACGAAACAGTTATCAACTGTAGCCCAGATGACACTGCTTTCACTGTTTCCAAAAAGTCTATCAAAAGAGTTGTAAAATCTGAAACAAACTCTGCTAGTTCTTCAACTCACCAAATCAAACATACCAATGAAACCACCAAAACCCCACTTAACAAACCAAAAGTTTTTGAAAACAAACCAAAGAAACCAGTTCAACCTTACCTCATACCTCAAAAACAGGTTTCCAAACAAAAACCAAAACCTTTTGAAAACCGCTTTCAAGAGATCACCTTTAACCATTCAAGGAACTTTCAAAAACGACCAAATCAGAAAGTTTCAAAACATCATCTTCAAAAAGCCTTTCATAACCGCCAATCACATCCCAGATATGAAGAGAACTTTTCAAAAAAAAAATTCACATCTAGGATATCATTCACCAAATCACAGATTTTATCAACCAACGAATTTTCATAAACAAATCACTTTTTGGGAAAATTTGATAAATAAAATCAAACCCCAACCATTCCATCCTTATAAACCAAACTCTTATAGCAATATGAAGTCAAATGCTACAAGAAGTTCGGTAAACAAAAAACCCAAAATAAAAACAACTAACAAATCAGGACCCATTCAGATTTGGGTACCTAAATCTTCTGTCTAAATTGCAGGTATCTAATGCTGGAGAACCCAAGGATGATACATGGTATATTGATAGTGGCTGCTCCAAGCATATGACAGGAAACCGAAACTACCTTCGTGACTTCAAACCAACCCAAACCAATCAAGACGTTACCTTCGGCAACAACATGACGGCAAAAATCAAGGGTTATGGAAACATAACAAATGGTAACTTCACCATAAAGAAAGTTGCCTATGTCGATGACCTGAAACACAACCTCATCAGTGTTTCTCAACTGTGTGATAACAATCTTGAAGTCCTATTCACCAAACAAAGAAGCTTGATCATGGACGCCAAAACCAAAGAAATCATTGTTGATTCTTACCGTGCCGGAAATATGTATCCACTTGACATGGATCTTATCTATGGTAAACCCGATATATGTCTGCTATCAAAAGCCCCAGTAGATATCAGTTGGTTATGGCACCGCCGCCTTTCCCATCTAAACTTTGGGTACATCAACAAACTGATCGGCGATGATCTTGTTAGAGGACTGCCACTTCTGAAGCTTGATAATGAAACTCTGTGTGCTGCATGTGAAAAGGGAAAACTTTCCAAATCCACTCACAAAAGCATCTCAGAATCTAGTGTATCCGAACCACTAGAATTGCTGCACATAGACCTTTGTGGCCCTGCCAAAACCCAAACCATACAAGGGAAGAAGTACATTCTTGTTGTCGTTGATGGCTTCTCGCGCTTTACTTGGGTCTTCTTCTTAAGACTAAAATCAGAAGCACCTGAAGAGATGATCAACTTCATAAAACAAATCGAACTGAAGCTCAAACGACCTGTTCGAAGAATCCGAAGTGATAATGGTTTAGAGTTCAAAAACAAGACTCTAGATTCATTTCTCAAAGACAAAGGAATTGAACATAACTTCTCAGCCCCATACACTCCACAACAGAACGGAGTTGTCGAAAAAAGGAACAGAACTCTATGTGAAGCTGCAAGATCAATGCTTATCTTCGCTGATCTGCCACAATACTTCTGGGCAGAAGCAATAGCCACAGCTTGCTACACTCAAAATCGTTCCTTAATCCATAAACATCTTCATAAAACACCATATGAAGTCATTAACAACCGAAAACCAAACATCAAATTTTTCCATATTTTTGGTTGTCGATGCTTCATAAAGAACAATAAAGATCACCTTTCAAAATTTGAATCAAGGTCGGACGAAGGAATTTTCCTTGGTTACTCATTTTCTTCAGCTGCTTATCGAGTACTGAACAAACGTACCAGAGTAATTGAAGAAAGTACCGATGTTCATTTCGATGAATTTTATGTCAGGAAATTGGATCGTGAACATTTTGGTTCAAAAATGATCGATAATATTTTTCAAAATCCAATTCAACAAACACCTTCTCCTGACAGAGATATTGAAATCGATCTTGATTTACTTTTTGAACAACCCAAAACCGCTTACAATTCTGAACTTCTAACTACTTCTATTGATTCTACAGGAACAACCACTGAAGGAACTCCACAAACAAACCGAAATGATGAAGATCAATTCGAGGGGGAACCACCTACACATACTTCTTCATTGGAACAAACACCAAATCCTCCTTTAAATACCCCATCCCCAAATATCCAAAACAATCCCGATGCATCATTTATGAGGAAACCTTCAAACCTATTCCAAGATGAAACTCCCGGAGAAGAACAATGGGATACTGAAATTCCAATTATTATAGCAGAAGAGAATCGCTTAATAAAATGGACCAGAAACCACCCAACTGACCAAATCATCGGAGATCCAAACTCAGGCATCCAAACTAGAGCCGCAACTTCTAATGATTGTTTATTTGGAGCCTTCTTATCCATGACTGAACCCAAAACCATACATTCTGCTCTCAAAGATCCAGACTAGGTAAAAGCTATGCAAGAAGAGCTAGAAGAATTTGAAAGAAATGACGTATGGAATCTTGTCCCTACCCCACCCGATGTTTCTGTTATAGGTTCAAGATGGGTATTCAGAAACAAAACTGACGATCAAGGAATCGTTTGTCGAAACAAGGCACGTCTCGTAGTCAAAGGATATTCACAACAAGAAGGAATCGACTACGATGAAACATATGCTCCAGTTGCTAGAATTGAAGCAATTCGCATCTTTCTTGCATATGCTGCACATAAGAACTTCAAAGTATTCCAAATGGATGTTAAATGTGCATTCCTACATGGAGAGTTAGATCGCGATGTATACATCCAACAACCACCAGGTTTCGAAGATCCCAAATTTCCTGATCACAGCTTCAAATTGCAGAAAGCTGTCTATGGCTTGAAACAAGCACCCCGAGCCTGGTATGCCACATTGACAACCTTTCTCGAAGAATCAGGTTTTAAAAGAGGTTCAATCGATCAAACCCTCTTTCGTAAAATCTATAATAAACATCTTTTAATCGTACAAATATATGTTGATGACATTATTTTCGGTTCTACTGATGAATCTTTGAGTATTAAGTTTGCAGATCTAATGAAGAGCAAATTTGAAATGAGAATGATTGGGGAGATGACTACTTTTCTCGGACTTCAAATCAAACAGTCAACTGATGGCATTTTCATCAACCAAGAGAATTATGTCAAAAACCTACTCACTCGCTTTTCAATGGACAAATCCAATACCGCAAAAACCCCAATGGCTTTTGGATACAAAATCGATGCAGACTTAAATGGCAAACCTGTTGATCAGAAAAGATATCGTGGAATGATCGGATCACTCTTATACCTCACTGCCAGCAGACCTGACATCATGTTTTCTACATGTGTATGTGCCAGATACCAAGCAAATCCTATGGAATCCCATGTAGTTGCTGTGAAACGCATCTTCAAATACCTAAAAGGCACTCCCAAACTTGGCCTTTGGTATCCAGCTAAATCCGATTTTCAGCTGAACGCTTTCACCGACTCAGACTATGGAGGATGCAAGTTAGATAGAAAGAGTACATCTGGTAGCTGTCAATTCCTAGGAGGTAGACTAGTGAGTTGGACTTCAAAGAAACAGACTTGTGTATCCACATCAACAGCAGAAGCTGAATACGTCGCTGCCGCCAGCTGTTGTTCGCAAGTCATATGGATGCAAACTCAACTGCGAGACTATGGCTTCAAAATTTCACAAATTCCCATATTTTGTGACTCAACCAGTGCAATTGCCATTTCTCACAATCCCGTTCACCATTCCATGACAAAGCACATCGACATTCGATATCATTTCATCAAAGACAACATTCAAAAGGGTCATATCGAATTGCACTTCATCAACACCGAAGATCAAATTGCCGATGTCTTCACTAAGGCTCTCGATGAAACAAAGTTTCAATACTTCCTAGGCCGTCTAGGAATGTTAAATCCAGATAACATCTATCCTTAAACTTTTACTTTTTGTTTGTACAAAAGTGTGTTTACTTTCATTCAAAAGGAAAATTCAAAAACAATTGAAAATTGCTTTCCTTTCAAAAATACGAAAAACATTCAAATAACCAATATTTCCAAAAACATTCAGAAAAACAAATCTTCAAAAAAAAATTAATAAAAGACTTGCCATAATAAGCTTTTATAGAACCTTGTGATTAATCTTCTCTTGACTTAATTTTCAGATGCTTATGCTCGATGAAGATTTTAAGTCATATTGATTCTCAATTGGAGTGAAGGTTCAAATATCCTACTTTTCATAATGTATATAACTTTATTTCCTTCGATTTTATTTCATTATTGACGATTTTAAACAATCAAGGGACATAAGGTTAGGAGGTTCAGATGAAAACAAAAACCCATGTGAGAATTTGTGCCTCGTCGATCTAAATCATTGTGGAAATCATTTCTTGTGAGCTTAGGTGTGTCACTATTGCTTATAAGGTATACCCAATTATACCTTGTCACGGTCTCATTTTTGCTTAGATATCAAAATGACCAGGGACGATACATTCATTTCTTACATACTAGACAAACTGTCTTTTATGCCACCTATCCCTACCTAGATAAAAGCCAACAAAAAATGAAGACTTGCGATCCCATGATCCATCAAGCAAACAACGACATATCCTTACAAGAAAACCAAAGGAAAAACAAATATCTATCAACATCCAATCCTCAAAGACAAATCAACAAGAAAACAAATGGATTCAATAAAGATATACCAAACAAAACAAAAAAAAAATATATTCTATATTTGGTATTTTCAAACAAACTTTCAACCAAATGGTTATTTCAAAACAAAAATCATAAAATCCCGCGATTTGTTTTAACCATTTTTCACAAAAGAAGATATCTCAATCACTCAAGTCAAATACTCTTAAAAAGCTCTCAAATGTAGCAAATTCTCAATGCTAAAACAAAATATCTTTTTACAATAAATCGATATTGATCAACAAACAGGATACTATCAAAGAAGAAGCTGCAACAACAATGGATTTCCCGGGATACTGTAGCCTTCATCACTGAAGAATCTTAGTTGCAAACTGCACTATGAAAATTGCTAAACCCCTCTACATGTATTTCCCGACGGAGAGAGAGAGTGAACTTTAATGGCATGAATGAAGAAACCCGCTGAGTAATGCCGAAACCAGTCTTATGTGATTGATTATCTAATAATGCGACTAAGTGACTTTACAGGAAAAGCATAGCTGAACACCTCCGATATGAGTGTGAGTCGTCAGAGAGAGATATCACTCATTTTTAGTGATCATTAACTTGTTCTGCTGCCAGAACAACCAAACACCCAAGTGAAGTGTGAGCTATACCTATGAGCGTTCATCTGAATCGACCTGTTAGACCACTTGTCGTCATTAATAATGCTATAAAATCTAAGGAAATTTCTTTAGATACATATATGACTACTCTTTGATAACCGAACCCGAGACTTTGATTCGGAAACAAATTTCTGAAAATCTTTTACATAAGATATGTTAAACCAAGTCACAAACTTTCAAAACGATTACAATGGTTTTATATATATCTTCTCATTGACAAAACTTTTATCCCAAATCTTCAAGATTAAAATTGTTAATGTGATTATATCTATCCTTATTTCATCAATGATCACATAGGGGGAAATTGTTGAAAAATGTTTTTATATGTGATCATCACTGAAATAAGACGAATTGGTTTTATATTATCTAACAAATATTATCAGTTATTTCAGGTTGCGTGGATTCGTGCTTAATTATGAAATAGAAAAATATGCAAAAGACGAAATACGCAAAGACGGAAAAATAGACGCAATATTTGGTCGTTTGAAGACAAAACAAATCAAGACTAAAATCGTCAAGAATTTAAAACCTCAAGGGTCAAAAATGGAAATTCAATTCACAATTGGATATATATATATATATATATATATATATATATATATATATATATATATATATATATATATATATATATATATATATATATATACAAGTGTTCGTGTGTATATATATATATATATATATATATATATAACTTGTATATATATATATATATTATATAAATATATATGTATATATATTATATTGTATATATATATATATATGTATGTATATTGTATATATTGTATATATATATATATATATATATATATATATATATATATGTATGTATATCGTATATATTGTATATATATATATATATATATATATATATATATATATATATATATATACATGAATCATGCATATATATATATTGGAAAGAAATCTTCACAAAAGCAAAAGTACCAAACATCATGTGTGCTTCCAACCTTTACAATCAATCACTTCATTACTTTTCCTTAAACAAACAAGAGTTGCTTGATTCCTTTGCATATATATAGATGCATGTTTACATGAGTTTTTGTGTGTGTTTTGTGTTTCCTTGTAATATATCTCCTATTACTCACTCAACTCCAGAAGAATAAACACATAGCCAACCTCAAAATAATCTCCAAACACCCTCCAAATACCCTCCTTAAACCTCCTCCAAAAACCATTTCAAATCACCACAACCATCACCACCTTGCTGTTTTTCGACATCAGAATTTGCAAGTTAAGAAAAAATTCACCGAGCACAACTCAACAAGATAATACAGGAGAGATTTGCACCGCAAATTATTCAGGACCTTACCTACATCCAGGAATTTTCCTCGATTTTTTTGACCACTGCAAACCCCAGAGAGACGCGAGAGAGAATTGGCTATCCAGAGAGATTTACTACGAAAATCTATATTCGTAACCACCCAAAGCTCTTTCAACATCACCCTCTTTGTTACCTTATACCACCAAAACTACAACCTTATTACACCTTCTACCACCCTCCAAATACCTACTTCAACCTCATCAAACCACCTTAAAAAACCCCATACCCACATACAAAAAAACATTACCCGTGTATTTTGTATCGTTTTGTAAACAATTCATTGTTACATAAAAAGAACTTATTGTTACTTACCGGATTGAACTTTGAACAAATAGAGACACAGTCTATTAAGATCCAGTCCAACCCTAAGCCTGTTAGTCATTTATTTGACTAACAACTTGACAAAACAGTCGTTCCACAAGTCCCGTTCTAACACCACCTACTATATATATATTTATATATTTTATTAACGCTTTATGTCATTTAAATACTGTCATTTATTTCATTTATAGCTTTCAGTCATTTATAGCTTTCCAGTATTTATTTATTCCGCACTTCTTATCTTTCCGCATCTAATCTCATTAAATATATATATATATCTGTCACCCAGTAACTGGTAACCGAGCATTTTATTCGTGGTAATCAGATTGTTATATATTTCTAACAATAAGAATATTCCTCAATATAACACCCAAATGAAATATTAAGGTTGAGATCGAACTAGATATTTCACAACTTAGAAAATGGATGACGTAATCTAATTGTGAAATAAATAAAGGTAGGTAAATGACGATTTACCAATTTCACCACGAAAATGAAATTTTAAACGAATTAGGTTTTAAATGAAATTCCTAGATCTTTTGAGATTCATTAAACTATTCAATGGCATGTTTATTCTTGATTATGCTCTTCCATTTGTGACTGGGATACCGATGATCACAAGCAAGATGTGAATAACCATGAAAATTAGTTTGGTACTCTCGATGTCATTTATCATCTAATCAATGTGTCGGTTAGCCACACACGCTCCATTAATCAATGATAATTTACGAGACACCCATTACCACCCTTTATTAGTCCATATTAGTGTGTTGGCTAACCACACCCGCTCCACTAATGACTTATATAAAGTGCAATGTGCAATTTCATGGATTAGCATCAAATTCACATTTTTCCAAAAGTAACTAAGATTGGGAATTTTATAAAAATTTAGTTACTTTATTAATTTCATTATACTTATTAATGAGAATTATTTGTCCTATCAAACCCGTTCAGCTAACGACCCTCACCCAATAAAGGGAGCGGTGCGTAATAGTGGATACCCACTGGCGGTCATTTTATAAGCCGCTTCCTTAAACTCCCCTTATAGATCGGCTTCGTGAATGAGGCATACTAGCGGTTCGACTGACTTGTCTTATACATATACTAAATGTTAAACATTTAATTTTACATATAGTATAAGGTGTATTTTCAACTTTTCAAAATTCTAGGGTTTTATAATCTTTTAAATTTCGAAATTAAAACAATTTAATTAAATTTAAAAGAAATTGATTTAATAATTATCTACTAATTAAATCTTTAATTAATTTATTAAACCAATTGAGGATTATCCAATTAATTTAATCAAAATAATTTAACCTAATCCTTTACACTAATTTTTGAAAAACATGGGAGGGATATTCAAATTTTATAATTATCCAAATAATCACATAAAGAGATAATTACTAAAAATAAGAAAACCCTATTATGAAACCCTAATTTTCGAAAATGACAAATCTTGGGGAGGAAGAAAAAGATTTCAATTCATGCCTATTTCGAAAATCAAGAGGGTTTGGGAAACCCTAATTTTCGAAACTTGTAGGACAAGGGAAAGGGTTACAACCCTTTTCCAAATTTCTGAAATCTAGGGTTAAGAAACCCTAATTAGCGGAAACCCTAAGTCCAAAGGGTTTAATTGCCACAAATCCTAATTGATTAAGTTCAACCAATTGTAATCAAATTCAATAGAAAACAAACCAAGGATCTGATACCACTGATGAGTTTTGAGTATAATAAACAATCCCTATGTGTGCATGCAACCCTAATATTCTTGGATCTATGTTTTCTCTAATTGAGCATCAAAAGGAAAACCCTAAGAGGCATACACTATTTTCGAAATCTATAACAAAAAATAGTAAACATACCTTTAATTGTTATGTAGTGATAACAATATGAATCCAAGACTTCTTGAAGCTTGAGAGCAAGTGTTACAAGTGTAACACCTCTAATGGTTCACACCCAAACCAAGCAAGAGGATGAGATAGGAGAGAAGAGGAGAAGGCTTGAGAAATTCGACTATTCTTCTTGGGTAAATAGTGGCTGAAATCATGAAGAGGTGTAGCCCTTTATATAGTTTTGGTAGCTTAGACCAAAGCTAGGGTTTTCTGGAGGAAACCCTAATTCCTTAGCTTAAGGCCTAAGAAACCCATGAACTTCCCATCCAAGGCCTTGGATGAAAATTCTAGGGCCTTCCTAGAAGTTTTCGTCCAACCCTTCTAGGGAGGTCCAAGAGCCTAATTCCTCAACTATCAATAAATTGTTAAACAACCCCTGTACTTTTAATTAATACAGTTAATCCCAAAATTAATTCTGATTACTTTTTGATTAACTATTAATTAAATAATATGATTTCCAATTAATATATTATTTCCATAATACATTAATAAATCAATTATCTTAATTTATTATTCAAATAATAAATTCAACCTCTTTCTCCAAAAGTTATCATGTTCAATTGCTAGTATGAGGGCAACCCAAAAGGACTGTGCTACTATCAATTCAAGTACATACCAATTATAGTTATGGGCTTATACACCTAATCAAACAAGAATTTCTTTCTTTTTGTATTTCTGGAATATGAGTGTGTGACTTGTTATAATTGATCCTAGTGATATTACAAAGAATAGGTATGTCATCTTGATAAATATGGTTCTACTTCGTCGGATATTTATTATAGTATCCGGAACACGGAATATATGAAATAGATTAAGAAATATTTGAACCATGATTCATACTTAATATTCAAACCTCGCGGCCGGACTCCATTAAAATTCAAAGAATAGAATTTCTAAATATAAATCGAAATTGTTTCTTGTTTCAAACGCATATTTATGCTTAGTTTGATTCAAAGTCATATTTCTTTAGATTTTTATTCATTATCTATTCGTAGAATAAGTGATGATATGATGGTTCTTACTCGGGTTATCTTTAGGCTTAACTTAATATTTTTATTGAATCATCATGGTTATAGTATGAATCTGGGGTTTTAATCGATTCATAGCGTCTTAACAAGAGAATTCCTATCAATAATCAAGAAAAACAAATAATAAACATTATATACAAAAACAAATAAAAGAAAAGGAAAGAAATATGTTAATCCGATCAGTTTACCGATGGTCGGCAAGTATGATGGTCCTAATAACTAAAGCTAATTTTGTTTTATTAATCCGATCAGTTCACCGATGGTCGACAAGTATGATGGTCCTAATGATGATCCTACTTGTACTTCGTGTATATCTCACCGGTGGATTTAAAAAAAAACCTCACAAATTAACTTGGGTTATAGGTGCGGTTTTAGGTGTATTGACTGCATCTTTTGGTGTAACTGGTTATTCCTTACCTCAGGGCCAAATTGGTTATTGGGCAGTGAAAATTGTAACAGGTGTACCTGAAGCTATTCCTATAATAGGATCACCTTTGTTAGAATTAATTTGTGGAAGTGCTAGTGTGGGACAATCCACTTTGACTCGTTTTTATAGTTTACACACTTTTGTATTGCTGCTTCTTACTACCATATTTATGTTAATTCACTTCCCAATGATATATAAATAAGGTATTGCTGGTCCTTTATAGAGAAGAGATAGCATAAATATTTTGAATTCAACATTTATCCATTGGGGTAGGAACAATAGTATTTTATTGCTACAAGTATGGATTATTGAAAATAATAAGACATGTATTTGGATATTTCCCTTGAACTACACAATATTTTTATTTGACATAAATAGTTGAACGGAATTTTATGAAGAGAAAATGGATTATGATAGTGTGTGACTTGAACTATTGATTGATGTGTGCAAATATCTGATTATCTACCACATGTAATTCACAACCAAATGTGTCGTTTTTCCAACCATCATGTAAGCCCATACAAAGGATAGGTTGGTTCGCTTGAAGAGAATTTTTCTATGATCAGATAGGAATCATGTCATACATGAGCAGGCTCCGTAAGACCTAGTTCACCTAACTTCAGATTGGATTTAATAGTATACAAATGCATTCATTTCCTCTGCATTGAAGTAATCTAAGATACTATCGAAATAAAAAAAATGTCTTAATAAAAACAGAGGCTAGGCCATATTAATAACTAGTAAAATCCTTTTTATGTGTTTATAAAATGTCTCTTTGGGGATAAACACCAATCATAAGATAAGCCTACTTGGATATTGAGTATTTATTTGAAAGAACTTAATTTTTTGCACTCGATAGTTTCAACTCGAGAAAAAAGAATCCACTAAAATTTTTATTTTACTTACATAAAACCATTCATATATCATATATGTTCATATATCATATATGCGGGTGTCTAGATAACATATATTTTATATGGATTCATTTGTTACTTTTGACTATTGCTCGAGCCGGATGATGAAAAATTATCATGTCCGGTTCCTGCGGGATGGATCTATAAGAATTCGCCTATCCCAATAACAAAAAAAACTGACTTGAATGATCCTGTATTAAGATCGAAGTTGGCTAAAGGTATGGGTCATAGTTATTACGGGGAGCCCGCATGGACAAATGATCTTTTATATATTTTTCCGGTAGTAATTTTAGGTACTATTGCATGTAACGTAGGCTTAGTGATTCTAGAACCATCAATGATTGATGAACTGGTAGATCCATTTGCAACTCCTTTGGAAATATTACCCAAATGGTAATTCTTTCTCGTATTTGAAATACTTCGTACAGTACCCAATAAATTATTGGGTGTTCTTTTAATAGTTTCAATACCTGCGGGATTATTAAACAATACATTTTTTAAAGAATGTTAATACATTCCAAAATCCATTTCATCGTCCAATAGCAACAACCGTATTTTTGATAGGTATCGCAGTATCCCTTTGGTTGGGTATTAGTGCAACATTACCTATTGATAAATCCCTAACTTTAGGTATTCTTCAAATTAATTCAGTTGTGAAATAAAATATCATGACGTATGTATCTAGGGGAAGATCGCTTCAAAGTGAATTCTCCCTAGATACATTTATTCAATTAAATTGTGAATTTATGCCAATTCCAAATAGATGAATTATCCTAAAGATTCGAAACCTATTTTCGGCCTTTTTCTACAAAAAAAAAGATGAAAAACAAATCCAATGAATTTAAAACTTATATTTTTTGTAAATCAATTACAAATTTTTTTTCTAGAATGCCCAAAATTTGTTTGACATCTTTTATGCGAAAATGTTCCATTTTCATAAGATATTCTTGATTGTTATTCAAAAGGTCCAACAATGTACATATGTTGGACCTTTTGAGGCAATTATACATCCTGGGAGGCAGCTCTGATTGCTCAATTAAAATGGATTTGAATGCCATTTTTTTCTTATTTTTTTGTTAGTTTAGCCAATTTATCATAAAAGGTAAAAGGGGGCAAAGAAACCATGTGTTTATTGCCCTCTAAATTTAAATTTTCTTCTTTGGTATGTAATAAGGGAATCAATAAATCAATCGAATTCTGAGAGGCTTCATAAACTGCTTCTTTAGGAGTTAAACTTCCATTTGTCCATATTTCGAGAAATAGTACCTCTTTGTTACCATTTCATAAGAATGAATGTCGTGATTCGCATTTCAAACAGGCATGAATACAGGATCTATAGGATAACTTCCATATTGAAAGGTATTTGGTGCTTTTATAAGATATTCATGATTCTTCTCTATATGCAATCCAATAACCAACTCAATGGGTTCCATTAAGCTAGCTATATGTTGTGTATTATCGAGGATTTCTACATAAAGCCGTAAGATGATATCTTGAACAGTTATATATCCAGGGCCCCTGACACAAATAGACGCCTCAGAAGTTCCATAGAGATTACTTCTCAATACGATTTCTTTCAAATTCATCAAAAATTTCATGTACTGATTCTTAAATACCAATTATGGTAGAATATTCCTGTGATATCTTCTTAGACTTTGCATGTGTGATGCATGTTCCTTCAATTTCTCCAAGAAAAGCTCTTCTCATAGCAATGCCTATTGTGTCTACTTGACCTTTCATAAGCAGAGACAGAATAAAGCGCCCATAAAAAGACGCTTACTCTCGGATGCTGATTCAACACACTTCCACTGTAGTGTCCAAGTAGATACTGTTATTTTCTCTCGAACCATAATAATATTATTTGATCGGATCATTGAATCATTTATATATCTTGTTTCTCTTCCTTTGTTTCTCTTGCTACTGAAATATCTTCAGTTTTTATTTCCACACACATCTTTTTTTGGGGGTCTACAACCATTATGTGGCATAGGGGTTACATCCCGTACGAAAGTTAATAGTATACCACTTCTACAAGTAGCCTGTAATGTCGCGTCTCTTCCGATACCGGGACCTTTAATCATGACTTCTACTTGTTGCATACATTGATCTACTACTGCATGAATAGCATTTCCTATTGCGGTACGAGAAGCAAATGGCGCCCCTCTTCTTCTACCTCAAAATCCACAATTACCGGTAGAGGACCAAGAAACCACTCGCCCCCGTACATCAGTAACAGTCATAATGGTATTATTGAAACTTTCTTGAATATGAATAACCCCCTGCTATTTTACGTGTACTTATTTTACGTGTACTATTACGTAAACCAATACATCCACATGAACCATTTTTCGGTATAGCTTTTCCCATATTTTATCATCTCATAAACTCAAGTCAGAGATATATGGATATATCCATTTCATATCAAAACATATCTCCTTCCTATACACACACACACACACACACACACACACACACACATATATATATATATATATATATATATATATATATATATATATATATATATATATATATATATATATATATATATATATATATATATATTTCATAGTAAACATGTATATATATATATATATATATATATATATATATATATATATATATATATATACATGTTTACTATGAAATAGGTGTTTGTATACATACATACATATATATATATATATATATATATATATATATATATATATATATATATATAATACGTGTTTGTATACATTCTTTTATAAAAACGGATTCGTATATATTGATGTACTTAATAAATACCTATTTTTATAAATAGGTATTTCATATACAAAAAGTATTTAAAAACATTATACAGAAAATATAAGATTTTTATGTGAAAGTACGTTTTTTTATATAAAAATGATTTTAAGGCCAATATGTAATGACTATTTTACAGTTTTCCATATCTTAAATAACATAACTATTTTTTTCTTATATTATCTATTTAGAATGTTAAAACGAATCTTTCTTTTGTTTTACTCTTTATCGTATTCGATTGACCAAAATTTAGTAATCCAATAAAATGAAATGTTCGCGGGCAAATATTTACTCTTTCAATTTCTATTTTAGTTCTATTATTAGCTCATAACTTTTCCAAATAGATGAATTGGTTTCTAGTTGGTTCCACCATCCCGGTCCGTGAATCATTCAAATTCATTGTCACTAGAATCTTTTGAATTCATAGGTTTCATCGTTTTCATCGCTTCTTACTTAATGGTTAGGTCTAAATTGTACAATGGAGCTATTAGTTCTTGAGTCAATATTCTTAGCCTTTATTGTCTTGAAGCTCTTTATTTTTTGTTCGATGAGCATATCCATTTAATGTTAATGATGAATCCATATCGATGATTTATTACTGTAACATTCCCAAAAACTGTGATAAAATTTTTCATTTTGAAATCGATAGTTTCAATCATCAAATAGTTCCAAGTCAATCACAATGTACAATATCCAAAACATCAAAATAAAAGTATCCAAAAATTGCGGAAATCACGAGGGGAGGATGTTGTATCATCACGTCGGGCCCTTCCCTTTCGTACCGGAAGTACCTAAATGCATAAACATAAATTGTAAGCACAAGGCTTAGTGAGCCCCTAAAGTACCACATACTAAACATACAACTGGGCCTAGCCGTAGGGTATATTCCAACCCAAAACACAAAAATGGGCCCAACCCTGGGGTTTATTTCAACCCTATCAAATAAATATGTAAACTCACATAACAACTAGCATTCTACATAACAAAATAATAGGTTGGCATTGGTGCCTTCGACCACGGATACAATGAGAAGACTCACCTCTGACATAAGATAATTGTATCGCACACTCGAGTTGTTGCCAACACGGCTCCTCACACTAATCATAACCCAATAATAAACCTAGTTTATAATCAGGGTTTAACCCAAAAATAATGGGCCAAAACATAATTTATCCTACCAAGGGCAAAAGACCATTTTTGCCCTCCACACATGACCAAACCAACCAAACCCAAAAACTCCCTAGTGACCTAAAGTCTCAAAACGGCCAACGTACAACCCATCTTCGAAAGGTTTATGGGTTGCAACCAGGTATGCCCAGCGTACCCTGGATTACGCCCAGCATGCTTGACAGATTCCAAAAACTCTATTAATGTCTTAATGCTTTAAGACCTTACGTCCAAACTTCAGATCCAAATCTAATAAACATCTATAATCATAAAGTTGCAAACTCTATGCCTTTTCATGGATACAAGGAGCCTAAAACCTAACTCTAAGTCTTATTCATGACCAAAAGGCTTAATAGATTCATCATGCATAATTAGGAAGGACCAAGGTCCCATTTTTATGAACCACCATTCTCTAAAATGAAAGGAAACTCTTTTCAATAGTTCTGGAGTTGCTCAACTCTCAAGATGCAAGGCTATGGGACCATTAATGAACAAATCTTACTATAAAGCTAGATATAAAAATATGCATCAAGGTTTAAGCTTTATACCTCTAGAAGGTGCACAAGGGAGAGTAATTGTTGGATCCAAAGGCTTGAGTGAAACACCACAACTCCAAGAGTCTTCCATCACCACCAAGAACACCCAAAATGACCTTCTAAGGCTTCGAAACAAACACACTCAATTACGGTTTCGAAATGGAGGCTAAGAGAGGTGGAAGTCGGAGTTAAGAAAGGGTGTGAGGCCATAATGATCCTTAAATAGGGTCCAAACCTAAAAATTTAGGTTTTTCCCCCTGTATCATTATGTCCAGTGTACCTATGCATACGCCCAACATACGCAAGGGACTCGCGATCCTCACTTACGCGCTTACGCCTGACGTACCTATCTCGTACGCCAATCGTAGGACCATATCTGCAAAAAATTTAAATAATTGAGCCACAATTGAACGTACCTGGAAGACTGGTGTTACAAATCTCCCCCACTAGAACCAGACTTCGTCCTTGAAGTCCGCCGCTGCAAACAAGTCTGGGTAGTGCTCCCTCATCTCGCCCTCAGGCTCCCACGTCCATTCCGAGTGTTTCCGGTGTTGCCATTGCACCTTCACCAGCTCACCACTTTGTTGCATAGAGTATTGGTCTTCCTGTCAAGAATTGCAATCATTCTCTCCACATAGTTCAGATGCTCATCGACCTGAATATCATCCAAAGGGATCACCACCGAATCGTCGGCTACACACTTTTGTAACTGAGATGCATGGAAGGTGTTGTAGATTTGACAGACCTCATCATGCAAATCCATCAGGTATGCAACCTTGCCCACCGGGGAGGTAATCCTGAAGGGACCAATAAATCGGGGGCCCAGCTTACCCTACTTCCGAAATAGGATGACACCCTTCCAAGGTGACACCTTCAGAAGCACCAAGTCCCCCACCTGAAACTCAAGGCCCGACCTTCGTCGGTCTACATAACTCTTCTTCTAACTATGTGTTGGGTTTTAGTATACTACAACATCCTATGGTGCACATACAACCCTAAATACCTTGGATCTATGTTTTCTCTATTATACATGCAAATATGAAGTTTCCAAGATATTACCCTATACTAGCATACAAATATCATATACTTGGGTAATTAAATAGATAGAATACATACCTTTTTTTGATGTAACTTGTCTTCATGAAGCTTGAGTGCCTAGTGCCCCAAGTGTGACACCTTAAATGGTTCACACTACACCATGAACACTTGGAATAACCTTGAGAATAAGGATACTTTGGTTCTCTCTAGTGAAATCGGCCTTGCCCTTTTGTGTACACACACTAGTGCCCATTTCACCAACCAAGGACATCTTTATATAGTGTGGAGATTAGGGTTAAACCCTAATACCCATGACCTTTCATTTCATATGATCCATGGGTTAAACACTCCATGGACTATCCATGAAAGCTTAGCCCAACCTAAATGAACTTGGCCCATCACACACATATATCTTAGAGTCCATATTTAACTAGTTCCTTTTGATCACTTAATTAATTATAAATTAATTCTTGATCAATACTAATTAAATAATATGATTATATATTAATATATTAGAACTTATAATATATTAATATAAATCACTAGTATCCTTTTTCCTCATCTTGTCTATCCAATTGTCCCGATGCCATGCAACCCAAATGGACCATGCCGGGTCGCGTCAAGTCTTACCAATTATAGTTATGGACTTAGACATTAATCCAAAACTATGTGCGACTCGCAACATGTCGCACACCTACTGAATCAACTCAGTAGTCTTGAGCACCACTTTAGTACTTTCCATGACCCGATGCCTGACCTCGCCCCCAACAAACCGGGTTCATGAACCTCCTCCTATACTAGCATGGTAATTGTTGTTGTAAGAGAACCCAACCAGTAGAAAATAAGTATCTCAACTCCCTCCAAAATCTAACATGTATGCACAAAGTATATCTTCGAGTGTCTGAATTGTCCGCTCGCTCTATCCATCGGTCTAGGGGTGGTATGTTATAATGAAGTTCAGTTGAGTACCCAACTCCTCATGAAACTTCCTCCAAAACTTGGAAGTGAAACAAACATCTCGGTCTGAAACCACTGAAACTGGCACTCCGTGCCGAACCACCACCTCTCGAATGTATATTCCGGCCAAATTCTCAACAGATATACCCTCGGCATTATGTATGAAGTGTATGCTCTTGATCAATCTATCAATAATGACCTAGATAGAATCACTCCATGCGCCGTCCTTGGCAACTTCATGATAAAATCAATGGTGATCTCTTCCCACTTATACATGGGAATGGGTAAAGGTTGCATCTTGTCATGGGGCTCTGATGTTTGGCCTTGACTTTCCTGCAATTCTGGCACTGCTCTACAAACCATGTTATCTCCCTTTTAATACACGGCCATTAGTAACTCAGCTTCAGATCTCGATACATCTTTGTAGCCCCTGGATAGATCGAAAACTTTGACATATGAGCCTCTTCTAGAACTGAGCCGCCTCACCCCACTAGTAGTCGCTACCCAAACTCTACCACACTGAGTCAACAATCCCCGACCGTCTCTGACAAATAAAAGAATATGCCCCCTGATCCGCTTCGCTTTCCAATTCTCCTTTTTTAATCCCTCCACTTGATCCTTCTTGATCATATCCAACAGAGGCGAAATAATTACCATCCTTAGACATACATCCCCAAAAGGTGTACTCACTGCCTTGCGCCTCAAGGCATCGGCCACCACATTAGCCTTCTCAGGGTGGTACAGGATCTCACAGTCATAATCATTTACCACATCCAACCATCTCCGCTGTCGCATATTCAAATTCGGCTGACCCATCAGGTACCTCAAACTCTTGTGGCCAGTGTAGATAGTACACTTATCCCCATATAGATAGTGCCTGCAAATCTGGAGGGCAATAACCACAACCCTCGACTCCAAATCATGCTTAGGGTAATTCGACTCATGATGCTTCAGCTGCTTCAAAGCGTAAGCAATCACATAACCCCTCTACACAAGAAAAACTCCCAAACCTGATATACAAGTGTCACTATAAACCAAAAAATCATTTATACCCTCGGGAAGCGTGAGAATCGGGGCCTCACATAATCTCTGTCTCAGCGTCTCAAAGGCCGACTGTTGATCGGACCCCACCGAAAAGTAACATTCTTCTTTGTCAAGCGAGTCAATGGCACTACGATCTTGGAGAAATCTCGGATAAATCTACAATAATACCGCAAGTCCTAGGAAGCTCCGAATCTCAGATGGGGTCCTCGGAACCTCCCATCGCATCATGGCATCGATCTTGGCTGGGTCGACTAATATACCCTTTTGGTTGCTGATGTGTCCTAAGAACTGCACCTCGTGCAAACATAACTCATATTTGGAGAATTTGGCATACAACCTCTCTCTCCTCAAGGTCTCCAATACCTCTCACTAGTGTTCCAAATTCTACTCCTTGGTCTTGGACTAGACCAGAATGAATACAATCACCGACCGATCCAGCATCGGCCTGCAAGCCCGGTTCATGAGATCTGTGAACGTTGTTGGTACATTGGTGAACCCAAATGGCATCGTCACGAACTCATAATGACCATAACAAGTCCTGAAGATCGTCTTCTATACATCATCGTGCCTAACCCTCATCTAATGGTAACCTGATCGAAAATCAATCTTGGAAAACCAAAATGCACCCTGAAGTTGGTCAAATAAGTCGTCGATCCTCAAGAGTAGGTAACAGTTCTTCACCGTTAGCTTATTCAACTCCCGGTAGTCAATGTATATTTTGTGTGAACCGTCCTTCTTCTTCATGAAAAGGATCGGTGCTCCACAAGGTGAGCTACTCGGCCGAATAAATCCCTTATCTAGCAGCTCCTAAAGCTACGTAAACAACTCCTACATCTCCGGTCATGCCCAGCGATACGGTGTCTTGTCTATTGGAGCTGCACCATGAACCAAATTGATAGCTTGATTATTTGTATATATTTTAGCAATCGTTTTCTTTTACTTATAGCATTTTTAATATTCTTTTTGCGTTAAATCGTTGGATTTATTGTTTTGAATATTTTTACTCGTTTAAGCTAATTTTGTGTAGATTTGTTCGAGCAAAGATGGTATTTTGGATCATCGTTAAAGACACATAGAGTTCCTTGCAACCACGATTGAAGTCTCATAGAAAAATCCATGAGCGACAAGAAAAACAAAGCGATATAAATTAATTTTCGGATTTTGACAGCATTGCACGACCTTTCTCAAGCGATCAGACGGAGGGGAAAACATTATCCGATTTAGCTGAAAATTTACAGACGTCTTCCCAACTTGTTGATCTTTGATCTCACCAAAAAGAATTGGATTTGAACAAGTTTTTGTCACTTTTTTTGGTCTCTTGAACAGCTAGGCAGAAGGCTGCCAGCTTAAATTTTGGCAGCCCAAATTGAGATTTCAGCAGCCTAATTTGGAAGCCCATCTTCAAATGTTATAGCAGCCCACAAATAAATTTTCTCACATCCCATATTTGGAGTAGTAGCCCATCTAATTGTTTTGTGGGGCTGAGAAAAAAAAAAAGCACAAACGACAGAAAGCAGAAGGGCACAAAAGGATGTATGACATCGCATTTTTACATTCGCCGGCAGAAAGAAAAGAAGAGTGGACGGCGCCTCTTTGGTTTCTCCATTTTTATTTTTCTTTGTTTTATTTTTGGAACATTGCAATTATGATTTACTATTATAATTTGATAATGAGTCCTTTATCTTTGTAATTAGATTAGATTAGGTTCATTTTTGTATTAATACTTGGATTATGGATAAAGTTTTTAGAGCAACAAGAAATGACGATTTCAAAAAAATTTGTCATCTTCGTCTCGTAATCGGTATTGGTATAATTTCTATCCTTTTTAATGTCTTCATTATTATATGTAGTTAGTTTTTATTTTCAATATTGGATGAATCTATGAACAATTAATTGATTATGAATAGTTTTGTGTGATTTTGATGGTATGCTATGAAAATATTTTCTAATAAAACATCTATACGTTTATATGTCTTTAATTATGAGTTTAGATATGTGAATGTTTAATTAGTTGGTTAATTTCTTGATTACGTAACATTATCTCAAATTAACAAACGACAGATGCTTCTTGTGATTGCTTTCCTTTCACACAATCTTGAAAATATTTTCTCTAACATGGTAGTGAAAACAATTTGACTCCTCTTGGATTTGGTGACTTTTAAACCTTAATGCTAGTTAATTTTCATTAATTACATGCTTCATGAAAATTGTGACTTTAACTAAGAAAATGTGTTACGAGCTTCTCTAACCATTGTATTAACTAAGAAAAGTTTAGGTGATCTCAAGCTTCTTAGATTGTTGTAGCCAAATTATGATCCATCAAACCCATTGCACCACAAAATTATAATGATTAGTCAATTAACTGAAATTGCGATTTATCCCAATATTAAAACATTTTATTTTATATATTTTATATTTTTGCATTTTAGTTATTTTTGTGAACTAGTTTTTCTTGCATTTAACATTTTGAAAACCCCAATTTCATTTTATAGTTTTATTTTATAGAAACTGAATGCATAGATTTAATGCGAACCAATCTCTGCGGATTTGTCGATTCGATCCCTATTACCGCTACTATAATTCATGTTTGCATGTCGTCGTATTTAGGTTTTTTTTATTTGGTGGTCTCGACACCCACCAAATTCTTGGCGCCGTTGCCGAGGATTGGTTATTTTGATCGAATTTTGTTTTTCTATGCTCAAGTTTCTATATGTATATTTTTTTTTCTATCTTTTTTTATTTCTGTTTTTGTTCTCATGTACTTTTAGGTTGTATATATAGTCGCATTTTTAGTTTGCATTGTAGATTATATTCTATCGAAAATTCCAAAAAAAAAGGTTTATTATTTTTAGAGTTTTCATTTTAGCATCGCATTTAACTTAAGTTTTGCATGCAGTTTTTTTATTTTTCTCATTTTTATCTAAAACCCAAAAAGATTTTTGTTTCTTCTTTTCAAAATTTTTTAATGCATAACATTTAGTTAGGTTCATTTTCATGCATTTTTGTTGTCTCTTTGTTCTCACCCCGAACATCTTTAATTGCAAGTTTTAATATGTTAAATGTGTAAATCTTTTTGAAACAATAAAATTGCTTATAGGGACCTTCATTTGTCACATCTTCTTATAACACACATAGGATGGAGTAAAAGCTATTTATGCAAATGAATCGACTTATTGTAAGCATGACATGACGCGTGAGACAAGTTAGACCTAAAGTCTTAGAAACCGTCCCCCACGAACGTATTGTTTATTAAGCATACCGATCTTTCAAATATGGCAACAAGAACTAGAACATTGCTATTTTGAGATCTTTCATGTCAAGCTATTACATTCTATGTTATCTTACTTCATGATATAGACACATTTTCCTATTTGATCACAATTTAGCTTTTACTTAGTTTTCGTTCTTAGTTTTGTTAGTTAGTTTTGCTAGTTGTAGCTTGTATATAGTTGTGCTTTGTATTTTTATTTGATGTAATATTTGTATAACTCCTTGGTAAACCAAAAAGTGAGCCTGGAAAAAATATACAAAAAAAAAAAAACAAACGAAAAAAAAAAAGAAAAAAAAAGACAACTACCCTTTTTAGTATTGTTTATTTTGTTTATGTAAGTGTCTATGTAGTTATATTTGTGTTTTATAAATCAAAAGACAAGTTGTTTTAAAATGTCGTTCGAAAAATTTTGTACTAATTTTCGACAATTTTTTATAAAAGCCTAGTATTTAGTATGTATTATGTGAAGTTTCATATGTGTTTATTTTTGTTTGGAGAAGTCAAGTTTTGATCTTATGTGAAATTTGAACTTTATTTTTGTTGATTTTAGTCTTTAAAATTCTTTAAGAAAAAAAGTTGTTTTGAAAAGTCGGATATGGTCGCAATCATAAAGTGCGAATATAGTTAGATCTTTTTAGTATTTCCTTCATTGTGTTTTTATAGATTTTTTTCTAGTTGCTCAAACATTTGTATTTGTAATTGTATCTTTGGGGTTTTGTTGTCTAATAAAAATAGTAAAAGAAATAGTAGAAAAAAATGAAAAAAATAGAAAAACAAAGAAAAAAATAATGAAAAGGGCCAAGCCAAGTGAGTTGCATTCTTTTTTCTTTTATTAGATGTTTAGATTAGATTTTCTTCTTATATATTCCATTTGGGTTTTGATGTATTTTTTAGGCAAGAATTCATATTTTGTTAGTAACTATAATAGCACTACATGATCATATTTTGCCCGAGCATTCCCTTTTCATGGATCACATTTTGATAGGAGCACTAGTACCTTTAGACTATTGTAGATTTGCCAACCTTTGTTTGTAGCTCGTTTATCTTTTATCTTTTAGATTTGAGATCTTTTTCTTGGTCTTGTTTCTTTATTTGAAAGAGAATTGTGGATGCTAAGTGGTATGCAAAGGGGAGACAACCTCTTGTGATGTGAATGCTAGAACGGACCACAAATTGTGTCATGTGCGTCATATTAGTGAAGTATGTATAGGTAGCTTTGTATCTCTTTCATATGTGCCCCTTTGCTAGAAGTGTAATAAATGTTCGTTCCTTAAAGTGATTCTTAAATCTACAATGAAGGTTTTTATTTCTAAATGGTGTTGTTTTGATTTGCTACCAAAAATGTTCATTCATTTTATTTTGATTGTTTTGTCATTCCCGTTTTCTCTCGTTCTTGTTTTCCTTGAGAACAAGGAAATGTTCAAGCTTGGGGGAGGATGCTTTATTTATTTTATTTTTCTTCATTTCATTTTTTTCTTCATTTAGGATAATTTTTTTATGCATTGTATTTAGTTAATTTCATGTTTTTATATGTCAAAAAAAAAAAAACATTTTTTTAGCATTTTCATGTTGCATTAGTATGATAATTTGTGTTTAGAAGGTACTTTATGTTTATTTAGTTAGTTTATATTTGTTGAGATTTCACATGTTAGGCTTAGTGGTTATGTTGTTTGTCCTAATTTTATTGAAATTTCTAATTTTCGTTTTTGTTTCAAAATTTGGGTATAAGTTGGATTTTTTTTTTGCATGATTATTAAACCAGTGTCTTAATTGAAACTAACATAGTTTTGGTCTATTTTTTTAATGAAGTATTTGAAAAAAAATTATTAGTCTTGATAA
This sequence comes from Lactuca virosa, assembly GCF_052849685.1. Classification (NCBI taxonomy): domain Eukaryota; kingdom Viridiplantae; phylum Streptophyta; class Magnoliopsida; order Asterales; family Asteraceae; genus Lactuca; species Lactuca virosa. Next base: position 238,845,814 of record NC_136434.1, on the reverse strand, counting down.
ATTTGCATTTGTCATATTTTATTTTTGTTGTTTTCTTCGGTTTGACTTTTCCGTATTGTTTTCCTTGAGGTTTTTTATGCATTGTATTTAGTTAATTTCATGTTTTTATATGTCAAAAAAAATATTTTTTTAGCATTCTCATGTTGCATTAGTATAATAATTTGTGTTTAGAAGGTACTTTATGTTTATTTAGTTAGTTTATGTTTGTTGAGATTTCACATGTTAGGCTTAGTGGTTATGTTGTTTGTCCCCATTTTGTTGAAATTTCTAATTTCCATTTTTGTTTCAAAATTTGGGTATAAGTTGGATTTTTTTTCATCATTATTAAACCGGTGTCTTAATTGAAACTAACATGGTTTTGGTCCAGCTTTTTTATGAAGTATTTGAAAAAAAAAATATTAGTCTTGATAAATTTGCATTTGTTGTATTTTTATTATTTTTCCTTCGGTTTGACTTTTCCGTATTGTTTTCCTTGAGGACAAGGAAAGGTTAAACTTGGGGGATTTTGATAGCTTGATTATTTGTATATATTTTAGCAATCGTTTTCTTTTACTTTTAGCATTTTTAATATTCTTTTTGCGTTAAATCGTTGTATTTATTGTTTTGAATATTTTTACTCGTTTAAGCTAATTTTATGTAGATTTGTTTGAGCAAAGATGGTATTTTGGAGCATCGTTAAAGCCACATTGAATTCCTTGCAACCACGATTGAAGTCTCATAGCAAAATCCGTGAGCAACAAGAAAAACAAGGCGATATAAATTACTTTTTGGATTTTTATAGAATTGCACGACCTTTTTCAAGCGATCAGACGGAGGGGAAAACATTATCCGATTTAGCTGAAAATTTAGAGAAGTCTTCCCAACTTGTTGATCTTTGATCTCACCAAAAAGAATTGGATTTGAACAAGTTTTTCTCATTTTTTTTGGTCTCGTGAACTGCTGGGCAGAAGGCTGCCGGCTTAAATTTTGGCAGCCCAAATTGAGATTTCAGCAGCCTAATTTGGACGCCCGTCTTCAAATTTTATAGCAGCCTACAAATGAATTTTCTCACAGTCCATATTTGGAGTAGTAGTAGCCCATCTAATTGTTTTGTGGGGCTGAGAAAAAAAGGCACAAACGACAGCAAGAAGAATGGCACAAAAAGACATATGGCATCCCATTTTTACATTCCCTGGCAGAAAGAAAAGAAGAATGGACAGCGCCTCTTTGGTGTCTCCTTTTTATTTTCTTTGTTTTATTTTTGGAACATTGCAATTATGATTTATTATCATAATTTGCCAATGAGTCATTTATCTTTGTAATTAGATTAGGTTCATTTTTGTATTAATACTTGGATTATGGATGAAGTTTTTGGAGCAACAAGAAATAACGATTTAAAGAAACTTTGTCATCTTTGTCTCGTAATCGGTATTGGTATAATTTCTATCAATTTTATTCTCTTCATTATTATGTGTAGTTAGTTTTTTATTTTCAATATTGGGTGAATCTATGGAACAATTAATTGATTAGGAATAGTTTTGTGTGGTTTTGATGGTATGCTATGAAAATATTTTCTAGTAAAACATCTATTTATGTCCATATGTCTTTAATCATGAGTTTAGATATGTGAATGTTTAATTAGTTGGTTAATTTCTTGATTACGTAATAGATCCTCAAATTAACAAGCGACAAATGGTTCTTGTGATTGCTTTCCTTTCATACAATCATGAAAGTATTTTCTCCAACATGGTAGTGAAAACATTTTGACTCCTCTTGGATTTGGTGACTTTTAAACATTAATGCTAGTTAATTTTCATTAATTACATGCTTCATGAAAATTGTGACTTTAACTAAGAAAATGTGTTACGAACTTCTCTAACCATTGTATTAACTAAGAGAAGTTTAGGTGATCTCAAGCTTCTTAGATTGTTATAGCCAAATTAGGATCCATCAAACCCATTGCACCACAAAATTATAATGATTAGTCAATTAATTGAAACTGCGATTTATCCCAATATTAAAACGTTTTATTTTATAGATTTTATATTTTTTCATTTTAGTTATTTTTGTGAATTAATTTTTCTCTCATTTAACATTTTGAAAACCTCAATTTCATTTTATTTTATAGAAACTGAATGCATAGATTTCATTCGAACCAATCTCTGTGGATTCGATCCCTATTACCGCCACTATAATTCACTTTTGTATGTCGTCATATTTAGGTTTTTTTTATTGAGTGGTCTCGACACCCACCACAGATCAATCCGGAACTCGACCTGCCTCTTGGGAGGCTCTTTTGGCAATTCATCAGGAATCACATTGGGGAAATCCCGAACAACGGGCACCTTACTCAACGTCGTCGTGCCCTCAACTCGAGTATCCGCCACATAAGCCAGGAACCCAAAACAACCCTGTTGAAGATATCTCCTAGTCCTCGCAACTGAACAGAGAGCTGACCCATACGAAGCTCACTCGCTAGGAATAACAAGTTCTCCCCCCACTTGGGGTTCGAACTCTCACTAGCTGGCGCTCATAGTTAATCATGCCCCATTGGGGCCCAACCAGTCCATCCCGATAATAACCTTCAACCCTCACAGAGGAATCGGCACCAAATCAATAGAGTATATCTCACTGAAAAGATTCAAGACACACCCATGATGAACCCTCAAAGCACTCATAGAATGGTCATCTGCAATCTCAACCTCCATGGGTAACCCATAATCCCGGGAGCATCACTAAACTTCTTGCTAAGCGCAAGAGATACAAAGGATCGGGTAGCACTCGAATCAAACAACACATGAGCAGCCATACCATTTACTAAAAAGGTCCCCCAAAAAAGGTTAGATATAACATGAGCATAGATAAGGAAAGCAAATAAAGATATGAATAAGTCACATACCAGTAACCATATTCGGTGCTGCACGAGCCTCATCAGTGGTCAGCTGAAATGCCCTGCTCTTTACCATAGGTGTCTCTGCCTTACCCTGGCGGCCATCAGTAATCCTCAAGTTGGCTGGTGCAGGCGCCCCCACTGCTCCTCCTAACATTCTTGTACAATCGAACTTTTTATGGCCGGTCTGATTGCAATGAAAGCAAATCAAAGCACCCCGGGGGCAGTCCCTACTCATATGACCCTTCTGACCATAGCTGAAACATCATGAACCCAGCGATTGACATGCCCCACTGTGCGGCTTTCCGTACTTGCCGCAACGGCTCAAGCCCTGCTGGCCTCTGGTGCGTAAATCAAAAGTCTTGGGCCTCTTAGTCTGGCCCACAGATGTCTGCACCTGCTCCGCCTTGCGCTTCGTCCGAAGCTCCATCTCAATCTCCTGCTTATGGGGCTTCTTAGTCATATCATTTAGGCTCTTGCACCCGGAAAAGCTCACAAACTCGCTGATTTCATCCCTCAACATGTCATCATATCTGGTCTTCTTCATCTCCTCATCCACAACATACTGTAGAATGAACAGAGCCCTCTCACGAAACTTGGTCATAATCTCTGCCACAGTCTCAATAGTCTAGTGAAGGTCCTGGAACTCCCTCGCTAGCTGCTGCACCTCAATCGTTGGTGCAAACTCCCTCTGGAATCTTGTAACAAACCCCTCCCAAGTCATGACCGCCATTGCCGCAGACCCCACAACTCGGTCTATTTAATCCCACTAGTCACATGATCGGTCGCTCAGCGGGCAGGATGCAAATCCTACCTTTGCCCCATCAGGACAATTGTCCGTTGCGTATTCCCCATGTCAGCGATCCAGCGTCGGCTAGAGATGGGGTCCTTAGCCGTAAATAACTCTAAAACGAGGGATTTTGTGCTCCTATCTGACCCGCACCAATCTCTGCTCGAAAGGACCTGAGCTGCTCATCCATAAGCTCCATAATCCCCTCCTTGATGGTACCAAACAACACAGGAGTAGCATCCACGATACCGCGAGTAACCTCAGCCGCAATGAACTTGCGCAGCCTCTCATCAATTGGTTCTGTGCCCGAGCCAGAACCAGAACCAGAACCTCCTCGAATGATCACCACCATACTCAAACTGAAAAAAACAAACATATAAACGATCATCATAAACTCGAGGTAACTCAAAATATATAGGTATCCTTAAAATCCCCAGGTTCGTCCCTATATCGATTACAGATCTTGTGCTTCTTGTAGTACGGGCCTAATACTACCTTTTACACCTATTTGTCCCTTCCTCAAGATCCATTCTGATTCCTCTAAGTCGCCACACTAAATCTATATACCAATCTTATGCTAAATAACATACACTAAGCAATTAACTAAGCCAATATCAATTCCAAGTAACACATAACATTCAATCCTCCTAGGCTATAAGGCATCACACAAATAAGGTAATTTTATCATATTATTCCTAAAGGTATCCTTAGCCATAATCTAGCATGTAATTCATATATCAAGCATACTAATCATAATACATAGGTATGGGTAATTTGGGAACCACTTACCTGAGCTCGGCTGATTACACACATCACACCCCCTTTTTATTTAGTAAAAATCTTTTTAGAAATTCAATTCCTTTTTATTTTGAAAAGATTATCATTTCCTTAGTTTGAGTTCTGATACACCCGAAAGTGTGCCTGAATCCCTCAAACCAAGGCTCTAATACCAACTTGTAACATCCCCAAAAGCTGTGATAAAAATTTTCGTTTTAAAATCGATAGTTTCAATCATCAAATAGTTCCAAGCCAATCAAAATGTACAATATCCAGAACATCAGATGAAAAGTATCCAAAAATTGCGGAAATCATGAGGGGGGATGTTGTACCATTACGTCGGGCCCTTCCTTTTCGTAACGAAAGTACCTAAAACCATAAACATAAACTCTAAGCACAAGGCTTAGTGAGTTCTGCAAATTACCATATACGAAATGTCACACCTCCAAACTAGAACGGCGGAAACGTCTGGGGCGGATGAAGTGACTTCATATACGGTATCATAACAATTGAATAGTAATGAAACATAGCAACACAAACATTCATACATTTAGATTTAGAGTATTACATTGTTTACAAAACACAATTGTTCGAAAGTCGAATACAATTAACTGAATAGTAATTAACATGAAATGACGATGCCGACCCCTCAAGAAGGGTTGAGTACCTGCCTACTACATCCCTGAGAATACAAGTCGTTTTGAAAAGTGTCAACTAAAATGTTGGTGAGTTCATAAGCATTTTGTATGAAATAGTTTTACACATGTTTAGAATAGTTGTCGTAGTATTTTAAGAAAATCTGATATTTTATATAAAAAGAAGGTTTGCAGTCTCGTTCTAAAACCGTGAATAAATGCATGTATATCCATATCACCATATTTATATCAAAACTAGAGAATACCATAACTTGTGAAAATAATAATTTATCCTTAACATAAAGGTGAAAAACTTATAGTTATTTGTGGAATAAACAAAGTTTGACTTGTATTCCCCCCCCCCCCCCTAAAACATAGGAAAACTTGAAAATGCGGGGGTATGCAGCTCACCTTGGTTTGGTTTGGTGGATGATTTGGAGAGATGTTGAGAAGTTTTCAAGTCCTAACACTTGAAGAGTTTGGTAAGCTCTTTGGAACTTAGTATATCCTAAGAATATTAACACATAATATGATGTGTAAATAGGATGAAATAAACAAAATAATGTATAGAATCACTAACCAAACTTGAAATGCTTACTAGGATCTAGGGAATGCTTTGAAGAAGTAAGGTTCCTTATGACTTGAAGCTTGAATACGTTTGAGAGCAAATTTAGAAGTTCACAGAAAGTGAATATGATGAATGTGATATGTTGAGGAATGGTTTTCGTTCATAAAGGAAGGATGGGGGTGATAAGGTGTGTACTTGGTTAACTAGGGGTTAAAGCATGGGTATCTGGGGGTTACTGTTGGGTTTTGAGCATTCTAACACTCCTATGGTGTACATGCAACCCTAGAAACCTTGGATCTATGTTTTCTCTAAATACATGCAAATTTGATTTTCCAAGGTTTACTTCCTAACTAGCATGTTATGGGGAACTTGTAATATAAAACTCAAGTAGAATAACATACCTTTTAGTAGCTTGGATTCCTTGATGAGTTTGTGAGCCTATCACCCCAAATGTGATGCCTCAAATGCTTCACACAACACCACAATTCTCGGAATAACCTTGAGAGAAGTTCACTATACTGAAAAATCGGCAAGCCCTCTTACTTGCTTGTAGTAGTGTCGATTTTTGCTAGACAATGAGTCTTTATATAGTTGTGACACAAGTAGGGTTACACCATGTAAACCCTAGATGTCATGGCTTTCCATATTCCATGATCCATGGGTTTGTAACCTCCATGGACTATCCATGGAGCACCTTATGGGTTTTAACCCAATCCATACAAACCATGGATCATTATCCCACTATACAAGAATAGATTATTTACACAATCAACCCCATATATTTAATTAGTCTCTTTTTGATTACTTAATTAATTCCAGATTAATTCTTTGATCAATACTAATTAAATAATATTATTAATATATTAGTACTTATAATATATTAATAAACCTTAAGTGTCCTTTCTCTGATTTTGGTCTATCCAAGTATTGTAATGCCATGCAACCCAAATGGACCATGCCGGGTCGGGTCAAGTACATACCAAATATAGTGATGGACTTAGACACTATATCCAACAGTTACTACGTGGTTAACTGGGATTATATTGGGAATAGAAGTGGTATCATATCTCAAGGTCAACTCCCCTTGTCTTATTCACTCCTTATGTCCGTAAACACCATAGAATGGAATTGTTTACGTCCATAGTGCTTCCTAGAATGGAGTTTACGCCCACTAGGTGGTCCACCAAAGGTGTTTACACCCAAGCATTACTCCATAATGTAGTTTACGCCCTGGTGTGGATTCCCTAAGGTGTTTAGGCCGGAAGATTGATTTCTAAAGTAGTTTACGCCCTAACATACCTCATTTAAGGTGTTTACGGCCAAATGGTGGTCCATCAAGGAGGTTCACGACCAAGCTTAGGCTCCTAGGGTAATTTACGGCCTAAATTTGGTCGATTAAAGTGTTCACGGCCAAGCATGGCCCCGATGGAAAGGTTTACGATCTTGGATGGTTCCTAGGAAGATGTTTATGGTCTTAGTTAATAAGAAACTCTAATATGCTGGCCTTGTAGTTTGAGTGTTCAAGGTTGTAACACAAATACAAGTTCTTGTGCTAACATTCATTTGATTCATGTTTGATTGTATTATTTACTCAAAACTTATTGCATCTAGAACTCCAATTTACTTGCCAAACTTTGCCTTGCTAAACTTGTTTACTTTTAAGAGGTTACCTTATAGATGATTTCTAAAGTGTATCCTTCCATGTACAAGCACATATGCCCTTTTAGTTTTTAAGGATTTCATTGTAATAGGGTTACAAAGTTAGACCTTGCTTGATTCAAAATTTTCGGGTTGTCACACTAAACATATAACTAGGCCTAGCCCTAGGGTATATTCCAACCCAAAACACAAATATGGGCCCAACCCTGGGGTTTATTTCAACCCGATCAAACAAATATGTAAAACTCACATAACAGCTAGCATTCTACATAAAAATATAATTGGCGGACATTGGTGCCTTCGACCCACGGATACAGTGAGAAGACTCACATCTGACAGAAGATAACTGTATCGCACACTCGAGCTGCTGCCAACCCGGCTCCTCACACTAATTATACCCCAATAATAACCCTAGTTAATAATTGGGGTTTAACACACAAATAATGGTCCAAAACATAATTTATCCTACCAAGGGCAAAAAACCATTTTTCCCCTCCACACATGGCCCAACCAACCAAGCCCAAAACTCCTTAGTGACCTAAAGTTTCAAAACAGCTCAAAAGGCTTCCTGAGCATACGCCCGGCGTACACCGTGCTACGCCCAACGTACAGCTCGTCCTCGGAAGGTTTACGGGGTCGCAACCAGGTACGCCGAACGTACCCTAGATTAGGCCCAACATACTTGACAGATTCCAAAAACTCTATTAAGGTCTTAATGCCTTAAGTCCTTGCGTCAAAAATTCAGATCAAAGTCTAATGAACATCTATAATCATAAAGTTGCAAACTTTATGTCTTTGCATGGCTACAAGGAGCCCAAAATCTAATTCTAAGTTTTATTCATGACCAAAAGTCTTAATAGATTCATCATGCATGATTGGGAAGGACCAAGGTCCCATTTTTATGAACCACCATGCTCTAAAATGAAAGGAAACTCTTCTCAATAGGTCTGGAGTTGCTCAACTCTCAAGATCCAAGGCTATGGGACCATTAATGAACAAATCTTATTATAAAGCTAGATCTAAAGAATTATATGTCAAGGTTGGAGCTTTATACCTCCAAAAGGTACATAAGGGAGAGTAATTGTTGGATCCAAAGGCTAAAGTGAAACACCACAACTCCAAGAGTCTTCATTCACCACCAAGAACACCCAAAATGACCTTCTAAGTCTTCAAAGCACACACACTCAATTAGGGTTTCGAAGTGGAGGCTAAGAGAGGTAGAGTCTGGAGTTAAGAAAGGGTGTGAGGCCATAATGATCCTTAAATAGGTAGGAGTGTGCAGAAATTAACCGATCCAATTGGAACCGACCGATCCAATTACAAAACGACCAATTGGATTGGATATCCAATTACAATTGGATTGGATCGGATGCGAAATTTCACAATCTAATTGGATTGGATCGGTTATTGGATCATCATGAAAATCCAATGGATAACCGAACCAATCCAATCCAATTCGATATCCAATTTAATCCAATATTATTATCCAATCCAATTACTATTATTACATATTCAATAAAAAATTAAGTTGAAAACTTAAAGTTAATGTTACTTTGTTAGTTTTATTTAGCATAATTATGTGCAATTTTATTTTTAGTTATCATAGTTATATTTGGTTATTCAATAGAAAAGAATTAAAATTAGTTGGATGATGGATAACAAATGGATTAAACCAATAAAAAATATCCAATGGATAAAATCAATCCAATCCAACATCCAATTGGATCAGATCGATTTTTTATATTAAATTGGATAAGATGAGTTGATAAAATCCAAAATCAAATAGATGATTGGATTGGACCTGTTCCATCAAAATCCATTGGATTTGAACCGATGAACACCCCTATAAATAGGGTCCAAACCCTAAAAATTAGGGTTTTCCCTCTGAAGCAATACGCCCAACGTATGCAAGGGATTCGTGATCCTCACTTACATGCCTACACCCGACATCCCTATCTCGTATGCCCAACGTATGGACCATATTTGCAAACTTTTTAAAAAATTGAGCCACAATTGAACATACTTGGAACATTGGTGTTACAATTACACAAATGTTACTGAGATGACTCACAGACCTTACATGTTGGAGTTCTATATCATCAATATTCTTTTTCGTTCTTTCTCTCATCCTTCCATTTATCAATATCCTTTCTATTCTATTTCGATTGACAACTGATTATTAATATTTTTATCTATATCCCCCTTCGAGAAAACGTCATGGTTTGGTAATACTCCACATAATTAATATTTTTTATGTGTGCAATTGGAGTACATGTTTGAAATTCCCAAGATTAAAAGAGTTATTTCAAGTTTGTTAAAAACTATACTACTATGTTTTGATAATTAAATTTAGAACTACAACACATTGGTAAATACTTTTTTAAAATACTACCGTCTTGTACAAAACTCACATAAAATTATATAAGGTAGGTACAGAATGTCCAACCCGTTGAGCCTTGAACAAGTATTTATACCATACTAAATTACTTTATTATAAAATTATGAAAAAAAAACATTGAGGAGTCGACATCATCTTTTTTGTCTATTCTTACAAACTCTAAGCAAATCAATTGACGATGTAATAAAAGGACTATTTATGTAATTCACCGTATTGAAACCATCAAATATAGTAGTTGAACATGAAGGGTAATCTAGTAAATTTCACATATAATAACAGTTGCCATGCATCACCTACAAACCATATCTACTATAATCATCAGTAAAAGTCACATAATATCGATTAGCATCCCTTGTGGCAGTTTTGAAGGGTCCACACACATCAGTGTGTATGAGGTCCAACAAACCTTCACCCCTCTCACAAGTACCAGTGAACGGTGACTTTGTCATTTTTCCAAAGAAACAAGATTCGCAACTATCATCCGACTTTAGGTCAAATGATTCCAAAACTCCAACCTTTTGGAGTTGGCCCATGCGCTTCTTGTTAACATGTCTAAGACGACAATGCCACAAGTATGCTTTGTCTAAGCTATTTGAAGAATCAATACACAACACATTATTTCCTAGATTATCTACAACATTCACAACTTCATATACACCATCACAAGGTAATGGTTTAAAGTAAAATACATCATTGTACTAAACATTAATAGCACCATTATCATTATCAAATGAAAATGAAAAACCTTGTTTGTACAAGCCATGAAAGGAAATAATATTTCTCGCCATTTCAGACGAGTAACAATATTTATTCAAATCTAACATTAACCCATTATTAAGCAATAAAAAATAAACTCCTATCTTGGTAACAGGTGATGCTTTCCTATTCCCCATGATTAAGTTTATCTTCCCTTGCTCCACTTTCTCACTTCTTCTTAGGCCCTACAAATCAGTACAAATGTGAATACCACAACCTGTATCAAGCACCCAAGAGTTAGTATGTAATGAGTTTTTAGACAATATAGTGTAAATACCTGTATGGGTGGGTTTAACTTTCCCATCCTTTACATCCTGCAAGTATTTGGGGCAGCTTCGCTTCCAGTGCCCCTTTTCCTGGCAGTAGAAGCATTGTGCTTCCTTTGGGTTTGAAGAAGGAGGAATGTGTGACAACCCGAAACTTTTTCCGTTATCCTTACCCAGTTTCCGTTAATAAAATTTGGGTTTTTATTTAATTCCGTCAAATTTCTTAATTCAGGAAGGACCTTAAGTTTAAATAAATAATATGTATTTTATACGATTCGGAATAAACCGGGAATCACGCGAAAAACTTGAAACTTCCTCAAAAATCGCCGAGTTCACGGTCAGGACGAGTTTACGGTCGTAAACTCGTGTAGACCGTAAACCCAGTTTACGGTCGGTGCCAGGTGCACCCCACCACCGACCAAACCCCCAACCTATAAATACTGGACCCCCACCCTCATTTGAACCTTCTTGACCGGAAACACCCATTTTCTCTCTCTAAACCTCTTGACCGTAAACACCATAAAGCCCTCCTTTCACCCGAAAAACGCCGGAAATCGCCATTTGGAACCGTTTGGGAGCCTCTGGAACACTTTTTCGTCGAAAACAAGCACCCTTGTTCTTGAGTTTACGGTCAATCTTCATAGACCGTAAACCCGTTGCGACCGAAAACACCTTTCTTTGCCTTCAAATCGTAAGTATCATCCTCTTATACTTATATCTAGTTAGGATTCTTGAGTTTTGCCTTGAAATCGTCACTTTTCCATGAACAAAAGGTGTTTACGGTCTAGTGTATCTCCTTAGACCGTACACCCTTCAATGACCGTAAACTCATGGGTCATAAACCCATGAACCGTAAACCCATGGACCATAAACCCTATGACCGTAAGGTCATTAGACCGTAAACCCGTGACCGTACACTCCTGATTACGGCCGTAAACTCCCATTTTCAATCACATGTGATTCTAACACTTAGTTTTAAGTGTTTCCTAGTCCCTAAGGTGGTTTTTTTCATAACGAATAGTGTTATGCCCTCACCTAACACATATATGTACTTCTACATGCTAAATAGGATCCGGTTGTGCTCGAGGCTTTACTTGACACTCAGCAATTCCTAGCAACTTACACTCGAATCCCACGTCAAACAGTGAGTTCATACTCCTACGCTTTCTCCGAGTTTTTCCATGTTTTCAGGGGGGCAATACAAGCAAAAGTACAAGGAAACTTGTGCTCAAAATATATTATTTTGCTTAAGATAACTATATGTTTAGAATGCTTTTAACACAGAAAACAGTTTTACCAAACGATTAAGAAATCAACTCGTAGAAACAGTTTTCAAAACTAAAGCAACGAATTTTTGAATCATATCGTAAAATGTGTTATTTTATAAAGGATTCATACAGATTATAAACCGGATTTTTAGTATTATTACTTGTAAATTGTTAGTCTAAAGTTGGGGACACGTCCTTGGTAACACTCCCACCGAATTCGAGAGTGTAGGACTAGCACTTGTAACCAGAATCTCTTGTAGGGAGAGCGTGACTGTTGTGTATAGATCTATATGGGACTGACTATCCCGCACCTAAACTGCTAGCTACAGTTAGGCATACATGCCTGTGGTGACAAAGTCATAAAAGGATATTGGCCCCGTTACGTGCCATATCAAGTTTAAGTACGGTTATGACACCAACAACCCAGATAACATGAATTTACTTTTGTAATAATGAATCAAGTGAACTAACCTCAAAGTAATAACTGATTCGATTACTAGAGGGTATTAGTAACAGCCTTAGGATTTAGTTCACCACTTATTTATTAGTTTTATTTATGTAATAAGGCTAATACACCTCACAGGGAACAAACAGGGTTTTTCAAGAAAACTACATCTAATGATACAAGTATGGTAGATACTTGTACACCTCAGACAAGAACATATAACCAACTATCAACTTTTAGGGAAAATATAGGATTTTCCCGGGATAACTCAACCTTTCATAAACAGACTGTTTAACAAATAACTAATGGATAATCAAACATCTTTCATAAGAAAATACAGGATTTTCTTGGGAAACACTTTTCAAAGGATCATAGAAACATCTTTCACCAGAGCTAAATACTTATGAACTCACTAGTTTTATACTGATACTCTTTCAAACTGCTTGTATTCTCAGGGCAGCAATAGACAGATACTTTTATCAACTTTTGGAGAAAACGGAGCATTTGGAGTCACGTCTTTTACTTTTGTTATATACTCTTATGTACAAACTATGTTTTCAAACAGATGTAAATATTCATATTATAATGTAATGGTTGTATTTACTTTGATTGCTATGATACGATTGTTGTGATACTACGCATGACGTCACTCGCCCCCGGACACTTCCGCCGTCCGTTCTGACGGTTCGGGGGTGTGACAGATTGGTATCAGAGCTATTGTTTATAGTGAATTAAGTATACCGAACCTTACATGGTATACATCTATAAACACTAAAAGGGGCTGTAGTGCTCTGAACTAAAAGTATACTTTTAAAATATAAGTATTTTTACAAAAAGTATACAAGTATACCTACATATCAGAAACAGTATCATGTGTAGAACAAAACAAAAGTATTTGGATGTTGAACACTGCGATTAAACCTGGGCAATTATGTAATCATGTCTAGGGTCAATATAGCCTGATCAACTATATTCATTCGAGACATGACCAACATGTGCTTGGGAGTGACTGTGGTGTTGCAGCAGGCCTAAAACTTACCAAGTATCCATACAACAAAATAACGATATAACAAAACTTACAACTTAAAATACTATAGTAGTATTTTACTAGAGTCAAATGCATTGCAGAAAATTCACTTCCAAGTGTTGCTACTCATTCCTTTTAGCGATAACTTATTTGCATTGGTAGCTTTTCCTTGTTTATCGCTTAGTAGAACACTCTAGCTATCATATCGAGATATATCTTGTTTCATATCTCTATATTCAAATCCTGGGGGAATTATCATCCTCTTCTTCCTGATTATTTTTAGAACAAGATGCCTCCAAAGAAAAGACCCAGCAAAAAGAACAACAATTCCCCAACAGATCCGACACCGCCACCTCCTCAGTTCGATCCTGCTATGTTCCAAGCAGCTGTTATTGCTACTGTGGCTGCCGCGATGTCACAGATAAATCCTGGCGGATCTGGCGGGCCGGGAGGTGGTACTCATCCCCAGAATCATGAAGGAAGTCAGGGACACCAGAAGCAGTGCTCCTATAAAGACTTCATGAATGCGAAACCCACATCCTTCCATGGCAATGGAGGTGTTATTGCCCTGAATCGATGGTTCGAAAAGATCGAGTCTATCTTCGAAATTTGCTCTGGTCCCGAAGCCAGCAAGGTGAAATTTGCCGCTTGCACTTTCGCCAACAGAGCACTGACCTGGTGGAATGGTCGGGTCAAATCCCTAACCCTACCGATAGCCAATGCTATGGGGTGGGAGAGCTTGAAAGAGCTCATGCTTGCTGAGTACTACCCACGGGGCGAGATGTAGAAACTAGAGCACGAGCTATGGAACCTAAAGATGAAGGGTTCCGACATTGCTGCCTACACTTCTAGGTTTGAAGACCTAGCACTTCTTTGTACGGGTATGGTCACCCCAGAAAGCAAAAAGACTGAGAGATACATTTGGGGACTGACACAACCAACCAAAGGAAATGTCTTGGCTGCTCGGCCAGCTACATTTGATAGCGCCAAGTGTCTGGCGCAGACTCTGATCAATCATGGAGTCGATCTTGATGAAGTGACAGCCACTCCTGAACCAGCTAAAGGAAGTGGTGAGAAAAGAAAGTTCTGGAAGCAACGAAAGGGTCAGTCTTCGCAGGAGCCCTCCAAGAAACAACAAACTGTGGCAGTCCACGCTGCTACTACCCCTTCTACAGTCCCCATTACTCCAACAAACCCTAGTCGCTATGCTGGGAAGTTACCTCTGTGCAACAAGTGCAACTATCATCATCAGGGACAGTGCCGGGAGATGTCGTGCAACAACTGTGGCAAGAAGGGCCACACAGCTCGAGGCTGCAAGACACAAGTCCAACCCACTAACCAGGCCCCTGGAGCAGGCATTGAACAATCCTGTTATGATTGTGGAGAAGTCGGGAACTACAAGAGAAACTGCCCCAAGGCAACAACAGTTGGTAGCACGGGGAGAGTGCTAGCGATGGGCCAAGAGGAGGCAGTTGCAGATCCCACCGTTGTTACGGGTACGTTCCTCCTCGATAACTCTTATGCATGCATTCTTTTTTATTCTGGTGCAGAGAGAAATTTTGTTATTCATGCATTCAAACATCTTCTCAAACATAAACCTCAACCCTTAACCGAAACGTTTACCGTCGAGATGGCTAACGGTGAGAAAGAGAGCACTAACGATATAATCCGCGGTTGTACCCTTACCTTAAATGATAATTCTTTTCCCATCGATCTTATGCCAGTTTCCATAAAAAGCTTCGATGTCATCATCGTTATGGATTGGTTGAGCCCCAATCGTGCTGATATCCTTTGTTACGAAAAAGCTATTCGTCTCAATCTTCCTTCTGGTGAAACCCTCATGATTTATGGCGATAAACTCAGTTCAAACCTCCGCATCATTTCGTGCATCAAAGCCCAGAAACTTCTACGAAAGGAGTGCCATGCATTCCTAGCCCACGTCATAAACGAGAAGCAGGAAGTTAAAGACCTCGAGAGCATCCCCGAAGTCTGCAACTTTCCTGATGTTTTTCCCGAAGAGCTTCCGGGAATTCCTCCCGAACGCCAAGTCGAGTTTCGCATCGACTTAATCCCCGGAGCTACCCCCGTAGCTAAATCCCCATACAGCTTAGCGTCAGCAGAAATGCAGGAGTTATCCAGTCAGCTCAATGAGCTGCTCAGCAAAGGATTCATCAGACCGAGTTCCTCACCCTGGGGAGCCCCGATCTTGTTCGTGAAAAAGAAGGATGGATCCTTTCGGATGTGTATTGACTATCGAGAACTGAGCAAGCTCACTGTCAAAAACCGTTACCCTCTTCCTCGAATCGATGATCTCTTTGATCAACTTCAAGGAGCCAGCTACTTCTCCAAAATAAACCTAAGATCAGGGTACCATCAGCTGCGAGTCCGTGAGAGTGATGTTCCTAAGACAGCATTTCAGACTCGGTATGGTCACTACGAGTTTGTAGTAATGCCCTTCAGTCTAACCAACGCCCCGGCTGTATTCATGGACCTGATGAATCGGGTGTGCCACCCTTTTCTGGACAAGTTCGTTATCAAATTCATCGACGATATACTTGTCTATTCCAAAAGCGAGGGAGATCACAAACAACACTTGAGATTAGTGCTAGAAACTCTAAGGGCGGAGAAGCTTTACGTGAAATTCTCCAAGTGCGAATTCTTGATTCGAAAAGTAACATTCCTAGGTCACATGGTAAGCGAGGAAGGCATACACGTGGACCCCTCAAAAATCAAAGCGATAGAGAGCTGGTCAGCACCGAAGACGCCCACAGAAATTCGTCAATTCTTGGGTCTCGCTGGCTATTATCGCAAATTTATCCAAAATTTCTCTAGAATTGCCAAATCCTTAACCACTCTGACTCAGAAAGGCGTACCCTTTTGTTAGTGCGAAAAGCAAGACACTGCGTTCCAAACGTTGAAGCAGGCCCTATGCAGCGCACCTATCTTATCTCTGCCCGAAGGGACGGAGGACTTCGTTATCTA
Organism: Lactuca virosa; assembly: GCF_052849685.1. NCBI lineage: Eukaryota > Viridiplantae > Streptophyta > Magnoliopsida > Asterales > Asteraceae > Lactuca > Lactuca virosa. Next base: position 238,829,374 of record NC_136434.1, on the reverse strand, counting down.
CTATGATGCATCCAATCAGGGCCTAGGCTGTGTGCTCATGCAGCGGGGAAAAGTCATTGCTTATGCCTCAAGACAGCTGAAAGCACACGAAGTCAACACACAATGCACGACCTGGAATTGGGAGCAGTGGTCTTCGCATTGAAGATATGGAGACATTATCTCTACGGAACGAAGTGCACTATCTTCACTGATCATAAGAGCCCGCAGCATATTTTCGATCAGAGGGAATTGAACATGAGACAACAGCGATGGGTTGAGCTATTCAGTGATTACGAGTGCGAAATACGCTAGCATCCCGGCAAGTCCAATGTGGTGGCAGATGCCCTCGGCCGGAAGGAGTGCTCAGGTCGTAGAGTGAAGGCAATGACCATGACTATCCATTCCCGTTTATCCGCGCAAATCAAGGTGGCTCAGCTGGAAGCCTTAAAACCAGAGAACATGCCGGGTGAAGCCCTGAGAGGAATGGAAAAGAACCTAGAGATCAAGGGAGACGGAGTCTATTATTTCATGGACCGCATCTGGACCCCAAAGTTCGGTGGTTACAGAGAGGTTGTCATGAACGAAGCCCACAAGACTAGATACTCCGTTCATCCAGGTTCGGACAAGATGTACCTCGATCTCAACAAACTGTATTGGTGGCCAAACATGAAAGCAGAGATCGCTACCTTCGTGGGCAAGTGCCTGACTTGTGCCAAGGTGAAGGTCGAATATCAGAAGCCCTCAGGTCTACTCCACCAGCCGGATATACCTGAGTGGAAGTAGGAAAGGATTACTATGGATTTTATCACCAAATTACCCAAATCTCCGAGTGGGTACGACGCCATCTGGGTAATAGTCGATCGACTGACTAAATCCGCCCACTTCCTGCCGATCAAGGAAAACTTCAAAATGGAGAGACTCACACGAATCTACATCCAAGAGATAGTCCGACTGCACGGTGTGCCTGTGTCCATTATCTCCGATCGAGATAGCAGGTTCACCTTGAGATTTTGGCAGTCCCTGCAGAAAGCTCTTGGAACTAAGCTGGATATGAGCACATCTTATCATCCTCACACAGATAGGTAGAGTGAGAGAACCATCCAGACCTTGGAAGACATGTTGAGAGCATGTGTCATTGACTTTGGTAAGTCGTGGGACACCTATTTGCCCTTGGTCGAGTTTTCCTACAACAATAGTTACCATACCAGCATCAAGGTTGCGCCTTTCGAAGCCCTCTATGGCCACAAGTGCAGATCCCCTTTGTGTTGGGCTGAGGTGGGTGACACGCAGCTAGCCAAGGGGAAAGTCCGTGACAGCACTCTCACTGGTCCAGAGATCATCCGTGAAACCACCGAAAAGATTGTACAAATCCGAGAACGACTGAAGGCCTCACGAGATAGACAAAAGAGCTACGCCGATAAACGACGAAAACCCTTGGAATTCCAGGTTGGAGACCGTGTCCTGCTAAAGGTCTCACCCTGGAAAGGCATGATACGCTTTGGAAAGCGTGGAAAGCTAAATCCAAGATACATAGGACCCTTCGAGATCCTCGCTAGGATCGGTCCCGTAGCCTACAAACTTCGTCTACCCCGAGAATTTAACAACATTCATCCTGTCTTCCACGTTTCGAATCTTAGGAAATGCTTATCCGACGAAACCCTTGTGATCCCTATCGAGGAGATTGAAATCAACGAGAACCTAAACTTTATGGAAGAACCGGTCGAAATCATGGATAGAGAGATCAAACGAACGAAACAAAGTCGCATCCCGATAGTGAAGTTTCGCTGGAATGCCAAGAGGGGACCTGAATTCACTTGGGAGCGCGAAAAACAGATGAAACAGAAGTATCTGCATCTCTTTCCTAATTCATGATTTGTATTCTATGTTCAAATTTCGTGACGAAATTCCCTCTAACGAGGGGATGATGTGACAACCCGAAACTTTTCCCGTTATCCTTACCCAGTTTCCGTTAATAAAATTTGGGTTTTTATTTAATTCCGTCAAATTTATTAATTTGGGAAGGACCTTAAGTTTAAATAAATAATATGTATTTTATACGATTCGGAATAAACCGGGAATCACGCGAAAAACTTGAAACTTCCTCAAAAATCGACGAGTTCACGGTCAGGACGAGTTTACGGTCGTAAACTCGTGTAGACCGTAAACCCAGTTTACGGTCGGTGCCAGGTGGACCACACCACCGACCAAACCCCCAGCCTATAAATACTGGACCCCCACCCTTATTTGAACCTTCTTGACCAGAAACACCCATTTTCTCTCTCTAAACCTCTTGACCGTAAACACCATAAAGCCCTCCTTTCACCCGAAAAACGCCGGAAATCGCCATTTGGAACCGTTTGGGAGCCTCTGGAACACTTTTTCGTCGAAAACAAGCACCCTTGTTCTTGAGTTTACGGTCAATCTTCATAGACCGTAAACCCGTTGCGACCGAAAACACCTTTCTTTGCCTTCAAATCGTAAGTATCATCCTCTTATACTTATATCTAGTTAGGATTCTTGAGTTTTGCCTTGAAATCGTCACTTTTCCATGAACAAAAGGTGTTTACGGTCTAGTGTATCTCCTTAGACCGTACACCCTTCAATGACCGTAAACTCATGGGCCGTAAACCCATGAACCGTAAACCCATGGACCGTAAACCCTATGACCGTAAGGTCATTAGACAGTAAAGCCGTGACCGTACACTCCTGATTACGGCCGCAAACTCCCCTTTGCAATCACATGTGATTCTAACACTTAGTTTTAAGTGTTTCCTAGTCCCTAAGGTGGTTTTTTCCATAACGAATAGTGTTATGCCCTCACCTAACACATATATGTACTTCTACATGCTAAATAGGATCCGTTTGTGCTTGAGGCTTAACTTGACACTCAGCAATTCCTAGCAACTTACACTCGAATCCCACGTCAAACTGTGAGTTCATACCCCTACGCTTTCTCCGAGTTTTTCCATGTTTTCAGGGGGGAATACAAGCAAAAGTACAAGGAAACTTGTGCTCAAAATATATTATTTTGCTTAAGATAACTATATGTTTAGAATGCTTTTAACTCAGAAAACAGTTTTACCAAACGATTAAGAAATCAACTCGTAGAAATAGTTTTCAAAACTAAAGCAACGAATTTGTGAATGATATCGTAAAATGTGTTATTTTATAAAGGATTCATACAGATTATAAACCGGATTTTTAGTATTATTACTTGTAAATTGTTAGTCTAAAGGTGGGGACACGTCCTTGGTAACACTCCCACCGAATTCGAGAGTGTAGGACTAGCACTTGTAACCAGAATCTCTTGTAGGGAGAGTGTGACTGTTGTGTATAGATCTATATGGGACTGACTATCCCGCACCTAAACTGCTAGCTACAGTTAGGCATACATGCCTGTGGTGACAAAGTCATAAAAGGATATTGGCCCCGTTACGTGCCATAACAAGTTTAAGTACGATTATGACACCCACAACCCAGATAACAGGAATTTACTTTTGTTATAATCAATCAAGTGAACTAGCCTCAAAGTAATAACCGATTCGATTACTAGAGGGTATTAATTACACCCTTAGGATTTAGTTCACCACTTATTTATTAGTTTTATTTATGTAATAAGGCTAATACACCTCACAGGGAACAAACAGGGTTTTTCAAGAAAACTACGTCTAACGATACAAGTATGGTAGATACGTGTACACCTCAGACAAGAACATATAACCAACTATCAAATTTTAGGGAAAATATAGGATTTTCCCAGGATAACTCAACCTTTTATAAACGGACTGTGTAACAAATAACTAATGGAGAATCAAACATCTTTCATAAGAAAATACAGGATTTTCTTGGGAAACACTTTTCAAAGGATCATATAAACATCTTTCATCAGAGCTAAATACTTATGAACTCACCAGTTTTATGCTGATACTCTTTCAAACTGCTTGTATTCTCAGGGCAGCAATAGACAGATACTTTTATCAACTTTGGAGAAGACGGAGCATTTGGAGTCACGTATTTTACTTTTGTTATATACTCTTATGTACAAACTATGTTTTAAACAGATGTAAATATTCATATTATAATGTAATGGTTGTGTTTACTTTGATTGCTATGATACGATTGTTGTGATACTACGCATGACGTCACTCGCCCCCGGACGCTTCCGCCGTCCGTTCTGACGGTTCGGGGGTGTGACAGAATGGAACCTTTCTTGGTTCCACTTGAAGAGGAGCCATCAAGAGACTTTCCCTTGGTACCCTTAGAAGGGGTCTTCCTTTTTTCCCCTTTCCTTGCCTAATTGCCAGGACAGTAGCAGTAGTAGGAGTAGGAGTAACATCTGATTTACTTTTAAGACCACTTTCAGCGGTCCTTAAAAGTCCTTGAAGCTTACTTAGTGTGACTTCCTCCTTGTTCATATGATAAGTCATACGAAACTGATCATAACTTGGAGGTAAGGAATGGAGAATGATGCCAATCGCCATGTCCTCAGGGAAGTCCACATTAAGCTTCAATAACCGGTCCACGAACCTTTGCATTTTCTGCAAGTGACCGGTGAGGGATTCTCCCTCCTTCATCCTAGCTGTTATCATGGAGGAAATGATTTCATACCTTTCCTGACGAGCACTCTGATGGTACCTATCCATCAGATCCTGGTGCATCTCAAAAGGGTAGATATCTTCATATGATTTCTGGAGTTCTACTGTCATTGTGGCCAGCATGATGCAAGACACCTTAGTGGCATCTTTCACATGGGTAGTGTACTCAGCAATCTCCTCAGGAGTAGCAGTTGACTCATCGATAACCCTTAGCTCCTTATCGAGGACATACTCTTTGCCCTCATAGCGAGTAATCATTTTGATGTTCCTAATCCATTCATTGAAATTGGAACCATCAAAAGTGACTTTCCCACACAAGTTCATTAGGGAAAAGGAGCCTGTAGGGTTTGAGCCAGTAGCAGTGTTGGAAGACATCTGAAAAGAAAGAAAGACAAGTTTTATTAGATAAAGAGTCCTTAATAAGTCACCCAAATGAAATATTAAGGCTAGGACCCAACAAACTATTTATAGTTAGAAGAGGGATGCCGCAATCCAAGCTATAAAATATTTGAAGGTAGGTAAATGACGATTTACCAATTTCCACCACGAAAATGAAATAGATTATTAAGTTTTATTGGATTTGAAATTCCTAGATCTTTTGAGATACATTGAACTTTCAATGGCATGTTTGAATCTCGATTGTGCCCTCTCAAGTCTGTGACTGGGATGCCGAGGATCACAAACAAGGTGTGAATAACCATGCAAATTGACTTGGTACCCTTAACTTTTATCACCTAATCGATGTGCCGGTTAACCACACGCGCTCCACCGATCTATGATAAAATTAAGTTACCCTTTGCCACTCTTACTAGTCCTTGTTAGTGTGCCGGTTAACCACACGCGCTCCACTAACGACTTGGTAAGGTACAAAGTGTAATTTCATGGGTTAGCACCTATTTCACATTTTTCCAAAAGTAACTAAGATTGGGAATTATTAAAGTATAGTTACTTTATAATTTCATTATACTTTTAATGAGGATTAACGTCTTATCCTACCCGTTCGGCTAACGACCCTCCACCAGTCAAGGAAGTGGTGGGTGAGAGTGGACACCCATTAAGCTGCCATTTTATAGGCAACAACCTTATACCCCCCTTATAGACCGGCTTCGTGAATGAGGCCTACTAACGGTAAGACTGACTTATTCTTATACATATCTATATATTTAAACTTTTAATATAATAATAGTATAAGGGTTGAATTTTAAACTTTTAAAATTCTAAGGTTCAATTTGGAAATTAAAATATTAGAGTGTAAGACTTTACAAATTCCAAAACTTGAGGGCAAGTATTGAAACTATTCAAGACTTTTCATTTCATAACTTATGAGTTTAATGGTCCATTAAAATGAAGACTCTTCATTTTATATAACCTCTTATTCTTTAATGACACTTTTAAAGAAGTGACTTTTGGTTATCCATAACTTGAGGACAAGTTATGGACTCCATCATTAGGCATTAAGATCAAGAACCATATTAACAAGCAAGTTACATATAATTCCTATGATCTTCTAAAACTCATAAGAACATGAACATTCATATCAAAATTTCAAGAATCATATTAACACATATAAAACATGGAATTTTGATATTAGCCATTGTAAATGGATTAGCATAAGCATTACACCATCTAAAACAAGTTTTAAAACACCAAAACAGTTTAGGGTAATGTTTCTAGTCCATTTCCAGTAGCAAAACTCGAAAATCTGCATTCACGGGCTCCTACTCGTCGAGTGCAAGAACCTACTCGACGAGTAGGATGAATTAACTCATGGACTCGTCGAGTCCCCCCATGGACTCGGCGAGTTCATGCTGCAGAATGCAGAAAACTGAGTTTTTCAACAAGTTTGCATCAAGTATCAAACAAACAAGCCTAGGCTCTGATACCAGTGTTGCGTTTTGAGCATTCTAACACTCCTATGGTATACATGCAACCCTATAAACCTTGGATCTATGTTTTCTCTAAATACATGCAAATTTGATTTTCCAAGGTTTACTTCCTAACTAGCATGTTATGGGGAACTTGTAATATAAAACTCAAGTAGAATAACATACATTTTAGTAGCTTGGATTCCTTGATGAGTTTGTGAGCCTAGCACCCCAAATGTGATGCCTCAAATGCTTCACACAACACCACAATTCTCGGAATAACCTTGAGAGAAGTTCATTATACTCAAAAATCGGCTAGCCCTCTTACTTGCATGTAGTAGTGCCGATTTTTGCTAGACAATGAGTCTTTATATAGTTGTGACACAAGTAGGGTTACACCATGTAAACCCTAATTGTCATGGCTTTCCATATTCCATGATCCATGGGTTTGTAACCTCCATGGACTATCCATGGAGCACCTTATGGGTTTTAACCCAATCCATACAAACCATGGATCATTATCCCACTATACAAGAATAGATTATTTACACAATCAACCCCATATATTTAATTAGTCTCTTTTTGATCACTTAATTAATTCCAGATTAATTCTTTGATCAATACTAATTAAATAATATTATTAATATATCAGTACTTATAATATATTAATAAACCTTAAGTGTCCTTTCTCTCATTTTGGACCATGCCGGGTCGGGTCAAGTACATACCAAATATAGTTATGGACTTAGACACTATATCCAACAGTTACTACGTGGTTAACTGGGATTATATTGGGAATAGAAGTGTTATCATATCTCAAGGTCAACTCCCCTTGTCTTATTCACTCCTTATGTCCGTAAACACCATAGAATGGAGTTGTTTACGTCCATAGTGCTTCCTAGAATGGAGTTTACGCCCACTAGGTGGTCCACCAAAGGTGTTTACGCCCAAGCATTACTCCATAATGTAGTTTACGCCCTAGTGTGGATTCCCTAAGGTGTTTAGGCCGGAAGATTGATTTCTAAAGTAGTTTACGCCCTAACATACCTCATTTAAGGTGTTTACGGCCAAATGGTGGTCCATCAAGGAGGTTCACGGCCAAGCTTTGGCTCCTAGGGTAGTTCACGGCCTAACTTTGGTCGATTAAAGTGTTCACGGCCAAGCATGGCCCCCATGGAAAGGTTTACGATCTTGGATGGTTCCTAGGAAGATGTTTATGGTCTTAGTTAATAAGAAACTCTAATATGTTGGCCTTGTAGTTTGAGTGTTCAAGGTTGTAACATAAATACAAGTTCTTGTGCTAACATTCATTTGATTCATGTTTGATTGTATTATTTACTCAAAACTTATTGCATCTAGAACTCCAATTTACTTGCCAAACTTTGCCTTGCTAAACTTGTTTACTTTTAAGAGGTTACCTTATAGATGATTTCTAAAGTGTATCCTTCCATGTACAAGCACATATGCCCTTTTAGTTTTTAAGGTTTTCATTGTAATAGGGTTACAAAGTTAGACCTTGCTTGATTCAAAATTTTCGGGTTGTCACACTAAACATATAATTGGGCCTAGCCCTAGGGTATATTCCAACCCAAAACACAAATATGGGCCCAACCCTGGGGTTTATTTCAACCCGATCAAACAAATATGTAAAACTCACATAACAGCTAGCATTCTACATAAAAATATAATTGGCGGACATTGGTGCCTTCGACCCACGGATACAGTGAGAAGACTCACATCTGACAGAAGATAACTATATCGCACACTCGAGCTGCTGCCAACCCGGCTCCTCACACTAATTATACCCCAATAATAACCCTAGTTAATAATTGGGGTTTAACACACAAATAATGGTCCAAAACATAATTTATCCTACCAAGGGCAAAAAATCATTTTTCCCCTCCACACATGGCCCAACCAACCAAGCCCAAAACTCCCTAGTGACCTAAAGTTTCAATACAGCTCAAAAGGCTTCCTGAGCATACGCCCGGCGTACACCGTGCTACGCCCAACGTACAGCTCATCCTCGGAAGGTTTACGGGGTCGCAACCAGGTACGCCGAACATACCCTAGATTAGGCCCAACATACTTGACAGATTCCAAAAACTCTATTAAGGTCTTAATGCCTTAAGTCCTTGCGTCCAAAATTCAGATCAAAGTCTAATGAACATCTATAATCATAAAGTTGCAAACTTTATGTCTTTGCATGGCTACAAGGAGTCCAAAATCTAATTCTAAGTTTTATTCATGACCACAAGTCTTAATAGATTCATCATGCATGATTGGGAAGGACCAAGGTCCCATTTTTATGAACCACCATGCTCTAAAATGAAAGGAAACTCTTCTCAATAGGTCTGGAGTTGCTCAACTCTCAAGATCCAAGGCTATGGGACCATTAATGAACAAATCTTATTATAAAGCTAGATCTAAAGAATTATATGTCAAGGTTGGAGCTTTATACCTCCAAAAGGTACATAAGGGAGAGTAATTGTTGGATCCAAAGGCTAAAGTGAAACACCACAACTCCAAGAGTCTTCATTCACCACCAAGAACACCCAAAATGACCTTCTAAGTCTTCAAAGCACACACACTCAATTAGGGTTTCGAAGTGGAGGCTAAGAGAGGTAGAGTCTGGAGTTAAGAAAAGGTGTGAGGCCATAATGATCCTTAAATAGGTAGGAGTGTGCAGAAATTAACCGATCCAATTGGAACCGACCGATCCAATTACAAAACGACCAATTGGATTGGATATCCAATTACAATTGGATTGGATCGGATGCGAAATTTCACAATCCAATTGGATTGGATCGGTTAATGGATCATCATGAAAATCCAATGGATAACCGAACCAATCCAATCCAATTCGATATCCAATTTAATCTAATATTATTATCCAATCCAATTACTATTATTACATATTCAATAAAAAATTAAGTTGAAAACTTAAAGTTAATGTTACTTTGTTAGTTTTATTTAGCATAATTATGTGCAATTTTATTTTTAGTTATCATAGTTATATTTGGTTATTCAATAGAAAAGAATTAAAATTAGTTGGATGATGGATAACAAATGGATTAAACCAATAAAAAATATCCAATGGATAAAATCAATCCAATCCAACATGCAATTGGATCGGATCGATTTTTTATATTAAATTGGATAAGATCAGTTGATAAAATCCAAAATCAAATGGATGATTGGATTGGACCGGTTCCATCAAAATCCATTGGATTTGAACCGATGAATACCCTTATAAATAGGGTCCAAACCCTAAAAATTAAGGTTTTCCCTCTGAAGCAATACGCCCAACGTATGCAAGGGATTCGTGATCCTCACTTACATGCCTACACCCGACATACCTATCTCGTATGCCCAACGTATGTACCATATTTGCAAACTTTTTAAAAAATTGAGCCACAATTGAACATACTTGGAACATTGGTGTTACAATTACACAAATTTTACTGAGATGACTCATAGACCTTACATGTTGGAATTCTATATCATCAATATTCTTTTTCGTTCTTTCTCTCGTCCTTCCATTTATCAATATCCTTTCTATTCTATTTCGATTGACAACTGATTATTAATAATTTTATCTATATCCCCCTTCTAGAAAACGTCATGGTTTGGTAAGACACCACATAATTAATATTTTTTATGTGTGCAATTGGAGTACATGTTTGAAATTCCCAAGATTAAAAGAGTTATTTCAAGTTTGTTAAAAACTATACTACTATGTTTTGATAATTAAATTTAGAACTACAACACATTGGTAAATACTTTTTTAAAATACTACTTCTTGTACAAAACTCACATAAAATTATATAAGGTAGGTATAGAATGTCCAATCCGTTGAGCCTTGACCAAGTATTTATACCATACTAAATTACTTTATTATAAAATTATGAAAAAAAAAAAAAGAACATTGAGGAGTTGATATCATCTTTTTTGTCTATTCTTACAAACTCTAAGCAAATCAATTGACAATGTAATAAAAGGACTATTTATGTAATTTACCATATTGAAACCATCAAATATAGTAGTTGAACATGAAGGATAATCTAGTAAATTTCACATACAATAACAGTTGACATTCATCACCTACTATTTACCAAATCCATTACAAAAACTCAAGTGTCACCAATAGAATTCTTTTTCCAAGTGATATCAACATCGAAAACAAAGTCTAACCAACTGAAAAGCATTGTTGTATATTTTTTTCATTATCAACTGTCAGTTTTCGGATGGAAAATTCGTAGAAAAGTTGGGTTTTGTATCAGATGCTGACATGCTGCACCATGGCAGGTCTACGTGGCTATGAGTCTATGACCAATTCTTGTTTCTTTATTCTCTGTTTTCACACAAGTTTATATAACATGAGAAGAAGAAAGGGTGAGGCCTGGTGGGTGTGCCAAATGTGACCATTTACTGTCTAAATATCTTATTGTAGCCTGGAAGAAGATATAGTTTTATTTAGATAAATGGGTTCAAGAATTTCGTTATGGATGCTGATTGTTTGCACTCAAATTTTGGTAATCACAGCTGTGACAGATGGAAATGATGGTAAGTTTATTGATAATCTGTGTGTAGAGTTTTTATGACTTTTATATATATGGTTAAGTTTGTCTTGCACTTTTGAGTCATGGTCTGTTGATATGCTCCCCTCATTTCAGAAATGAGATCACTATCAATTGTTCTACACTATAACTTAAACTCTATATAATAGCCCTACCTTATATAAAATAGCCCTACCTTAATGTTGTCACATTTTTAAATCAGAACTCTCAAAGATAGCTTAGTATTTGCTTTATCGGTGATTGGAGTTATAATATTTGAGGTAGCTCCAACCATCATTACCGAAGATCCTCTCTATACATCACATAACCTTTCTATTCCCAATTAAAACAACCCCTCATGTATGTTCTACATCATAACTCGATCTGAATGTTACCTTAAACGTATTTTGCGTTTTATTTTGTTGATATAAACCTGAAAAATCTCGGTTATTCTTGTAGTTGGTGTGCTAAATGCTATAAAGTCTAGCTGGCAGAACTTTCCACCTAATTGGAGGGGTTCAGACCCATGTGGAAGTAATTGGGACGGAATTAACTGCACAAAGTCACGTGTAACCCACTTGTAAGTTGTAGATGTTTCAATCTTTTTACAGAATTTTAGAAAAATATAAACCTTTATTTCGTTTTAATTTATGTTTGAACCCTTCCATTACAGAGTGTTGGCAGGCATGGGGGTGAAAAGTGACGACATTGGAGACATTCCATCACTTTCCCAGTTGATATATTTGTATATATGTTTTCCATTTGCATTACATTTCATATATTCCTATACTTCTTTTCTTTATTTTCTCTTCCTCTTATTGTTTCTAAGATATTCGTATTATTGATTAAGATTAACACTCTTTTCGGAAAAACAAACTATTTTCAGTGTTTTTAAGTTGACAGTAAACCGATTTTATTGAATAATTAATTAAGATTGAAACAACCTTTTTTTACCTGCTATACCAGGCATAAAATATCATTTTACAAACCATTTATTTTCTTGTGTTGGTTGATTCTATGAGTTTTGATTTATTTCTTGTGTTGGTTGTAACACAATTTTAAAAACGTTTTAAAAAGTTTAAAAATGTTCTAAAAACCGTTATAAAAAAGTTGTATGTAAAATAATTGTAAAAAAGGTTTTAAAAGGTTGTACAAAAGAGTGTAATTAGGGGTGTAAGTGAGCCGAGCTACTCGCGATCTACTCGGAATCGACTCGTTAAAAGCTCGACTCGAGATCGAATTAAACGAGCCCGAGCCGAGCTCGAGCCTAAATATGAGGCTCGTTTATTAAACGAGCTCGAGCCGAGCTTCACGCGAGCCTAAATGAGCCTAAACGAGCCTATATATATATATATATATATATATATATATATATATATGTGTGTGTGTGTGTGTGTATGTGTGTGTGTGTGTGTATATATATATATATATATATATATATATATATATATATATATATATATATATATATATATATATATATATATATATATATAGGCTCGTTTAAGCTCGTTTAGGCTCGCGAGCTCACTAAATTGTTCACGAGCCGAGCTCGAGCTTCATTTTAAGGCTCGAATCGAGCTCGAGCTTCTTCAAAATTAAACGAGCCGAGCTCGAGCTTGGTTAGGCTCGGGCTCGGCTCGGCTCGTTTACACCCCTAGGTGTAATTTTGTTTTTTATTAAAAGTTCAAAAACAATTTGTAAAAAAAAAATTTTTAAAAAAAGTTATGTTGTAAAGAAAAACCAATTTTGGGGAGAATAGTAAAAAAAAAGGTTTTGAAAGTTTGGAGCAAAATTGTAACCAAGTTTAAAATTTGAGTTAAAAGTGTAAATTTATACAATAAAATTGGTTTGCTGAGAAATTGAAGACACTTGATATAACTTTTTCCCAAAAATATAGTGTTAACCTTATTAATTATTTCTAGAACTTGACATTTCTCAATTTAATTTTTCCTATAGAGATCTTTCCAACAACAAAGGAATTAAAGCTCCTCTTCCACCATCAATTCAGAATTTGAAGAGCTTGACCACATTGTAAGAAATCCATTTTACTTCTCAAATGCAGCAACCTGGTTTATCTTATTTTTGTCTGATTGTTTAAAACCTTGTCTGATTTTTCGTGTATAACAAAAAACTCCATGCATCTAGAATACTGGTTGGTTGCAGTTTTTTTGGTCCAATTCCTGATACAATAGGATCCCTCGAGCAACTAATATTTTTGTAAGTATTCCAAATTCTTGTTCATGTTGTATCTCTTGATAATAGATTAACTACCATGCCATTTTTAATTTAAAACAAAATATTTGTAACTATTCCTGATTCTGTCCCTTGTGTTGCAGAGGTCTGAATAATAACAGCTTCAGTGGAACTATCCCACCATCCATTGGTAATTTGACCAAACTCTCATGGTTGGATCTAAGTGATAACAAGCTTCAGGGACCCATTCCTGTGTCTAATGGAACAGCCCCTGGTCTTGATAGGTTAAAGAATGCAAAACACTTGTAAGTTTTGTATCTTTTGTACATTTGTCAGTTTATTAAACTTTTAGAGTGATTTTTCTCACCCGTGTTATCTTAATCTTATGGCAATTATGCAGCCATTTAGCAGATAATCAGTTATCTGGTGACATTCGATCTGAACTGTTCAGATCAGATATGACCCTAATACATGTGTAAGTATCACATTACCTGATGAAAGATCTCAAGTGTAATTGGTTGACATATATATATATATATATATATATATATATATATATATATATATATATACATACACTTTTCAAACAGGATATTCAACAATAATCGGTTATCTGGAAATATTCCTTCTTCGATAGGACTTGTGAGTACTCTTCAGGCAGTGTAAGCATCATTAATTAATAATCCTTGAACATTATAGCTAGATCTGAACATATTTAATTTATTTGTTTTTTCCATCCTTGATTTCACAGACGCCTGGACTCAAATTCCTTGGATGGGATAGTGCCTCAAAACATCACGAATCTCAAAAGTGTTAGTAAGCTGTAAGTGATAAGAGAAGTCGATCAATGTTTTTGTTGTGTATAATAGTTTTATTTGGTGGTTGAGATTTATTCATTTTTAGATACTTGTCGAACAACAAACTGAGTGGACCTGTTCCAAATCTCACAGGAATGGTCTCCCTCTTTTATGTGTAAGTTAATTTAAAGTTTAAACGTCATAAATCATCATCTTCTAGTTGTTAACATGACATATGATGCCATTCTCAGGGACATGAGCAATAATAGTTTTGATGCATCAGATATTCCTACATGGTTCTCAGAACTTCCATCTTTGACAACATTGTAATCTTTCTTTCACTCATTTCATGTCTTTCACCAGAACGACTAGTCCTAAGTAGTTCCTTAATCTGTGTGTGTGTGTGTGTGTGTGTGAGTGAGACCTTTCTCTAAAAAATATGGAGGACTTTATTATTAAGCATGCTTAATCTTCTACTAACAGATTGATGGAGAAAACTCAACTTCAAGGAGAAATCCCATCAACTCTCTTCCAACCTCAGTTGGAGAAATTGTGAGTATCAACTGCATGCTTGCTACTCAAGTTAATCTGCATATTCAATTGTATCATTTAACATTTGAAACAATAGAACATGAACTTATTTATATTCACAGGGTGCTAAGCAACAATGGTCTTAATGGAATACTGGATGTGGGCAACACCTATAGCAGTGATTTGAATGTTGATCTGACAAACAATTCAATTGCTGACTTCAATCAGAAATCCGTATACAATATGACCTTAAAGTGAGCTCATTATTAGCCTTGAATATTTCCAATTACCATCCATTAAATTCTTATTGAAATACTTTTCTACTACTTTCCAGTCTTGGAAGTAATCCAGTGTGTGAAGGAGGAGCAACAGGAAGATATTGTGCAACTGGAAAGACGAATATACAAAGCCGTTCACCATCAAATAGCTGTAATCCTGTGCGCTGCGGTTCAGATAAAGTGCCAAGTCCCAACTGTACATGCGCACATCCATACATAGGAACCATAACTTTTTTACTCCATTCTTTCTCAAACTTAGATAACACCACCTACTATAAACTTCTCAATGATGCTTTGATGTCAGCCTTTCGAAAGGAACAACTTCCAGTCGAATCATTGTCTATTTCCAATGCAATTATTGGTGAATACCTTCAATATACATTGCATATCTTTCCCTCTGGTCAAGATCCTTTTAATCTTTCACAAGTCTCTTCAATAGGGACTGTGATCAACCGCCAAAAACCAGACCTCATAATTCTCCCACGCTTTGGTCCCTTCTTCTTTCTTGATGATCATTATTTTGAAGGTAATTATTCATTTCAATCATATAAGAAAAAGAGGCTTTTTTATTTTGTCACTAAATCTTGAAATTAAGGTGTATACAACTATAAATATGGGAAACACGATTTCTGATTTTGATTATCCACAGGAGACAAGTCATCGAATCATGGTGCTATCATTGGGGTAGCAGTTGGTAGTTTTGTGATCGTATGCCTGGCTATAAGTTATGCTATCTATCAGAAAAGACGGGCCACACGAGCGAGACAGAGCAATCCTTTTGGTAAGACTAATTGGAGCATAAGACAAGGGTATTCTCGTCTTTTTACAAGTTCATATGCTTACACGCATATGTTTTGATAATGCAGCATCTTGGGTGATGGATAATGGTAGTGATGTGGGTGGTGTTCCTGAATTGAAAGGAGCAAGACTTTGTTCATTTGAAGAACTCAAAAGATGCACCGATAATTTTTCAGAAGAAAACGTAATTGGATCTGGGGGCTATGGGAAGGTATCTTCATGTTGCATTCATTGCAGTTTTTATCACTACTACTTCTCTTGTATATATATGATCAGGCTTTACATACTTGTATTACATTCTACTCTATTGATCAATATGCATGCTTATTGATATATGTGAACTATTGTGTTATTGTTTGGTAAGTGACAAATTCCTAAAACGGGTAAGATGCTGACTTGCAGGTTTATAGAGGGACTCTTACCACTGGCCATGAAGTTGCAATCAAAAGAGCTAAACAAGGGTCATTGCAGGGTGCTCAAGAATTTAAAACAGAAATTGAGCTTCTTTCAAGGATTCATCATAAGAATGTGGTAGCTCTTGTGGGGTTCTGTTATGAGCAAGGTGAACAAATGCTGGTGTATGAGTACATTTCAAATGGTACTCTAAAGGATAACCTTTCAGGTAGATTTACATCTTTCTTGGCTTTTTTCCTTTCGTCCAAAGGGGTGATATTAGATTTAAAAAAAAATGAAAGATGATTGAAATTGTACATGCAGGGAAGTCAGGAATGAGGCTGAATTGGATGAAGAGGCTTACAATAGCTCTTGATTCTGCCAAAGGTCTGACATATTTGCATGAGCTTGCAAATCCTCCAATCATACACAGAGACATCAAATCAAATAACATTCTGGTTGATGATCAGCTGATTGCTAAGGTTGCTGATTTTGGTTTGTCCAAATTGTTGGGAGATTCAAAGGATTATGTATCTACTCAAGTGAAGGGGACACTGGTAGGTGTTAAAGTCAAATTGCATATGCCTGATGTTGATTGTCTACTTTTACCCCTGAAGTTAACAGTATTTACGTTTTGATCCTTTCTGAATGCAGGGTTACATGGATCCTGAATACTACATGACCCAACAGTTGACCGAAAAGAGTGATGTTTACAGTTTTGGAGTTGTACTTTTGGAGCTTTTAACTGCAAGACCACCAATACACAAGGGTAAATATATTGTGAGGGAGGTTAATGAGGCGATTGACAATTCTCCAAATGAACTCCACAAGATTCTTGATCCATATCTTGGTTCATCCAAAACAGTTGGAGGTTTGACCAAATTTGTGAATCTGGCAATGAGATGTGTCCAAGATTTAGGAGTTGATAGGCCTAAAATGGGAGATGTGGTGAGAGAGATTGAGGCTATTATAAATTTGGCTGTTGTAAACGTTGATGCTGAATCACCATCTACTTTCTCAACCCAAAATACAGGAAAAGTTGAGGACCTTTATCATCCATATAGTGATTCAGTCTCTGATTCGAGTAGTTTGTATGTACCATTTGAAACAGAACTACGCAGGTGAAAACAAGATTGTAAAAATGTGAATTTAGAAAGATTCAAACTACATGAACTTTATGGTATGTTGTTTTTATATCAAACCAAACATTTGTTAACTTAAGCAAAGTTTTTCACATAAGACTTCTTTAATTGCAAAGAAAGTTGTTGTTGCACTAACTATTTCATCTGTGTTTCTTGGATAAAGTGGGGCAACTTTTTATTTTTGTCTCAGGTTGTTCGTTTTGATCACGCTTCATGACTGAATTACACCTCAGTTTCTTAAGTCCTGAATCAAGTTTTCTTGTATTTCGGTATATTTTGTTGGGATGTAAAGTAATGATTCCAATTTATATACAATTCTAAGTAGGGTAACTAAATCAAATCAAGACCCAATTTAGAGACATTCTTGCTTTTCCAAGAGGCTATATTACCTCCAACATATATCCAAATTATTACCTTCCAGTACAAAATATAATATCATAAACTTCATATATTTGAATCATTCTAAATCTACATATTAATAAGTTTTCTTCCATATGTTTCCATATATACCAACAAATGTTCTTGTTTTCATCATCTTCCCACAATTCACCTTCTCAGCTCTGTTTCAAATGGTAGAGTCAAACTACTCACATCAGAGACCGAATCACCATACGGATGATAAAGATCCCCAACTTCTCCTTTATTTTGACTTGAAAAATTAGATGCTGACTCAGCATCAAGGCTTAAAACAGCCAAATCTATAATTCTTTCAATCTCTCTCACAACCTCTCCCATTTTAGGCCTTTCAACTCCTGAATCTCGGACACAACTCATTGCCAAGTTTAGAAATTCAGTCAAACCTCCAAGGTTTTGTGAAGAACCAAGAGAAGGATCAAGAATCTTGTATAGACCATTTCGGTCCCCCGACTTTCCAATTGCTTCATTTACCTCCTTCACAATGAATTTACCCTTATGTATTGGTGATCTTGCAGTTAAAAGCTCCAAAAGTACAACTCCAAAACTGTAAACATCACTCTTTTCGGTCAACTGTTGGGTCATGTAGTATTCAGGATCCATGTAACCCTACATTCAGAAAGGATGAAAACGCAAATACTGTTAACTTCAAGGGTACAACTTGACAATTGGCATATTTTAGACCCACAACAAAAACAAAAAAAGAGACCCTTTGAATCATCTCTCAACACGTACCAATGTCCCCTTGACTTGAGTAGATACATAACCCTTTGAATCATCTCCCAACAGTTTTGACAATCCAAAATCAGCAACTTTAGCAATCAAATTATCATCAAGAAGAATGTTAGTTGATTTGATGTCTCTGTGAATGATTGGAGGATTAGCAAGCTCATGCATATATGTCAGCCCTTTTGCAGAATCAAGAGCTGCACTAAGCCTCTTCACCCAATCCAACCTCATTCCTGCTTTTCCTGTATTCAAAATTTCAAAAAATTTACAAGTTTAGCTAAAAAAAAGCATGCAAGTTTTCTCTATAAAAACATGTGTATGTAAATTTTACCTGTAAGATTATCTTTTAGAGTACCATTTGAAATGTACTCATAGATTAACATTTGTTCGCCTTGTTCATAACAGAATCCCACTAGGGCTACAACATTTTTATGATGAATCCTTGAAAGAAGTTCAATTTCTGTTTTGAATTCATGAGCACCCTGTAATGACCCTTGTTGAGCTCTTTTGATTGCTACTACATGACCAGAGTCAAGAGTCCCTTTATACACCTGTGAGTCAGCATTAAAAAATAAATTAAATAAAGAATGAAGAAATTGAAATATAATAAAAAGATACCTGTCCATATCCACCAGATCCAATTAAGTTTTCTTCTGAAAAATTGTTTGTGCATCTTTTGAGTTCTTCAAATGAACACCATCTTGCTCCTTTCAGTTGAGGAACACCACCCACAATACTTCCATTATCTAACGCCCAAGATGCTGTATTATTATGGAAGTAAGTAAGTAAGCATGTGAAGTTGTTGTAAAAAGACGAGAATACCCTGTCTTACCAAAAGGGTTGCTGTGTTTTGCTCTTGTTGCGTTTCTTTTCTGATAGATGGCATAGGTTATAGCCAAGGCTATTAGTAATAGGATCACACAACCACCAACTGCTGCCCCAATGATGATGCCATGATTCGATGACTTGTGTCCTGTTATTTGCCCATGTACACCTTTCAAGGTTTAGTCATAAATATATAAGTTTCTTTTCTATATATTTAAAAGAGAAAAATACAGAAAAGCACTTGTACTTTCACAATCTTATGGATGTAGCCACTTAGCTATCCTCAGTGACAATGAAATGATTATACTTTTTTGGATTGTCTAAAAGATATTAAATTCAAGAAATCTCAATGTAGTTTGATTGATTTTTTTTATTATTATTATTATAGCATCCTATTTACATTTCTTCCTACTAAAGCATTGTACTTTGAAAAACATACCTAATTATGGCTATGTCATCTAAATACAAATAAGTTTTCAAACAAATAAGAAATAAATGATTAGGGGTAGAATTTTTGCCAAAGTACAATACCTTAATAACAAAAAGAAATTTAGAATACAATGTTTTAATCGAAAGAAATGAAAATTAGATGCTATAATACACAAATATATGAAAATACATCTCTATTATTTGCATTCAACCCTTTAAAAAATACCGTATTTCCGGTTACCCGGTTTCGATATCTAGAAGAGCACAACATATTAAGACTTACCAATTTACAACTTAGCCACTGAAATACTTTTTTTAACGATTTAACCTCTGAATTATTATTATAACAATCATAAAAGAAATTAGTTCAATAGCTAAATCAAGAAAATGGTGAAAGTACGTTGTGCTTAACTGTGTTATTCCTTTTTTTCAAATAATCAAAAAAAGCATAATGGTATAATTAGTACGGAGGGTTAATCAAATAAAAGACCTTATATATTGTGTTTTTCCTGGATTAAACCTCAACTTTATTTTTTTCCCTGAAAAAAACCTTGTATTTTTTTCATTTTTTCCGAAAATAACCCTCAACTTTATCTTTTTTTTTTCCGAAAAAAAAAACCCTCAATCTGTTTCCGAAAAAACCTCAACTATTTTTGTTTTTTCCGAAAAAAAACCCTGACATTTTACAGGTTTTTCCGGGAAAAAAAAGGTTAATCTAAAACATAAACCTTATATTTTGTGTTTTTTCCGGATTAAACCTCAATTTTTTTGCCTGACCTTGTATTTTTTCATTTTTTCCGATCCGACCCTTTTAGTCTTTTTTGCCAAAAAAATCTGTAAAATGTGAGGGTTTTTTTCAAGAAAAAATAAAAAAGTTGAGGGTTTATTTGGAAGCATTTAGAAGGTTGAGGATTTTTTTCAGAAAAAAAAAAATACAAAATGCAAGGTCTTTTTCAGGAAAAAAATAAAGTTGAGGTTTAATCCGTATAAAACACAAAAGTATAAGGTCTTTTATGAGATTAACCCTAGTACAGAATATGGTTAAGTGGCTCAATCGATGAGATGGTGTCTCTATTTCACCCTATTATAAAATATATTATATATATAATTACCTGGAAAACAACAATAGCTATCATCAAGAAAGAACAAGGGTCCAAATTGTGGGAGAGAAAAGAGGTTTTGTCTGTTGATCACAGTCCCAATTGAGGAGATAGTTGACCGAGTAAAAAAATCTTGACCAGAAGGAAATACATGCAATGTATATTGAAGGTAGGAAAGCTCATTAACAAGTGCATTTGAAACAGAAATTGATTCCACAGGAAGTTGACTTGACCTAAAGGCTGATATCAAAGCATCATGGAGAAGTGTATAGTATGTGGAGTTTTCCAAGTTTGAAAAAGAATAAGACAGAAAATATATGGTTCCTGTGTATGGATGTGTGCATGCACAATTTGGACTTAGAATTTTATTTGAAGGGCAACGGACAGGTGGACAATTATTATTGGATGGTAAACTATTTGGTGAATTAGGGTTTCTAGCTGAACAATATCTTCCTGTTGTTCCCCCTTCACAAACTGGATTATTTGCAAGACTGAAAAAATAGTAGAGAACTATTAGTTAGTGTAAGATTGTGAATAGCAATGTATATTTCAGCAAAAGATAAAAAGGCATATGAACTCACATTAAGCTCATATTATATCCAGATTTTTGAGTGAAATCAGCAATGGAATTGTTTGTTAGATCAACAATCAAATCACTTCCATAGCTGTTTCCAACATCCAAGATTCCATTAAGACCATTGTTGCTTAGCCCCCTGTGATTATACAACCAAAAAAAATAGAAGAAAAGAATAATCTTAATGCCAAACTTCACTATTGAAACAACAAATATTTATAAGCTTATATTATAAAGATTAACTTGAGAAGATAACAAATATTCGGGTGATACTCACAATCTTTGTAATTGAGGTTGGAAGATAACAGATGGGATTTCTCCTTGAAGTTGTGTCTTATCCATCAATCTATCAGAAGAACACATTAAGAATGCTTCAAAATAAATTCCACCACATTTAATGTCATTAAAAGAGAAATTTTATGCAAATTATCCACTTTGCATAACACGAGTGGAAGAAGATTACATTGTTGTCAATGATGGAAGTGTGAACCATGTAGGAATATCTGAAGCATCAAAACTATTATTGCTCATGTCCCTAAAAAATCCATCATAATAAAAGACATGTTATGTTATGTTAAAAAGTAGAAAATGAATAGTTTCTACAAATGAGTTATTCTTCAAACTTACACATAAAAGAGGGATTCCATTCCTATGAGGTTTGGAAAAGGTCCACTTAGGTTGTTGTTTGATAAGTACCTGAAAATAAATAGATCTGTGAATTAATGTCAACCACTAAATAAACATTATTTAAATAAAAAAAAATGGAAAGATTTATTGACTTCTCTTATCACTTACAACTCCCCAACACTTTTGAGGTTCGTGATGTTTCTATGCATATTCCCATCCAATGAATTCGAGTCCAAGCGTCTGAAATAAAGGAGAGAAAGAGTGACACATAGGTAAATAAATTGCAAATATTCATATTCTGAATGAGTAAATGACCATTTTACCCTTATGTCTAATAATCGTTAATACTTACATTGCCTCGAGAGTATCCACAAGTCCCATTGAAGATGGGATTTTTCCAGATAACTGATTATTGTTGAATAGCCTGTTCAAAAGTGTGTGTATATATATATATATATATATATATATATATATATATATATATATATATATTATGCTTTCAGTATTACAATCGCCACATCATTATAAAATTATACATATGAAAAATGATACTTACACATGTATTAGACTCATACTAGAGCTGAAAAGTCTAAATGGAATAACACCTGATAACTGATTGTTTGCAAAATGACTTCACAATGACCAAAACATAACACCAATAAGAAAGTCACTTTAAAAGTTGATAAAGTGACAAATGCATGTGTGTGTATATATAGGAATAGGTTCAAATGAAGACACTTAATAAAGTGAAGACGTGAAGACACTACTTTTATGTTATTATTCTGCTATGAATCTTGTATATACTGCCTTATGTCATTATTCAACAATGAATATATAAATAATCATACATTAATATTCACTTTTGAAATTACTACAAATCAATATACGAATAATCATACGTTAATATTCACATTAGAATTTATTACAAAACTAAACATATATAAAATTCATAGCAAAATAATAACATAAAAGTGGTATCTTCACATCTTCACTTTATTTAGTCTCTTCATTTGAACCATCCCCTGCGTGTGTGTGTGTATGTGTGTGTGTGTGTGTATATATATATATATATATATATATATATATATGTATGTATGTATGTATGTATGTATATTATGAAAGAAAGGAAACATACAAGTGCCTTGCTTTGACTAGATAATCAAGACCAGGGTCTGTTCCATTAGAGACAGGAATGGCTCCACGAAGCTGGTTATCAGTTAGATCCAACCATAAAAGATTGGCTAAATTGCCAATGGATCTTGGGATATTTCCAGTGAAGCTGTTATTATTCAGACCTCTGAAACAAAAGGGATAGAGTCAGAACTATATAGGAAAAAGATTGTTTGTTCCTCATGGAATACAACTTATTTTCAAATATGCAACAAAATGTGTAGTATTTAGCTATAGGTTAAATGCAAAAAGTAGCAATGGAATTTCATTGATTTCTTTACTAAAACCAACTATTTTCATTTCTTACTATTACAATATCATACTTTGAAAAATATATCCAAAATAGTAATATCATTCATATAAAAAGGAATTTCTAGGACAAAAAATTCAAAATAAGGAAAAAAAAGGGAAGTACAAAATTACAATTGGGTAGATTTTCAAAATAAAACAATTAATAAAGAAATAGAACTGAAGTAAAATGTTGTGATGAACAGAATCATAGTAGGATGATGTAACATACAAATAATTAAAAGTATGTTGCTATTTCTTGCATTTAGCCCTTAATACAAAATACTCAAGAATTTGGAATACTTACAAAAAGACTAACTGCTCAAGGGATCCTATGGAATCAGGAATTGGACCAAAGAAATTGCAACCAACAAGGATTCTACATGCAAAGAGTACTTTGTCAAACAAGAAAAATCAGACAAGGATTTAAACAATCAGGAGTTCAAGAGAAGATAACATAAATACACAAAATGGATTTCTTACAGTGTTGTTAAGTTCTTCAAATTCTGAATTGTTGGTGGAAGGGGTGCTTTAATCCCTTTGTTGTTGGAAAGATCTCTATATGCAAGTATCAAAATGAGAAATCATCCACTATTAGCAATAGTTAAGTATATGAAAATCTGAAATAACAACAATAGAAAGAGAAGACAAAGAAAAGAAGTATAGAAGAATGGAAAACATACAAATATTCCAATTGGGAAAGTGATGGAATGTCTCCAATGCTGTTAGTTCTCACCCCCATGCCTGCTAACACTCTGTAATGGAAGGATTCAAACATAGAAAAACAGGGTTTTGATTTTTCTAGAATTATGTATGATTGAAACATCTACAACTTACAAGGAGATTACTCGTGAGTTTGTACATTTAATTCCTTCCCAATTACTTCCACAAGGATCTGAACCACTCCAATCAGGTGGTAGATTCTGCCAGCTAGACTTTATAGCATTTAGCACAGCAACTACAAGAATAAACATGATTTTTCAAGTGGAAATTATATATATTCAGCTTCCAATAAGTAATCCGTCTTGTTTAACTGAAGTTAATAACTCTGAGAATCATATAATGAACAATCTTGAAGTCATGTTGTAAAAACAATATCATGAACTACTGTAAACGTGTCGTGATAGGAAAAAACTCCACACAGATTGTCAGAAAAAACTTACCATCATTTTGGTTCGTCACTGCTGTGATTACGATAACTTGACTGAAAGCAATCAGCATCCATACCGGAATTCTTGAACCCATTTCTGTAAAATGAACAGTATCTTCTTCCGGACTACACGAAGAAGTTTAGATAGCAAACGGCTACATTTGGCACACCCATAGCGCCTCGCCTTTTCTCTCTCCGCATATTCGATGTTATGTAACACTCGTTTGTAATCGGAATAAAGAAATAAGAATTGATGATATCGACGTACAGTCGTAGACCTGGTCATTGTCCAGCATTTGTTAAGAAGCCCAACTGTTCGACGATATTTCCAACCGAAAACAGACAGCCGATAGAGACAAACAAATGCACAACAAGACTTTTTCAATCGGTTCGATTTTGTTTTTGGTGTGGACATCACTTGGAAGAAGATTCCGATTGGTGACAATGGGGTTTTCGTAATTGTTTTGGAAATAGTGGAGTAGGTGAGGGATGTCATCTGCTTCCTTCGACCATAAACTATTTCTGTAACACTGCAACCGTGTTTGAGTTTGAGTGGCAGGGCTGCTCCGATTCTGTTGGCGCAATATAGAGGAAATCTACCAGATTACCCCCTTCATGCTTCAAATAATATACCTATTGTTTCAATACGCAAAGACCAAGGGTTATTTTTACAAAAATAACAATCAAATAAAATAAAATCATTGCTATTCTATCCCTACAAAATTTTTCCATCTGCTTTAAAAAAAGCACAAATCTTTTTTTTTTTTTTTTGGTATTTTAATGGCTTAAAGTCAATTATTTTGGATTAAAATGGTTATTTTTTTTACCCACAAGCAAGATGAATCACATGATCCAGAATATCCAAGTCTGGTTTCTATTTTTGATGATGTTGTTTATATGGATGATTCCACTTTCATTGTTAAACATATGCTCAAAGCCTTTGAAAGGTAAACTAAGCAATGTTTTTTTGTCTTAACCCAACTATGATTGCACGAACTAACTCTAGCTTCAAATTCTCACAAATGATGTTACTACTCAAGAACATAATAAGGAATTCATTAAGAATAAACGGGACAACCGGACAATAATACCCTTCTAGAGATCTTGTTAGCTTATGAGCTCATTATAAGAGACCTTAAAACCACAGGTGAATGTACATATCACATAGGTGGGTCACTGTAACATCCCAAAAATCAGGATAAAAATTTTCATTTTTAAAACCATTTAATATTCCATAATTCTTACAAAACTTAGTTTCCAAAAGCCATAAACATGAATCATGGTATCCTAAAATCATAATCTCATAAAAATCCAGGATGATGTGCACGATCAAACATTCGCCTTGCCCTTATCCTTTAGAGTACCTGAAACCATAACAATCAAACTGTAAGCCAAGCTTAGTGAGTTTCCCCCAAAATACCACACACAATAGAGCATATATAATCATGCATGTTGGGTTCAATCAGTCATCAGACTGAAATACCATCGGGTCCATAGCCATCAGGATAGATTACCCCTGAGCCCGCAACATGAGTCTGGTTTGCCCACCTATCCCACAGCTCATGTCTGGATTGCTCCTGAGCCCACAACATAAGTTTGGCTTGCCTTTTTGGTCCACAGCTTATGTCTAACTTGCTCCCAAGTTTGTTGGCTTCCGCACATAGCAGTAAAGCCTCAACCCATAATTGCAATATGTCGACATATGCAACAGATAAACATAAACATATAACCAGCAAGTACAGGTAATCATTCATATATACTAATCTAACAGATCGTTACCGCATAGCAACATCATGTACACAAGGATAAATAAACATAATCTAGTGGGCCGGCATTGGTGCCTTTAACCTACGAGTACAGTGAGGAAAACTCACCTGAAATGAAGAACCCCGAAACACTGAGACGCGTTTTCCTTTTTTGCACTGCTTGCTCCCGCGAATCCACTGATCACCAAAACCATGTAAAATCTTAATCAACAGTCCAAAAACCCTCAAGTTTGACCCAAAGTCAAACTTGGTCAAAAAGTCATGGTCAATGGCCAAAGGGAAGTCAAGGTCCTAATACAGGTTGAGTACGCTCATCATACTCCATCCCTACGCTCAGCGTACCGGAATCGGGCCTAGTACACCCGTCGTACTCTTTAGGTACACCCAACGTACACAAGTTTGATCCAACACTTCCATTAAGCACTTATTCTCTTAAGATATTTCCTCCACAGCCCATATCTGAATCCAAAAGGCATTTTAAATCATAAAGTTTCCAACTTTATGATTTTGCATGGCTAGAAAGAGTCCAAATCCAAAACCCTAACTTATCATAAGATTTTAAGCTTCATAACTCATGTATGAATGGAAAAAGAAGATAAAGATTACATTTTTATGACTTAACACCCTTAAATACACCTAGAAATGCACCTCACAAGATCTGGAACAACTCACACTCAAATAGACCAATTTGTGGGACAAAAAGGACATAACTTTAACATTTAAGCTAGATCTAACAATGGAGTTATAAAGGTACAAACTTTATACCTTGTGGAGATAAATAAGAGAGGAGAACTTCCAGATCCAAAGTCGTTTCAAGCTTCCAAGCATTATCACCACCTTCTTCTTCCTTCAAAGGCACCCAAAAACACATTTTTTAGCTCACAAGGCTCAAACTAGGGTTAGGGTTTCAAGGGAGAACGTATGGAGAGATGGAGGCTGAGAAAGGAAGAGGTTTAGAGGAGTTAAGGTGTTTAAATAG
Source organism: Lactuca virosa (assembly GCF_052849685.1). Classification (NCBI taxonomy): domain Eukaryota; kingdom Viridiplantae; phylum Streptophyta; class Magnoliopsida; order Asterales; family Asteraceae; genus Lactuca; species Lactuca virosa. The sequence continues at coordinate 238,802,190 of NC_136434.1, read as the reverse complement.
GGCTCAAACCCCCATATTTAGGGTTTGGGATCTGGCCGCGTACGCCCAATGTGCCAAATGGTACGCCCAACATACTCCTTTAAAGACGCGACTTTGGCAGCCAGGACGCCCAGTGTACTACCACACTTCAAGTCCAACTCAAGATTCAATCTGATGCAACTCCTTCGATTCAACTCTGATTTTGGTGTTCTTTGTATGCAAGGAAAGGTATTGAAGAGCTCCACAATCCTTGTTGATACATAAAAGTGAACCTCTAGCAATCCGAAGCTAAACCAGAACTGAAGTCAAGTGTGTTTCGAGATGTGAAGAGTTCCGAAGTCAGTCTTCTTCCGAGATGAAAACTTTTCAGAGACATTCCTTGTTTTTGATGTTATAGAGTTTGTACAAGCATTTAATGCTCCTTGTCGTTTTTTATTGATTGAACAGTTCATAGGACAAAATCGAGTAAATCATGTGTGACAGCTTTTCTGACTTATCAGATTTACATTCTCCATGCAAGTCTTGTATTTTGTCTTATTGTCTCTCTTTTCCTATTTAAGGAGATGATTTATCCATGCATTGTAACCTAGAAGTAGCAATATTCTCTTCACATCAAATACAAAATATCTTTCAAGTCAAATCTCTTTCTTCAACATTCTTCTTGTTCTTAAGTTATCTTTACTTTTCTCATACTCACTTTACTTTACTTAAATATTTTGTTGAATACTTTGTTGATCTTCACACTTCAAGACAAGACTAGTTTACCAAAATTGATTGGACCAAAATATTAGCAGCAGACATTGACCTTAAGTTAATTCAAGGTTTGAGTTTTCAAACCTTGTCCACGCACTATGTCCTGCACTTTCAATTGGTATCATAGCTTGAGAGGTTGTCCTTTGAATCCATAAGAACAAATTATAGTTGATCTAAGATTACCTTGGTATCTCAATCATTTTTTTGTTCAGGATAAAAGTTCTTCTATATACCGCTTCTGCTCCAATACTTTAACTTCAATGGCTTCTCCTAATCATCAAACTCAACAAATATATTCAATGCAAATAGCAAATAGTGTGCATTGCCCTTCTCGTACCCCACTGCTAGTTATTGAAGAGTATGATCACTGGAAAGTTAGGATGGAAATATTTTACTTGGTAAGGAAAAAGGTGAAGAAATATGGAGATTTAAGAAAGAAGGCCCTCATGTTCCGGTTAGAAAAATGGTTAGAGATGTTGCTGCTACTCTCATGGGCCAAGAAAAACAACGTCCAACACCTCTTATTGCATCAGACATCAAAAAGCTTCATGCAGACCATATTGCATTTTCAAAAATGTTTTTTGGTGTTCCTCCGTCTCTCTTTGAGCACATTAAGTTGTGCAAATCTGCCAAAGAGATTTGGACACTCTTCAAGACTTGTTCGAAGGGTACGAGAACATGAAGGATAAGCGTCTGACTTTTGTTGTCAATGATTCTGATACCTTCACCACAACTCCTGGTGAATCCGTAGCCTCTGCTTTGAATAGGTACAAAATTGTTATGAACAATATGACTGCACATGATATAGTCAGAACTCATCTCGAGTACAATCTGAAGTTTATCAATAGCCTCGGAAAAGGTTGTGGGAACGGCAAGTCATGTCTTTAGAGTAATGGATCCCTGAAGAAACTAAAGCTTTCTCAAACGTTAAGAGAACTGTCAGGAGGTCCTCTTGCCTTGGTTAGTTGTGTTAACCCACTAATTCCAAGCCCAACCGTGTCAGGTCCTTTTGGAACTATCAAACCTATTTCTCCTGTTCAACCAACAATTCCTACACCACTTACTCTACCTGTTCCGAACCATTCATTTGAAGAAAATCTTGATCTCGATCCAGTTGAGTCTGAAATTTGCTTTCAATAGGAATTCGCATTATTGTCCATGAAGTACAAACATCGCTGGAATCCCAGTCATAAACCTTATCAGAACCGATTTCAATCCCTTCATCAAAATAATCATCACCCATTTCCCAAACCTTCAGAAAACCCACCTACATACCGACCCAACATCCCAAATCACTCCTCGTAATCTCAAGAAATTCCAAAATCAGTCAAACCCAAGATAGTTTTTCATAAATGTGGTATCGATAACCACTTTTGTCACACCCCCAAACCAGAACGGCGGAAACGTTCAGGGGCGGAGGACTTCATGTAAGTATCACAACACATGCAATATAGTAATCAAAGTACAAACAACCATTGCATTAATAAGTATAAGTTTTACATAAGTGTTTAAACATTACATATTCAAACACCAAAGTAGGTACAATAGAAGACAAGAGTCGCAGTACGGTACTAGGTAGTCTTCTCAAAAGCTTCGGGAGTGTACCTGTTTACTGGATTCCTGAGAATACAAGTTATTTTGAAAGAGTAGATCAGCATTTAAACTGGTGAGTTCATAAGTATTTTAGTTTTATACAGTATACTCTAAGTTCTTTGGAAAAGTTCGCTGGTTCCTCCAGAAAATCCTATATTTCCTGAGGTGATAAACAGATAACCTCAATAGTTCTTTCTGCAATTACTTAGTTTATACTAGTTATATATAACCTAATGTCGAATGGACAATTAAATGGGTGTATCTGCCCTAAGCCCACAACCAAACAAGGAACAGGAAGTAAGGCGGAAGTCACACATTTCACTGTAAATCGGCTATTACTTATGTATAACTTTGATGTAAAAACTAAGGAATTATAGAATTAACCACTAAAGGTCCTTTATGTTATACTAGTTTAAAGAGATTAAATGACTAAGTTCCATTTGATAAGTAGTTTAATTCCATAAACCGTTTCATTTGTAAAAGTGGTTTAATTCCATAAACTGTTTCATTTGTAAAAGTAGTTTAATCCCATAAACCGTTTCATTTGTAAAAGTAGTTTAATCCCATAAACTGTTTCATTTGTAAAAGTAGTTTAATCCCATAAACTGTTTCATTTGTAAAAGTAGTTAAATCCCATAAACCATTTCATTTGTAAAAGTAGTTTAATCCCATAAACCGTTTCATTTGTAAAAGTATTCTTAGTTATATCCGTTCTACCGTAAAACATTAGTATTAATCCTGTAAAATATTATATTATCCATAATACTGCTTTGTGGTTTTAAATGTTCCAAAACCAGAAGTACAAGTATATTTTCCATACTTGATTTCATGATATGTAGTTTTTACTGTAAGTAAAACTAACAGAAGGTATATTTGGTCAGGATGTAATTATCTTTTCTTACTGTTTTAAGAGAAGTATATTACTAAGTAATTTACTCGTTGTTTTATCCATGTGAGTTCTATTAACCATACTAATATGACTGATGTGCCTAATGCGACGTTCTTCAGGCGTCGGAAACGATATGATATTTGACACCCTAGGCCTGCCGGCCAAACTGTAGCGAACAGTGAAGGTGCGGGAATGTCAGTCCCATATAGATCTATACACAAATTCACGCCCTTCCTATAGGAGATTCTGGTTAATAATTTAGGACTTAAATTCGTACTTAGATAAGTACACCATGAAGAGTCTCATAAATTTATTGTTTCAACGAGATTACGATGTATTATTACCCCGTGATTGCTAACACTGGTACTCTGTATTGTACCCTTGTTAATGCAAACCCGGTATGATGTATTATTACCCCGTGATTGCTAACCCTGGTACTCTGTATTGTACCTTTGTTAATGCAAACCCAGTATGATGTATTATTACCCCGTGATTACTAACCCTGGTACTCTGTATTATACCCTTGTTAATGCAAAGCCGGTATGATGTATTATTACTTCTTTAATATATTATACATATACTAAAAGTATTATACATATCCTGGTATAGGTAAATGAATTGTTGGTACTTTCCTTGGAATGTGAATCATACTTGTATATTTAGTTTTGAATCATAAATTATACCTATTATAATTTTTATGTTCTATCTGATTAACATGATTTCTGCTGGATGAACACCTTTGCTCAGCATGATACAAAGGTAATGATACCTAATGAAATAACCTTTTATATATATATATATATATATATATATATATATATATATATATATATATATATATATATATATATATATATATAATTAAGAAGGAAACGACCTTCGGATAAATAACACCACCTTAATTCCACATCCAAACAAGGAAAAGGAAATAAGATAATTCATTAGTCCTAAGCCCTTCAAATCTTCTTTATATATTTATACATATATAAACATGATTTTGGCAATTATAATTTGAAATAGTTTATAAATTTTTTTTCAAAGAATTTAACGGAGTTTACATAACTTTAAAGATTTAACATGGTTTTAAGTCATTTTGGAAGTATTTGGTAATCCTTAAAAGCATAAGGAAACCCTTTGTGTGATTATTATCACATACAATTATTAACACAATTTATATTATGTTCAACTTGTATTCCCCCCCTAAAAAGCATTTAAAAACCATTAAAAATGTAGATTATAGGGGTATGAACTCACCTAATAAGTGGTGATTCGGGCATCGTTTCGTTTCTATAGATGATCTTTCTCGAAGAAACCGCGAGTTTTTGATTAAAAACCGGGCTTTATGCGGGCGGCACTTCGACTGGAAAGAGGTTATCTTCTCGAGAATTCTGGGGCTTCGGGGCTTGCTTCGGGTCTTAGATACGATACCGAGGCCTTGGGGGGTCGTAAGAAAGTTTAGGGGGTGAAAAGGTGAAAAAGGGTGAAATTTTGGGTGAAAAACCTCTCAAATCCGAGAAGTCTCGCACCCTTTATATAGGGGTGCGATGGTTCAGCCGAGCGGATGAGTCATCGGACAGGTGGCTTCGGCTCGGACAGGTGGCTTCTATTCGGACAGGTGTCTCGCATGCGAGGAGGGCACGCGTCAGAAGTAGAATGAAGCTGGAGGCGGTCTCGGAAGCTTCCTCGGTGGTGTCGGATCAGGAGTGGACCAAGCTTCGGTCCAATCAGGAGATGCCACGCGAGACTTCGGTCCAATCAGCAGACGACACGTAGCAGACACGGGGAAGCCTCGCATGCGAGGAAGACGTGGCCAAATAGGGTCCATGCGAAATTTCCCGGTTTTCTAGATTTTTCGATTTTCGTGCCAAAAACTTGCGAAATTCATAACTTTCGCATACGAGCTCCGTTTTTGGCGTTCTTTATATGCACGCGTAGGTAAAATTATACTATACGACTTTCGTTTAGACTTCGTTGGCTAATTTTGACTTTATTTTAATATTATTATTTTTGACAGACCGAGACAGGAAATCCGTTGAAAATTCATAACTTCTTCATCTGACGTCCGTTTTCGTCTGTCTTTTTACCGTTGTACTACTTTTGACGAGACCTTCGATTCTCGTTTAAGTTTTGTCGGCTAAATATCGATCGATTTATATTTCGAATTTTTAGCTGTCTACTACAAAACTGAAACTTAGAAAAATCATAACTTCCTCATACGAAGTCAGATTTTTACGTTATTTTTATGAAAGTTCTCGGTTTAACATATTCTACAACTTTCATTTAGATTGTTAAGGCTAAAAAGCCTTTTATCGAAAATTCACTTTTTACACTGAACAGTATTTTGCCGGTTTTGTCGCGGATATTCGATTGGTCATAACTTCTTCGTTATAACTCGGATTTCAGTGTTCTTTATATTTTTGGAAACCTTGTTACAATTTCTACCACTTTTTTCATCTCAATTACGATTATTGATCAATTTATTTTTGACCTAAATTTGACTGGTGTCACATTATCCCCCCGTTAGAGGGAATTTCGTCCCGAAATTAAGTCTAAAGTGTTACTCATAGACTAGATCTAATCTTCCGTTTCCCAAGTGAACTCAGGTCCCTGGTTTGTAATCCAGCGAACCTTCACTAACGGGGTAAGACTTTGCTTGATTCTTTTGATTTCCCTATCCATGGTTTCTATTGGTTCTTTTACAAAGTGTAGACCTTTATTTAACTTGATTTCATCGAGTGAAATAACAAGTGTTTCATCGGATAGACACCTCTTTAGATTAGATATGTGAAAGGTGGGATGAATGTTATTAAGTTTTTGTGGTAGTTAAGTTTATAAGCTACTAGACCGATTCTGGTAAGAATACTGAATGGTCCTATGTACCTTGGATTTAGTATTTCACGCTTTCTCAAGCGTATCTTGTCCTTCCGGGGTGAGACCTTCATATGACAAGGTCACCAACCTGGAATTCCAAGGGTTTTCTTTTATCGAAGTCGTAGCTTCTCTGATTAACTCTGGAAGCTTTATCTCACTTCCTGATTCGTATTCTCTTTTTGGTAGGTTCTCGGATGAATTTCGGACCAACGAAGGTGCTGTGTGGAAATTTGACCTCTAGCTAGTTGGGTATTACCTAATTTAGTTCAGTGCAGATAGGATCTGCACTTGCGACTACATAAGGTTTCGAATGGAGTAACTTTAAATGCTAGCATGATAAAGGACTCGACTAATTGGTAAATGGGTATCCCATGCTTTACCAAGGTCGATCACATACGTTCTAATCCATTATTCCCAAGGTTTCACCTGCCACATTTTCAGGTTTCAAGGATTCCTGTTGAACCTCCTTACTTTGTGTGGACAGATTTGAATGGGTTATCATAGTCAATGATTGGCTCTACGACCTGAGTACTCTTTCCGACTTAGGGTGTCAGCTACTATATTGGCTTTGTCAGGATGATAACGAATTTCGAATTAGTAGTCATTTAGTAGCTCGACCCACTGTCGTGGTCTCACATTGAATTCCTCCTGGTAGAATATATGATGAAGGCTTTTGCTCCGAAGTTCATGATAAGACTCATACTTGGCTCATCCACCATCACCTCGTGTATACAAGTCGTGTATAATTTAGATTTCACAAAAGGTTCGGATGGGTGACTCTGCCCCAGGTCCACAACCAAACAAGGAACAGGAGATAGGGCGGAATTACACATCCTAAATCTTGTTAAGTCTAAATTATATACCACTCCCGTATATACGCTTACCAGCGATAGATTAACCTAATGAGTTCTTAGTCTCTATTCTTGAACTTGACCTGCGGTACAATGATTTTCCTATGAGATCTATTGGGGTACTTTGGTGGTTATTGACTTCTAAGACTACTTCGGTGCTTTTCGTTTGAAGTTTCATGTCTACTGAGTAGGCTAAAGGAGCGTGGTACCCTTCACATGGGTACTTCTGAAGTTTTGAAATGAGAGACAACCTAAGGGTTTGCGTTATGGATTGGAAGAATTTCATCTTATGGCTGATTAAAGAAAAAGTTCTCTTACACAGCATAAGAATTTTCACATGGTAAGGGCCAGGCTAAACCATGTCGAATGAGGATATCGGAATTTTCTCAACGAAATAGATATTAAGTCGTTTTGGGAGGAATGATTACTAGGATGATGAGCTATCCTATGTACCTAAGTTTTCAGCGCTTCCGGTTTTATTTTGTTATTACTGTTACGTATCCCCTTTTTTATTCGAAATTAGCGGTACTACCAATACGAGGATTCTGATAATTTGAAATTACGAACTTCCATGCAATGATCCTTACTGGGTCTCTCTATAATCGCTTGGTGTATACAAGTTATGTATAATTAAGATTGGTAAGACCTTTGACTGAGCAACCCTGCCCTAAATCCACAACCAAACAAGGAACAAGAAATGAGGTGGGATTACTCACTCTAAGTCTACCAATCTTAATTATAAATGACCCTTATGTATACACTAAGTCATCATAGCTTACCTATTAGGGTTTCAAATTTTATACAAATTCTGTGATTTAATTTGAACGGGAGAGTAATCATAATTATAGATAATTATCGGGGTTTGGAAGCGTACCAAAATATAGCAGGGTTCTTTGATGCCTTCCCATGCATTGGGGTCAAACCCCTCCTGCTCTCCCGTCGTTCTTCTCTGTTGGACAGTCCCTCTTGTAATGTCCTATTTCACCACAAAGGTGACATATGGGAATGGTTCCAACATGGGTAGTTGAAGTGATGAACTCAACCGGAGTTCTACAGATGCGGGCGGTATGCCCCTTCAGGTTGCATCTATTGCAATGCAGCTCTCGGCAAACTCCATGATGATGGTAGTTGCACTTGCTGCAGTGTGGGAGGTTTCCTAAGTACGGCGTGGTCGGTACTGGAATAACAGGGCTGATGGAGGTATTGACTGCCTTAGTTCGTTGCCCTCTGTTAGGTTCTTGAGTTGAAAAACTCCCTTTCTCGTTCTCGAACTTTCGTTTCAGCATATTAGGCTTAAGGTTCGAAGTGTCCTTACAAATAGGTACTCGTTGTTGTATTTGGTCATCACCACAACATTTGTGTTGTTAGCATTAAGGTGTGCCATGACAGCTGCTATAGCTGCTGTGACTGCAGCTTGAAATGTAGCCGCATCTATTTGAAGGATTGATGTTTTGCTGGTGGGTTGGTTACGTTTCTTCGGAGGCATGATTCTGTTACATGATAAGAAAATGAGTTCGTGAGTGACTATCGTTGTCTCTAGATGTATTCTAACCATTTGTATCTACGTATAAATCTTTCGTTTTGTTATATTATTCTCAATGATTCGACCTGCATCCCTATGATGCAGTCCTGGTAAGAAACATAAATAAGTTTATAGAATGGTTATGAACCGAGTATCATCCGAACTAAGTTACCTTCGATTGGTGGATATCGTTTTTCCAACTTTCGAAATGATTTGAAAACAATTCATAATAAAGTCTACACAAAATAGACTTATGAATTTGAGAAGTAATCACTATCAGTTGGTATTTCTTGATCTGATTTATTGTTATTAGTCGTGACAGGAAAAAAGGATAAGCTCAAAACCTAATGTGAGTAATGTAATCACTAACTCACTAGGTTGAATCGATTTACTAGTTATTACTTAGATGAAAAGGTGCTCAAACACTTCACATGAATCACACATGGTTTTCCTTTGTTCTCTGTTCTATTTTGGGTGGTAATGAGTTGTTTTCTCCTGGTATCTATAGGGTGTCCTTTTCCTCTGTAGGTATATTGAATTCCTGAGCTGTCTTACTTCCGATTCTGACACTGATCCCCATTACTTCGTAATGAAGATTTTGAATTTCGGAAGTTCATGCGAATCTCTCATTGGTGTCCTTAATAGGGTAAGGGCACTAAATGATTTCTATAGTTTATTTACTTATCATTTGTTTCTTTATTGGAATTCTCCTAATGAAATTTTGTTGGATCCTCCTTGACTCTTCTATTGATTGTTGGAGTAACTACATCTGTCTAAGGGATTTACACGAGAATGGGAATGTCTAAAGAATCTATGAGAAAATTTAAATTTTTACGAAGGTGATCCTTTCTGGTCCTTCCATAATCATATGGTGTGTACTGATTATATATAATCCAGATCAAATAGACCTTTGAATAAGTAATCCTACTCTAAAACCACATCCAAACAAGGAAAAGGAAGTAGAGTGAAAATCACATATTCTAAGTCTATAAAATCTCAACTATATATAACCTTGCCATATCCATTTAGTAATTATAGACTTACCAGAAAAGATCTTTTTGACATTTCCCAAAAGTTTATTTATGGTATTTAAAATACCTCCATGGTATTTTAATTATAAGTTTGATTCTTGGACTTCTAGATATAAGAACTTGACAAGTTTTCAGTTTCCTTGTTATGACGTCCTAAAATACTCCCATAGTATTTTAATCTTTATGTTGGGTTCTAGAATTCTTCTGGTACCTATGTAAGTTTTAGACTTGTTGCAACACTACAATCACTCCCAAACACATGTTGGTCATATCTCAAATGAATATAGTTGATCAGGCTATATTGATCCCAGATATGATTACGTCACTGTCTAGGTTTAACTGTAATGTCCAATATCCAAATACTTTTGTTTTGTTCCTCTTGTGATATTCATTCTAGTATATATATTCTGCATGTACTTATACTTTTATAAAATATTGTTATATTTTTAAAGTATAACTCTTGGTCAGAGTGTTTTTATCCCAATGGGTTTATAGTTGTATATCTTTTATGACTGATATACTGAGTTCACTATAAACACTGCTCTGATACCAATCTGTCACACCCCCAAACCAGAACGGCGGAAACGTTCGGGGGCGGAGGACTTCATGTAAGTATCACAACACATGCAATATAGTAATCAAAGTACAAACAACCATTGCATTAATAAGTATAAGTTTTACATAAGTGTTTAAACATTACATATTCAAACACCAAAGTAGGTACAGTAGAAGACAAGAGTCGCAGTACGGTACTAGGTAGTCTTCTCAAAAGCTTCAGGAGTGTACATGTCTACTAGATTCCTGAGAATACAAGTTATTTTGAAAGAGTAGATCAACATTTAAGCTAGTGAGTTCATAAGTATTTTAGTTCTATACAGTATACTCTAAGTTCTTTGGAAAAGTTCGCTGGTTCCTCCAGAAAATCCTATATTTCCTGAGGTGATAAACTGATAACCTCAATAGTTCTTTCTGTAATTACTTCGTTTATACTAGTTATATATAACCTAATGTCGAATGGACAGTTAAATGGGTGTATCTGCCCTAAGCCCACAACCAAACATGGAACAAGAAGTAAGGCGGAAGTCACAGATTTCACTGTCAATCGGATACTTATGTATAACTCTGATGTAAAAACTAAGGAATTATAGAATTAACCACTAAAGGTCCTTTATGTTATACTAGTTTAAAGAGATTAAATGACTAAGTTCCATTTCATAAGTAGTTTAATTCCATAAACCGTTTCATTTGTAAAAGTAGTTTAATCCCATAAACCGTTTCATTTGTAAAAGTAGTTTAATCCCATAAACCGTTTCATTTGTAAAAGTTGTTTAATCCCATAAACTGTTTCATTTGTAAAAGTAGTTTAATCCCATAAACTGTTTCATTTGTAAAAGTAGTTTAATCCCATAAACCGTTTCATTTGTAAAAGTAGTTTAATCCTATAAACCGTTTTATTTGTAAAAGTATTCTTAGTTATATCTGTTCTACAGTAAAACATTAGTTTTAATCCTGGAAAATATTATATTATCCATAATACTGCTTTGTGGTTTAAATGTTCCAAAACCAGAAGTACAAGTATATTTGCCTTACTTGATTTCATGATACGTAGTTTTTACTCTAAGTAAAAACTAACAGAAGGTATATTTGGTCAGGATGTAATTATCTTTTTTTACTGTTTTAAGAGAAGTATATTACTAAGTAATTTACTCGTTGTTTTATCCATGTGAGTTCTACTAACCATACTAATATGACTGATGTTCCTGATGCGACGTTCTTCAGGCGTCGGAAACGATATGATATTTGACACCCTAGGCCTGCCGGCCAAACTGTAGCGAACAGTGAAGGTGCGGGATTGTCAGTCTCATATAGATCTATACACAAATTCACGCCCTCCCTACATGAGATTCTGGTTAATAAGTCAGGACTTAAGGTCGTACTTAGATAAGTACACCATGAACAGTCTCACAAATTTATTGTTTCAACGAGATTATGATAAATTATTACCCCGTGATTGCTAACCCTGGTACCCTTGTTAATGCAAACCCGGTATGATGTATTATTACCCCGTGATTGCTAACCCTGGTACTCTGTATTGTACCTTTGTTAATGCAAACACGGTATGATGTATTATTACCCCGTGAATGCTAACCCTGGTACTCTGTATTGTACCCTTGTTAATGCAAAGCCGGAATGATGTATTATTACTTCTTTAATATATTATCCATATACTAAAAGTATTATACATATCCTGGTATAGGTAAATGAGTTGTTGGTACTTTCCTTGGAATGTGAATCATACTTGTATATTTAGTTTTGAATCATAAATTATACCTATTATAATTTATATGTTCTATCTGATTAGCATGATTTCTCATGGATGAACACCTTTGCTCAGCATGATACAAAGGTAATGATACCTAATGAAGTAACCTTTTATATTCATATATATATATATATATATATATATATATATATATATATATATATATATATATATATATATATATATATAATTAAGAAGGAAACGACATTCGGACAAATAACACCACCTTAATTCCACATCCAAACAAGGAAAAGGAAATAAGATAATTCATTAGTCCTAAGCCCTTCAAATCTTATTTATATATTTATACATATATAAACATGCTTTTGGCAATTATAATTTGAAATAGTTTATAAATTTTTTTTCAAAGAATTTAACGGAGTTTACATGACTTTAAAGATTTAACATGGTTTTAAGTCATTTTGGAAGTATTTGGTAATCCTTAAAAGCATAAGGAAATCCTTTGTGTGATTATTATCACATACAATTATTAACACAATTTATATTGTGTTCAACTTGTATTCCCCCTCCTAAAAAGCATTTAAAAACCATTAAAAATGTAGATTATAGGGGTATGAACTCACCTGATAAGTGGTGATTCGGGCAACGTTTCGTTTCTATAGATGATCTTTCTTGAAAAAACCGCGAGTTTTTGATTAAAAACCGGGCTTTATGCGGGCAGCACTTAGACTGGAAAGAGGTTATCTTCTCGAGAATTCCGGGGCTTCGGGGCTTGCTTCGGGTCTTAGATACGATACCGGGGCCTTGGGGGGTCGTAAGAAAGTTTAGGGGGTGAAAAGGTGAAAAAGGGTGAAATTTTTGGTGAAAAACCTCTCAAATCCGAGAAGTCTCGCACCCTTTATATAGGGGTGCGAGGGTTCGGCCGAGGGGATGAGTCATCAGATAGGTGGCTTCGGCTCGGACTGGTGGCTTCGGTTCGAACAGGTGTCTCGCATGCGAGGAGTGCATGCGTCAGAAGGAGAAGCGAAGCTGGAGGCGGTCTCGGAAGCTTCCTCGGTGGTGTCAGATCAGGAGTGGACCAAGCTTCGGTCCAATAAGGAGATGCCACGTGAGACTTCTGTCCAATCAGCAGAAGACACGTAGCGGACACGGGGAAGCCTCACATGCGAGGGTGACGTGGCCGAAGAGGGTCCATGCGAAATTTCCCGGTTTTCTAGATTTTTCGATTTTCGTGCCAAAAACTTGCGAAATTCATAACTTTCGCATACGAGCTCCGTTTTTGGCGTTCTTTATATGCACGCATAGGTAAAATTATACTCTACGACTTTCGTTTAGACTTCGTCGGCTAATTTTGAATTTATTTTTAATATTATTATTTTTGACAGACCGGGACAGGAAATCCGTTAAAAATTCATAACTTCTTCATCCGACGTCCGTTTTCGTCTGTCTTTTTACCGTTGTACTACTTTTGACGAGGCCTTCGATTCTCTTATAAGTTGTGTCGGCTAAATATCGATCGATTTATATTTTGTATTTTTAGCTGTCTACTACAAAACTGAAACTTAGAAAAATCATAACTTCCTCATACGAAGTCAGATTTTTACGTTCTTTTTATGAAAGTTCTCGGTTTAACATATTCTACAACTTTCATTTAGATTGTTAAGGCTAAAAAGCCTTTTATCGAAAATTCACTTTTTACACTGAACAATATTTTGCCGGTTTTGTCGCGGATCTTCGATTGGTCATAACTTCTTCGTTATAACTCGGATTTCAGTGTTCTTTATATTTTTGGAAACCTTGTTACAATTTCTACCACTTTGTTCATACCAATTACGATTATTGATCAATTTATTTTTGACCTAATTTGACTGGTGTCACAACTTTGCGAAAGATTGTTTGGCTGAAACCTCTCAGAAACCGAAGGTAAAAGATTATGCATACTATGCTCGTAGAGCCCAAGAGCTGGCAGAAAGTGAGAAAGCTTTTGTTACCACATTGTCGAGAAATGTTAATGCGTACTGGTCTTCTGGAGATGAGGATGAAGTGAGAAGTGGAAGGAACATGTGTCATGTGGCGAGACAATCGATTGAGTGTGATGAAGGTTATTGGTCTTCTGGTTCAAAAGAAGACGATAATGATGCTGAGCCGAAATTTTGCTACATGGCAACAAACGATCCACCCGGCAGAAGCATCATCCAGCTGGTAAGATCTATGATCACTAACAATAATTTTGACTTATCTGTTTGTGAACCATATCTAACACAGATTCAATCAGATATGACAGTTATTCATAGAGCCTATGAGTCTGCCATAGAAGTAAGTGAGAAGATGGATAGTGAACTGACTCGTCTTAGATTACGCTTTGAAGATCTCAAGCTTAAGATAGAATCAATAGAGAGAGAGCTTGTAAAGTCTAAAGCACCAGGCCTCAGATGACACATAATTTTCGTCACGCATGGTCCAAAGCAACAGGCCTCGGAAGCGAGTTTCTGAAACCTGTTGTTCATCCCTTGAAGGAACTTCAAAATCTAATGTTTATGGGAAACATTTTGAACCATACTCATTCAGATGCCCCTGTCTCACCATTGTCGCCCCTTCCTGAGACTTCGGACCAGTTCCAATATCTTATTCCTGAGTTCCAACCTATCATTGTTAAATGTCTTGATTTCACGCCTCTACCGCCTCTAATATCCCTGGACCTGAATCAGTCTTCAGATTCATCCCCCGACACCAATTGTACTGGAGTTCAAATTCCAAACTCCGGTCCTCCAAACAATTGTGTTGTTGAGGAAATAATTCCCGAGACAACTAGATATGACCCTCACAAATCCGACTTCATTTGAGCGTCATTTGATAGTGACGTGGATGAAGAAATTGTATGTGATGATTCATATGACTCTTGTATCTCTAACTCCGATGTGATTTCGAAATCAACTCTAGTGTTAATTAAGCCTAAGTTCAACAATCCATCATCTGGACAAACTTCCAAGTCATCATCTGACTCTCGGAAGAAACCTCGGTTGAATAAGAAAGATATTTTTCACCCAAAGACCGAAGCTAAGAATGCCCATAAGAAAGAATTTAGGTCTAGTCAAGATTCTAGATTCATTGAGAAGTCCGAAAAGAAAGTGTCTCGAACAGTTAGTCCAGCCACTAGGAACCACAATACCTTTATTCCTGTTAAGATTCTTAAGAGGCCATCTAATCCTCCTAGTTCGGTTGTTCAAAACAAATTTGTCAATCATAATCCGAAAAATGTTACTGTTGAGAAACCTTCTGTGAAAACTGACTCTCATTGGACAGTTTCTTCTGTGTTTATTGCTAAATCCGATGTCATGATTTTCAAACCTAAACAATTTCCAAAACCAAATGTGACTTCGAAAGCAGCAAGCAAAAAACAGGTTTCTAAGAACATTGGTGTTGAGAAATCCTCAAAAGTTTCAAAACAAAATTTTGAGTGGAAAGTAAAAAAGGCTGAAAACACATCTGTAACATCTGTCAACACAGTGACTCCTACAACATCTCGAAAAATTGTTGCTGTGAGAAAAGCAATATCACCTTTAGTTGAATATGATTTTGGATAAATGAAAAGACCTTGACATTCTGCTTCTTTCCAAAAGAATATCGGAACAAGCCATCCGAGATGACAGTTGATCAAAAGTCACAATCCAAGTCTGAAGCCCATGCCAAAGACCCTAAGTCTAATTCGGAGCCTAAAAACTCCAAAACTCACTGATTTTGCAGGCACTCTGTGCTTCGGAACAAGATACAATATGCTATATTGATAGTGCTTGTTCCATGCACACGACTAGGCAGAAGGACTTTATACATGATCTAAAGCTCACTCCTAACATTGGTTACGTGACATATGGCAACAACTCAAATTCACAAATTCGAGGTTATGGCGTCCTGACTAATGGCAATTTCTCTATCTCCAATGTGGCGTATGTGGCTAATCTCAAGCATAACCTGATTAGTGTAGCTCAACTCACTGATGCAAACCGAAAGGTTGAATTCTGAAAAAAAAAGCATACCTACGTTATGACAGAAGATCGGAAAGAATGTCTAATCAAATCAGATCACATCAAGAACATGTATCCTTTAGACATTAACATGATCATCAGAAAGACTCAAATTTGTCTTCTTTCAAAGGCCTTTCCTGACGTTAGTTGGCTATGGAATTGGAGGGTCGCTCATCTCAACTTCCAATTCATGAATGATCTTGTTTCTGGTGAAATGACCTGATGTCTGCCACTCCTCAAATTCGGAAATGATCATCTCTGTGATCCGTATGAATGTAGGAAGCAATCCAATAAAGGCCATCCTGTAATCATTGAAAAGTCAATTTCGGAACCTCTAGAACTTCTTCATATTGATCTTTGTTGACCATCTACCGTAGAAATTCAGCATCACAAAAAATACATTCTTGAGATTGGTGATGACTACACAAGGTTCACCTGGGTCTTCTTCCTTCGGCTAAAATCTGAAACAACCTATGAACTTATTAACTTCATCAAAGTAATTGAAGTTCTTGTCAAACTTCCTGTTAGAAGAATCTGAAGTGACAATGGCTCGAAATTCACCAATGTCACCATTGAGAAATTCCTCTCCGACAAAGGCATTGACCATAATCTATCTGCTCCCTACACTCCTCAACAAAACGATGTGGTTGAACGAAGAAACCGAACTCTCGTTGAATCCTCTTGATCGATTCTAAACTTTGAAAATATTCCTCTCTATCTTTGGGTTAAAGTTGTGTCTAATGGTTGCTTCACTCAAAACCGAAGCATCATTAATCTCCATCTCAACATGACACTGTATGAAGCCATGAATGGTCGCAAGCCGAGTATCTTGTTCTTACACGTTTTCGGTTGCATATGATTTATCAAAAACAACCGTGATCAACTCACCAAGTTTGAAACCAAAGCCTATGAAGCAATATTTATGGGATACTCAGCTAAATCCAAGGCCTATAGAGTTCTGGATCATCGAACTCGTGTACTTGAATAAAGCTTTGATGATAATTTTGTTCGAAATTCTGGTCCAACTCATGTTACAACTCACATCATGGAGTCTGATGCTCCACCTACTGGGTTTTCGAATTCCCAAATCATCCATGATGTCGAATTCGAAATCCTATTCGGACCATTATAAATTGCTATTGATTCGGAATCACGATCAAGACCGACTTCATCAGCTGAAGCTCCGATTTCTCAAAATGTCTCTGGTCCGACACCCATATTTCCTCCATTTGATTCCGATCCATTTTAACCTTCTTGGATTGAGGAGGAGAATTGTCATCCATCCCTTGAATCAAATATTGATGGATTTGAAGATGCAACATATCAATTCGCTGAATTTGATCCCATTCTGAACAACAACGAAGACGATGCTAACTTCTTTGACTTTATGAACGATAACGAAGTTGATATATCCAGTTCAGAAGTTCAAGGGGAGCATCATCGTTAAATTCAAATTGTTCAGGGGGAGAAACACAACCTCATTTTTGATATCGGATCATCCGTTGCACACGAACTTCCAAGATTACACATCTTGACAAAGGATCATCCTCCAAATCAAGTCATTGGAAATCTCAACGCTCGTGTTCAAACTCATTCTGCTACCAATATCCAAAATGGGTGTCACTTCTTGGCATTCATATCAATATTTGAACCAATATCCATCAAGGAAGCTTTAGAGCATGCTGATTGGATTACAGTCATGCAAGAAGATTTAGCAGAATTTGACAGAAACCAAGTGTGGACTCTTGGCCCTCCTCCCCAGGATCACCCTATTGTTGGCACAAGATGGGTATTCCGAAACAAGCTCGATGACGCCGGAGTTATAATTAGAAGCTAAGCGAGATTGGTGCCTAAATGATTTACTCAAATCGAAGGACTCGATTACTACGAGACTTTTTGATGGGTTATGAGCATTCTTACACTCCTAAGGTATACATGCAACCCTAAATACCTTGGATCTATGTTATCTCTATTATACATGCAAACTTTCATTTTCCAAGGTATTACCCTAACTAGCATACAAAACTTTGATACTTGGGTAATAAAACAAGTTAGATAACATACCTTTTGTTGTAGCTTGTTGCTTGGAGCTTTAAGAGCCTAGCACCAATAGTGTGAATGCCTCAAGTGGAATCACAAATCATCACTAACACTTGGAAAACTTGGAAGAGAACTCTTTTGCTCACAAAATCGGCTACACTCTTGCAAATACTCTAGGTGCCAATTTCTTGAACCAAAGGGTTTCTTATATAGTGTGGTTACATTAGGGTTACACCATGTAAACCCTAATGACTTTCCACATTCCTCATGATCCATGGGTTTTAACATCCATGGAGTATCCATGGGTCACCACATGGGTTTAGCCCAACATAAGGAATCATGGATCATTAGCCCACTTTACAAGAATGAATGATTTACACAATCAATCACTATATATTTAATTAGTTTCTTTTGATCACAAAATTAATTCCAAATTAATTCTTGATCAATACTAATTAAATAATATGATTTCATATTAATATATTAGAACTTATAATATATTAATAAATCATACTTATTCTCTTCTCAAAAGTTCAAATTGTTCTGGTGAAGTGCAACCCAAATGGACCATGTTGAATCGGGTCAAGTACATACCAAATATAGTTATGGACTTGGACACCTTATCCAACAGTCTCCCACTTGGATAAGTCTAGTAACTATAGTTGCAAGTATGACCGCAGGATCCAACTAGCAGTCGTGGCTCTTAAATGCCTTTGTCGAACTTAGACATACCATTTCAGACAAGTGATCATAAAATCCTCTGTTCTCAAGATATCAGCCGGACAAACACATGGAACACAGTCAACCTTATTGTCCAGCAGTTTGTTTCCCGATTTCTGATTTGTTTGACATAGAACTTAATCGAACACATCAATTTAGTCCTGACCGGGCCCGACACATAGGTCAAAACAAGATCATCGATGGGCCCAATATATCGCTTTTAATCCTCCAAGGACTAAAAGGAACAGATAAAATTTGACAGTATATGCTTGTACTAACTATTCGTTGAACCATACACAACAACACGTTTTATAACACCGAGTTACCGATGCGTTTTCGTACTATCAATGTACGACCAACTCATAGTCAACAACTCATATATCTAGGTTTGAATATTATATGATATTATCGTCTCACGATCACTCGAGATAAAATTCCATGAAGTGATACAAGTGAGTGTGGGTTGAATCCAATATTCAGACCTTATGAGCACTCATGAATGTCATAGCAATGTCTAACAATTTCTAACAATCTACAAGCCAAATTCATGACAGTCTTGATTCAATACCTACTTCCAAAGTATGATCGATTGTGGATGGTTTGAATAATCCAATTATTCTGGAAGTCAAAACATGCAAAAAATGAAACAATAGTAAAACAATTTACATGAGAAAGTACCATACTAGTAAATAAAAACATCTTTTATTTAAGCATCAAATGTTAATTACAGTCTATCTATTACAAGTTTCAAAATAGCTATCTAATCATTAAAACTAATATCATCCCTCAGCCCAATGCGCCTCGCATGCTGTAAATGCTTAACCCTACTCAGTTCCTTCGTGAGGGGATATGTCGGGTTCTCATCTGATGATATCCTCTTTGCCACGAGGAGTCCTTCTTCTATCTTGTGTCTGATGAAGTGATATTTTTTGTCAATGTGTCTGGACCTGCCATGATCTCTTGGTTACTTGGCTAAGGCAACCGCACTATCACTGTCACAAAAAATCTCCACATGCTACTTTATAGTTGGTACAACTCCAAGGTCTCCGATGAAGTTCTTCAGCCATATCGCCTCCTTCTTCACTTTGCTTGCTGCTATGTACTATGATTCGCAAGTTGAATCAGCTACAGTCTTCAGCTTGGAACTTTTCCAAGTTATTGCTCTCCATTCAGGGTAAACACCCGGCCCGACTGAGAGCGGAAATTATCTCTGTCGGTTTGAAAGCTGGTGTCACTATACCCCACCACTCTCAAGTCATCACTCCCACCAAGTGTGAGGACCCAGTCCTTAGTCCTCCGTAGGTACTTGAGAATGTTCTTTACCGCAGTCTAGTGAGCCTTACCAGGGTTCCCTTGATATCTACTGATCATGCTCAAAGAAAAGGCCACATCAGGGCGGTACAAGTCATATCATACATGATCGAGCCAACAGCGAAAGCATATGGTAATCGACTCATCTCAGCTATTTTAGCCTCTATACTTGGGCTCTGAGCCTTGCTCAGTTTGGCATTGCTCTGGATCGGTAAGTCACATTTCTTGGAGTTATGCATGTTGAACCTCTTCAACACCTTGTCCAAATAGGTACTGTGACTAAGTCCAATTAGTCTCTTAATCCTATCTCTCAATATCGTTATCCCAAGGATATAGGCAGCTTCTCTAAGGTCCTTCATAGCGAAACACTTCCCAAGCTAAGATTTCACCTCTTGCAAAGTTGGGATGTCATTTCCTATGAGTAGTATGTCATCCACAAACAGTACCAAAAAGCTAACTATACTCCCACTAGCTCTGACATATACACATGACTCATCCTCACTTCTCAAAAATCCAAACTCTTTGACTTTCTCATCGAAACAAAGATTCCATCTACGAGATGCTTGTTTCAATCAATAAACGGATTTCTCAAGCTTACACACTCTACTAGGGTACTTAGCATCGACAAAACCCTCTGGCTGACTCATGTAAACATCCTCAGCCAACTTCCCATTAAGGAAAGCGGTTTTGACATCCATTTGCCATATTTCATAGTCATGGAATGCAACAATGGCTAGCATAACCCTAATAGACTTAATCTTCGCTGCTGGTGAGAGGGTCTCATCATAGTCAACTCCCGGAGTTTGAGTAAAGCCCTTCGCAACCAGTCGCGCCTTATAAGTGTGTACCTTCGCATCCATGTCGGTCTTCTTCTTGAAGATCCATTTGCACCCAACTGTCTTACGACCCGGTACATTGTCAACCAAGTTCCAAACTTGATTGTTATACATGGACCGAATCTCACTGTCCATCACCTCTTTCCATTTAGTAGACTCGGCGCCTGCCATGGCTTCCCTGTAGTGTTAGGTTCATCCAAATTTATCAATGTTCTATCACTGATAAATGTATCACCCTCATATGTTATATGAAAACCATATAACACAGGTGGGACACTAACTCTACTAGAACGCATCAAAGGTACAGATTCGTCAATCGGATCTACAGGAGTTTCCTCCTCAGGTTGATCGCTAGTGTTTGAGGTTCCTTCACCGCTTGATTCTTGAAGTTCTTCAAGATCAATTTGCCTCCCACTATCCCCTTGGAATATTAGTTCCCTCTCTCGGGAAACCCCTCTCCTCGCAACGAAGACAACATTTTCACTCGGTCTGTAAAAGAGATAACCAAAGGACTTTTGCGGGTAGCCGATGAAAATACACCGCTCACTCTGAGGTTCAAGATTTTCGTGAGTCTCACGCCTCACGAAAGCCTTGCAACCCCAAACCTTGATGTGTTCTAACGAGGGAGCCTTCCCTGTCCACATCTCGTGAGGTGTTTTGGCAACCTTTTTAGTTGGGACTCGATTAAGGATATGGGCGGCAGTCTCCAAGGCATACCCCCAGAGTGAGATTGGTAATGAAGCTCGACTCATCATGGAACGAACCATATCCAACAAGGTTCGGTTGCACCTCTCAGCCACACCATTCAGTTGTGGTGTCCTAGGCGGCGTCAATTGTGAAACAATTCCACACTCCTTAAGATAGTCCAGGAATTCGATACTAAGATACTCACCACCTCGATCGGATCAGAGCATCTTTATCTTCCTGCCCAGCTGATTCTCCACTTCTTGCTTAAACTCTTTGAATTTCTCAAAGTTTTCTGACTTATGCTTGATTAAGTAGATATAGCCATATCTGCTGTAATCATCAGTAAAAGTCACATAAAAGCGGTTAGCATCCCTTGTGGCAGTTCTGAAGGGCCCGCACACATCGGTGTGTATAAGATCCAACAAACCCTCACCCTTTTCACAAGAACCGGTGAAGGGTGACTTAGTCATTTTTCCAAGCAAACAAGACTCGCATGTGTCATCCGACCTTAAGTCAAATGACTCCAAGACTCCATCCTTCTGGAGTTGGCCTATGCGCTTCTTGTTGACATGTGCAAGACGACAATGCCACAAGGATGCCTTATCCAAATCATTAGAAGAATCAATATGCAACACATTATTTCCTAAGTTGTCTACAACCATCACAGTTTCATATACACCATTACAAGGTAATGCTCTAAAATAAAAAACACCATTATAATAAGCATTTATTAGACCAATTTCATTATCAAACGAAAATGTGAAACCTTGTTTGTACAAACCATGAAAAGAAATAACATTTGTCGCCATTTCAGACGAGTAGCAAAAATTATTCAAATCTATTTGTAACCCACTACTAAGCAATAAAGAGTAAACTCCAATCTTGGTGACAAGTGAAACCTTCCTATTCCCCATGATCAAGTTTATATTCCCGCGCTCCACATCCTTACTTCTTTTTAGGCCCTACACATCAGAACAAATGTGAATTCCACAACCTGTGTCAAGAACCCCAAGAGTTAGAATGCGATGAGTTTTTAGATAGAATAGTATAAATACCTGCATGGGTGGGTTTAACCTTCCTATCCTTAACATCCTGCAAGTACTTGGGGCAGCTTCGCTTCCGGTGCCCCTTATCATGACAATAGAAGCACTCTGCTTCTTTTGGGTTGGAGGAGGGAGTAGCAGGACCGACTTTAGTCTTGCTAGAAGAGGACCCATCAAGAGACTTTCCCTTGTGACCCTTGGAAGGGATATTCCTCTTATTTCCCTTGACTTGCCCGATTGCCAGAACAGGGGCATTAGCAGTAGGAGTGGTTACAACATTTTTACCGTTGAGACCACTTTCGGTAGTCCTCAGAAGGCACTGAAGTTTTCTCACAGTGACTTCCTCCTTGTTCATATGATATGTCATGCGGAACTGATCATAACATGGAGGTAAGGAATGTAGGATAATATCTATAGACTGCTCCTCATCAAAGTTCACATTCAGTTTGAGCAGACGGTCCACAAACCTTTGCATTTTCTGCAAGTGGCCTGTGATGGGTTCACCATCCTTCATCTTTGTTGTAATCATGGAGCAAATGATTTCATACCGCTCTTGATGAGCACTCTAATGGTATCTTTCCATCAGGTCCTGGTGCATCTCAAAAGGGTAGAAGTCCTCATAGGTCTTTTGAAGTTCAGGAGACATGGTGGCAAGCATGATACAAGCTACCTTGGTGGCATCTTTCTCATGTGCCCTGAAATCAGCAATCTCCTGAGGAGTAGCAGCAGACTCATTGATATCCTTGAGCTCCTCGTCGAGGACATATTCCTTGTCCTCGTAGCAAGTGACCATCCTTATGTTCCTAATCCAATCATTGAAATTAGTCCCATCGAAGATGACTCTCCCACAAAGGTTAATGAGAGAGAAGGAGCTGGTAGGGTTTGAGCCAGAAGTAGTGTTGGAAGACATCTGAAAAGACAAAGTTTTAGATTAGATATAAAGAATCCTAAATATAACACCCAAAATGAAATATTAAGGCTAGGAACCAACACAATATTTTACAATTTGGAAAAGGGATGCCATAATCCATCTTGCAAAATATTTGAAGGTATGTAAATGACGATTTACCAATTTCCACCATGAAAACGAAATTTCTTAATTAAGTTTTAATTGGATTTGAAATTTCTAGATCCTTTGAGACTCATTGAACAATTTAATGGCATGTTTAAATCTCGATTATGCCCTTCAGGTTTGTGACTGGGATATCAAGGATCACAAACAAGGTGTGAATAACTATGCAAATGTACTTGGTACTCTCAATGTCAATTATCACCTTAATCAATGTGCCGGTTAACCACACACGCTCCATTGACCTTATGATAAACATTAAGCTACCATTTGCCACCCTCACTAGTCCAAGTTAATGTGTCGGTTAACCACACACGCTCCATCAACGACTTAGTAAGGTGCAAATTCATGGATTAGCATCAATTTCACATTTTCCTAAAGTAACTAGGAATGGGAATTTATAAAAGGTTTAGTTACTTTATTACTATCATTATACTTTTAATGAGAATTATAGTATTTGTCCTACCCATTCGGCTAACGACCCTCCACCAATCAAGGAAGCGGTGGGTGAGAGTAGACACCCATTAAACTGCCATTTTATAGGCAGTAACCTTATACCCCCTTATAGACCGGCTTCGTGAATGAGGCCTACTAACGGTAATACTGACTTGATCTTATACATATATATATATATATATATATATATATATATATATATATATATATATATATATATTAACTCATAATACTATAAAGTATAAGGGTTGAATTTTAAACTTTTAAAATTCTAGGGTTTGGAATTAAAGTATCAATGTGTGACTTTACAAATTCCAAAACGTGAGGGCAAGTTTTGAAACTCTTCAAAACTTTTCATCTTCATAACATATGAGTTTAATGGTATTTTAAAATGAGACTCTTCATTTTTCTATAACCTATGACTTTTAATGTTTCATTTAAATGGAAAACTTTTGGAATTCCATAGCTTGAGGACAAGTTATGGAGTTCATTAAAATCATCAAGATCATCAATTAAACTAACAAGCATGTTCAAGTTCTTGATTAAACTCATATGAATAAGATAATTCAAATCAACCAAATTCCATGTAATTAGACTAATCAAATAAACTAATACAAAACATGAAATTTTGACAATTATCTTTTGAATTGGATTAACATGATCATTACCACATCAAAAATAGGTTTATAAGTTCAAAAACAGTTTAGGGTAATGATCTTAGTCCAATTCTAGCCTTAAAACTCGAAAATCTGCACTCAGGGGCACCAAATCGTCGAGTGCATGAACTGACTGGGCGAGTTGGATGGTTTTTAAGGGTGACTTGACGAGTCTGTCAGTGGACTCGAAGAGTCCACTATCCAGAATGCAGAAAAACGATTTTTGAAGAATTTGCAAGCAAGTAGCATCAAGTATAATTGAAAACAAGCCTACGCTCTGATACCACTGATGGGTTATGAGCATTCTTACACTCCTAAGGTGTATATGCAACCCTAAATACCTTGGATCTATGTTTTCTCTATTATACATGCAAACTTTCATTTTCCAAGGTATTACCCTAACTAGCATACAAAACTTTGATACTTGGGTAATAAAACAAGTTAGATAACATAACTTTTGTTGTAGCTTGTTGCTTGGAGCTTTAAGAGCCTAGCACCAATAGTGTGAATGCCTCAAGTGGAATAACAAATCACCACTAAGACTTGGAAAACTTGGAAGAGAACTCTTTTGCTCACAAAATCGGCTACACTCTTGCAAAGACTCTAAGTGCCAACTTCTTGAACCAAAGGGTTTCTTATATAGTGTGGTTACATTAGGGTTACACCATGTAAACCCTAATGACTTTCCACATTCCTCATGATCCATGGGTTTTAACCTCCATGGAGTATCCATGGGTCACCACATGGGTTTAGCCCAACATAAGGAATCATGGATCATTAGCCTACTTTATAAGAATGAATGATTTACACAATCAATCCCTATGTATTTAATTAATCTCTTTTGATCACAAAATTAATTCCAAATTAATTCTTGATCAATACTAATTAAATAATATGATTTCATATTAATATATTAGAACTTATAATATATTAATAAATCATACCTATTCTTTTCTAAAAAGTCCAAATTGTTCCGGTGAAGTGCAACCCAAACGGACCATGCTGAATCGGGTCAAGTACATACCAAATATAGTTATGGACTTAGACACCTTATCCAACACTTTTGCTCCTATTGCTCCTCTTGAAGCCATGCGGATCTTTCTCGCCTATGCAGCTCACAAAGGCTTTAATGTCTACCAAATGTATGTTAAAAGTGCCTTTCTCAACGGTGAACTGGATACTGAAGTGTATCTTCAACATCCCCCTGGTTTTGTAAATCTTTCATATCGAAACTACTGTTACAAACTTCAAAAAGTTGTTTATGGCCTCAAGCAAGCTCCACGCGCCTGGTACGAGATTCTCACTAATTCTCTGAAGCGTTCTGGTTTTCAAAGAGGAATTTTTTATCCTACCTTATTCCGAAGATCGAATGGAAACCATCTCATGTTAGTCCAAATATATGTTGACGACATCATCTTTGGATCCACGGAGTCAATGATGGTTGCTGATTTCGCGAAGTTAATGGTTAGTCGATTCCAAATGAGCATAAATCGTGAATTAAATTTTTTCCTCGGACTCCAAGTCAAGCAAACCAATAGAGGGATCTTTATTCACCAGGAGAAATACATTTCCGAACTTCTAAAAAAGAATTCAATGGACATTTGTGCCTCTACAAAGGTTCCAATGGGTTTCAGACACAAGATCTTCTCGGACCCATCAGGTCTTGCTGTTGATCAGAAGAAGTATTAGGGAATGATTGGATCGCTACTCTACCTTATTGCAAGTCTTCTAGACATCATGTTCTCCACATGCATGGATGCTAGATTCCAGGTTAATCCGAAGATGTCTCATCTACTGGCTGTCAAGAAAATATTTTGATATCTTAAAGGAACAAAGAACCTAAGAATTTTGGTATCCGGAAAATGAAAGTTTCCTTCTTTAGACATATTCCGACTCAAATTGTGGAGGTCTTCAACTGGATAGTAAAATCACTTCAAGAGGTTGTAAGTTTTTGGGTGGAAGATTGCTTAGCTGGTCATCCAAGAAATAGAATCGTATTGCTCTCTCAACAGCCGAAGCAGAATACAATGCTGCTGCAAGTTGCACTTCGCAAGTTATTTTGATGAAAAATCAACTATGTACTAATAATGTGTTCATATTCTTTCTGAAGTATCTTATGACATCTCATCTCGGGATCTAATTGTTCCGAGATCCTTAGCTATAAAATAATTTCAAAGGTTTTCATTAAAGTTTGAATCTGAAACGTTTTCTCATTTATATATTAACAATAATTTTTCTTGATGATTATCCTTTAATTCTCAATAAACATGCTTTGGCACACATTACAAGTCAGAACTGAAACGACGGTTTTCTCTTTTGGAACAAACAGACGTCCCATCTTTTATGTGCTACAGTTGTTTAGGATGCCGTTTTCGGCAATGCATTAAATGCAACCCATTTCGTGTTTGGATGTCATTGTAACACCTCAAATTTTAAACCAATTTTTTTCATTTTTAATTTACCAAAATAAAGTTTCACAACCCAATTCATCAAAATCATAAGTGTCTAAAACAAACATCATCACAAAAATATCAGAGTATCTCAAACTGACCCAGTAACAAATCTCCCAGCAAGTTTGTACAATCAGACCTTTGCCTTCCTGCGGTCCTCAAAAGTACCTAAAACACATAAATCAACAATGGTAGGCACGGAGTTTAGTGAGTTGCCCAAGATACCACATATAACACAACATAAATAAACAACTATGGGTTATCAGCAACCATAGGGACTATCAACAGTCCCAGTAGGCAACAGCACGCCCTATGGGTTTTCAGCAACCTTGGAGACTACCCGCAGTCTCAGTCACACTTAAGAAGCATAATACAAAATGACAGTAGACCCAACCGGTCATCACAAATATAGATATTCTACCACACAGGTAAGATTAAGTGAGGAGACTCACCTGATACTGATGACAAGTAAATCTCACACCCGAACTACTGGAACTAGACTCTGCCTAATCAACAAAATAATTAACCCTAATTAATAATTAAGGTCCATAACTCAACTTGCGAGTCCAAATCCCACAACTAAGTCCTTTAAGGGCCAATAGACCATTTTTCCCTACCCATAGTTGAAAACCCTAAATCTTGACCAAAAGTCAAAATTAAATGAAAGTCAACTACCCAGCGCGTACGTTGGGCGTACTCTCCCTTAGGCGGGGCGTACTACTCGATCAATGACCAATCGGGGACGGAACTGGCTATGCGGGGCATAGCCAGGAGTACGCCCGACGTGCTCTTCCTGATCTAACTTCACCAACTTTTATGTCTTAAACCGTTAAGACACATAACCTTACTTTAGATCTGACCATCCTAGGGTTTCTTAATCCATAAAGTCGTCGACTTTAAGCCTTTGCATGGCTAGAAAGGGCCCAATACAACAAACTTTAATTTACATCACATTCTAAGTTACTTTACTCATGCATAGGCCAAAGGAAATGATTAAGCAACTATTTTTATGAATCTACAAGCCCTAAAATGCATGAAAGGACAACTAATATTCTCTGGAGTGCTCCAAACTCATAAATGTCCAAACTTGGGGACAAAAAGCTCATAAAACTCATCCATGGAGATCAAAACGGAAACTCATCCAGGTATAAACTTTATACCTGAAAAAGATGCATAATGATGAGTGGTTTCAGGATCTATAAACTTGCAATCAACAACTCCTTCTTCTCTAGCCTCCTTCTTCAACAATATGCACCAAATCACTTAATAGGCTCCCAAACTCTCACAAACAAGCTTAGAATCGGGATTAGGGTTTGAGGAGGGAATGGTGGCTAATAAGGATAGTCCAAGGGAAGCATAAAGTGATTTAAATAGGGAGCATCCCTTAAAATAAGGGTTTAGTGACTGGGCTAGTACGCCCTGCGTACCACGCGTACGCCCAACGTACTAGCAAGACACCCGCGATCCCGCATCACATGAGTACGCTGTACGTACCCTCAAGTATGCCCAACGTATGGCTAAAATGAAAACCTTTATTACATCGTCATTCTTCCTAGCTAATTAAAAGTTTTTTACAGATGTTTTTGAAAGAAATTCATTATACATTTTGATAACATAAGTTTAGAGGCATTAAAGTTCGAATTGCCAAATTTTAATTGAGAAGTGACACAAAATATAATTCATTTGATTATATTACCAACTAGATATCAACATCATTACATTTCCATTCTTCCTGGATAATTCAACGGTTTTTTACAGATGCTTTTGGACGAAATTCATTATACATTTCAATAACATAAGTTTGGCAATAAAGTTCGACTTCCCAAATTTGAATTGAGAAGTGAAACTAAATATAATTCATTTAATTATATTACCAACTAGATATCAACATTATTTTATTGTCATTCTTCCTAGATAATTAAAAGGTTTTTACAGATGCTTTTGGACGAAATTCATTATACATTTCGATAACATAAGTTTAGAGGCATTAAAGTTCGACTTCCCAAATTTGAATTGAGAAGTGATACTAAATATAATTCATTTTATTATATTACCAACCGTTTATCAACGTTAGAACATTTTAATTCTTCCTAGCTAATTAAAAGGTTTTTACAGACGCTTTTGGACGAAATTCATTATACATTTCGATAACATAAGTTCAAATTATGCATGTATAATAGAGAAAACATAGACCAAAGCATTTAGGGTTGCATGTGCACCATAGGAGTGTTATAGTGCTCAAAACCCAACACATACTTCAACGCGTCCAAATTTGTCATCACCTTCCTGCACAATCAAAGCAGGCTTTGCGTTCACAACACTTTTCTTCCTAAGCTCCTCTATCTTTTGAAGATAGTAAGCTTCATCCTTTTCTGTTTCCTTCTTTTCACTTATTCTTCTCAGCATACACTCTTTGGCAAAATGATTCTTGCCATGGCAGTAATTGCAGTCATACCCTGAATCCCCTAGCAGTTTCTTCTCATGCTTATCTTCTTCCTTTTGAGAGTTCTTGAAGCTCTCTTCTCTATACTTCTCCGAACTGAAATTTCCCCGTCTGTTACTGGACTTGAATTGACCAAAGTTCTTTTTAATGAACTTTTTGGGATTAGACACCATCGGAGCATATTCCTCCTTGGTAAGTTCACTGTCCGAAAAGTCGGATTCAGAATCTTCTTCAGCAACCTTTTTTCCCTTCGCAACCAAGGCCAATGAACCCATACTAGAGACAAGCTTTAGATCATTCGTCACTTCATCTTCGTGGGATCTTAGGATACCTACAAGCTTTTCTAGAGAGTAGCTCTTTAACTGTTCATGAGCTTTCACTGTAGACACAACCGCTTTCCATTCGGACCTTAACCCATTCATGAACGTAACTTTTTTGCTTTATCTTTTCACGCCTGAGATTGTGTTTAAGCATCCTGCTTAATAGATGATTAAATCGATTGAATGTCTGATCCAATTTTTCTTATGGCTTTTAAACAAATGCTCAAAATTCAGAAAGAAGCAATGTTTGCACGAAGTGTTCCAAATCTGCATCACTTTAATAAAGCTCTTTCAACCTGTCCCATATCTCCTTCGCCGTTTCACATGCACTCACCAGACGAAATGTGTCTGGAGGAAGAGCAGACCCGATTATTCTCATTGCCTTGATGTTGCTGAACAACTTATCTTTTTTTGTCTTGAAGAATATCTTTATTTTCAACAAAGAATTACGTTGTAGTCGGCTTGAGTCTTGACGACCTTCCTTGTAGCCGTGTGAGAGAATGTCTTCTGTGTCATGGCTTCCCATATTAGGGTGCCATGTTCTTCAAGGCCAAGAACATAGGCTTCGAAGTGCAAGGCCCAGACTTCATACTCATTTGGGAAGAGGATTGGGATCCTGGTAGCAGATCTGATGCTATAGGATAGATTGGAAGAAAGAGTATGGGGATCTCTGTGCTGCATGATTTAAAGATTCACATAAACTTGTATAGAATCAGATGTGCATAATAATAAATGAGTTTAAGGTAAAACTAGGATGTAGATCTGACGTCTACAATCGATTGAAACGATGAAGACAACAAGACAGATCCAATAAAAACACAAACCCTAACAGGACTCGAGAGAAGATTAGTGTATGAGTTACACAATCTCCTGCTCTGATACCAATTGTAGAAATAATAAAACTTAAGATCGATAGATTCTAAATAGTAGAGTGAATCAAATAACAAGAGAAATGATCAAAGATGTGCCGAATGCTTAATATTATCAAAGCTTTAGAAGAGTTCAAGATTAAATTTTATGTAAAAGCTAAGTAGGGCAATACAATCGATCAACCCTAATGATACATGCATGCACATTAAATAGTCTAACCCTAGAAAACCACAAAGACAGATGGATAGACCCAACTCGTTATAAATGAGACTATTCTAGTACAAAACACTTTGACACATTACATTATTAACCCAACAGGAGGCACCAACACAACATGTCTAGACATTAAAATACGGGTGTTTTGGCTGAGAAACATGACGTGTTTTCCCCTCTGAAAATGACGTGTTGACAGCTGTGTGTCAAACCCTAATATTCTAGGGTTTATTCCCCTATTTAAGGATTATGGGGGCTAAGGCTTGTCCACCCTCAGCCTTCATCTGCCCTCTCAAGCTCAAGAAGAAACCCTAATCTTTTCCTCTCCCATTTGTGAATATAGTTGGTGTTTTAAAGGAAGAAAGTGAAAGAAGGAAGCAAGGTTTCAGCTAGCAAGCATCATAATTCAGTGTAGCACTCTCCTAGACCATTGTAAGTACTCAAGTCTCTATTTTTACCATTCATAGTCACTAGATCTTGAGTTATGTACCCTTTTTTCTTTGTTACGGGTTGATGCATGGAGGGATCTCATAAAGTTTGCAACTTTATGAATCTCCAGGTTAAGGAGACCTTGTGGTGACTTGGATCTGGTTCCAACCAAAGTTTTTATGCCATGCATAGAAAGTAGGTCATGAATTCCCTTTTTGACCTAATATGGGTTCAAGACATGCACTGGACATGCATGTCTTAAAAAACACAAATCTTTGGAATGGTTTAGGTGGTTGAACCAATTCTGGAAGGAGGGGACTTTGGACTTTTGGACATTCTTGTGATCCCAAAAGATAAAGTTGGAAACTTTATATTTCCTAACCGCATTCCTAGTGCAGATTTGAGCCTTGGTATTCTTGGGATCAAAAAGGTAGCTGAATATCTTAAGCTGTTGGGAATCTAGCGAACACAGCGCGTTGTCAAGCCAACACGGCGTGTTGGCTAAAGTTTTCCCATCTATAGAATTGTTAACGGAACACGATGTGGTAAGAAGGAAACACGATGTGTTGGGTCAATCTGGGTTGTTGACTTTCACTTTGACCAAGCTTTACCTTGAGGGTATTTTGGGTATTATTGGGTTTTGATGGAATTGGTCACATGGTGTTTGTAGGCATTTGAGTTGTGAGCTGAGATTCGGAGTCAGGCCTTATCAATTATGCACCGCTTGTGAGGTGATTCTTCCTCACTGTACTTTCGGGTCTAAGGCACCAAGGCCGACCCTTTGGTTTGATAATCTGATATTGCTGATATGCTGAGTATAGAATTGATATGCATGCTAGTCCTGATATGCTAGTGTTGATATGCTAGTCTGGTAGATTTGCAGGACTACTTGTGATACTATCTGTTTATCTGAATATGTTATTATCTGTTATATGTCGACATATTGCGCGGGTTGGGTTGAGGTCGTACTGTCTCGTGTTGTAGCCAACAAACCCAAGAGCATGCCAGATATGAGCTGAGGGCCGGGGAGGGCATGCCAGACTCATACTAAGGGCTTATGAGCATTCCAGATATGAGCTGAGGGTCGGGAAGGGCGTTCCGGACTCGTACTGAGGGCTTTGTGGCAATCAGTCCGAGGACTGATCAGGCCGGGGAGCAAGCCATACATAAGCTGTAGACCCAGGGGGCATACCAGACTTATGTTGTGGGCTCAGGGGTAATCCAGTTTGTTAGTTGTAGACCCATTGCATGTTGTTATTATACTTGTGCTATTTGTTATGTATTGGTAGTTTGGGGGAAATTCACTAAGCTTTGGGCTTACAGTTTTGGATTATGTTTCAGGTACCTCATAGGATCGTGGGAAGGTGAAGGTGTGATTGTGCACCCCCTCATATTGTGTTTTATGATTTTGGGAAAAACTCTGATGTTTAAACTATTTTGAAAACTACAATGTAAACAATTATGATTTTTGGTTGGTTGAAAAAGTTTAAATTTTATGAATTTTTACGAATGTTACAACTTGGTATCAGAGCCTTGGTTTGGGTTAATTGGAGGAACACTCATGTGAATCCAGTCTCAAACTAAAGAAAAAGATTTTCAAAATGATTTTCAAATGGTTTTCAAAATAATCAACGAGGATACGATGTGTACGATAAGTTGGAGCCAGTAAGCGACCCCTGAATTACCAAACTGTTATTTGATATTGTGATATGTTAGAACAGAATGCTAGTGATAGGCTAGGGATCTTCAGGTTTTGCATGATAGAGTTGCCTGATTATATGATGCCTGATAGTGTAGGGTTTTTATCTGATGGAATTGACATCATTACTGTAGTTGCTTAGTGTATGCATTATGGTTATAGATAACTAAGATCTTATAGCGTAACAATGTTTGGTTTGACCTTATTTCCTGTTATTGTTTGATGAAGGGCTTTGGGTAGGATAAGATATTAGAATGTCTATAGGGTCCTGCGTTATGTATGGCTAGCGTACACGAGTGTTGCAGGGTTGGTGGAAGTTTCATGGATGAGTCACGTGGGGTCAGTCGACCAATTTTGAGATATATATAACATTCCTATAGGGTATGAGGATTGAGTGTATGAGTATGCTAGAAAGTATTGTTAGGGTGTTGTGATGACTCTCTGAGACAACTACGGGTAGGTGTGGAAGGTAGTATGGCCCCGTACTACTGAAAAGCATAAGACCCGTACGCATAATAGAGAAGTTGCAGCCCCTAGGGATTTGTTGGGAGTTGGTTCCCCGTTATGATATGCATATTATCTGATATTTTCCTGATGTATTTTTCAGTATGGTGACTGCAAGATGAGTTGAGATCGGATCCGGATCGGGATTTGGAGCTGACAGGCAGATTAGATCAGATGAGTTGGATGCCAGGATTAGGAGGATTCTCCATGAGTAGGTTGTGGCCATTATCCGAGATCAGATACAAGAGATATTTGGGTCTATTAAGACTGCGATGATGGAGTTCTTTGATGCAGATACACAGCCATTGCTGAGACTGCAGCTGATGCTGCCTCTGCAACCATGGCCGCTACGGGTGTTGGACCGGTCAGGTTTTTTAGTATCGGGACTTCGATAATATAAAGCCCCCGACTTTCGATGGGTTGCAGGAACTGATCATCGCCATGAGGTGGCTATCTGATGTGGAGGGATGTTTATTCACTTGCTTGTGCCCTGCTGACTAGAAGGTCAGGTGTGCTCTGAACTTTCTGAGGACCGGAGCAAAGGATTGGTGGAGGCTCGCTACCAGTTCCTATTCTTCTGAGCAAAGAGCTATTGTGACTTGGTAGCGGTTTTTAGAGATGTTCCGCTCCCGATATGTTCCGCTGGTGGAGCGAGAGAGGTTGGCCCAGGAGTATCTGGACTTGAGGCAGGGTACTGAGACGGTGATGAAGATCACTAAGATCTTCACAGAGAGGTCTATGTTCTGCCCTGAGTTTGTGTAACACCCGGTTCCTGGTACATATTTAAATTCAAGTAAGTTTATGTTTTGCTCTGGGACTCGGCGAGTTGGAGGCCCAACTCGTCGAGTAGAATCGATATTTACCGGGAAGTTTAATGATCTACTCGACGAGTCGCGATACCGACTCGACAAGTAGAAGCTGTCGGGATGAAACCGTAATGTTTGGGGTTTGCACCCTATTAAAACAACTTATAATGCCCCAACACAGCCTCCATTGTTCCTCCCAACCCAGAGAAAGCCCTAACTCGAACCCTAAGCCTCTTTTGAGTGTTTTTGAGCTTTTTGGTGACTTTTGTGCGCATTTGAAGCTGGAAGAGAAGGAGGAAGCTTGGGAGTTCAAGTGGAT
The DNA here is from genome assembly GCF_052849685.1 of Lactuca virosa. Taxonomy (NCBI): domain Eukaryota; kingdom Viridiplantae; phylum Streptophyta; class Magnoliopsida; order Asterales; family Asteraceae; genus Lactuca; species Lactuca virosa. Next base: position 238,767,524 of record NC_136434.1, on the reverse strand, counting down.
GCTTGTAGATTCAGAGGATTTGCTTCATTCTCAGTTTATTCAAGGTAAAAAGCTTGAACCTTGACCATCTATCTCTTAGATCTTGTTTTGGGCTATTTTCTACCCCTTTTTATGAGTTGAGAAGTTATAGTCGGATTTTGTGAGTGTGTTTGGAGTTACACTTCAGAGCAGGAACCATTGAGGGTTCCCATAGCATAAAGGTGCCAACTTTATGGCCACGAGATACCCATGCTTCTTATATACCTCTTTTTATGGATTTTGAGCCAAAAACCCCCATGCATGGACGTCAAGATTGAAACTTTACGTATAAAATGGACCCTAGGAGGTCAGATCTATGGTTTTGATGCATTAAGACTCATTATAATCGACTGAATAGTTTTGGACAAAGAGGGAATCGACGAGTCGCTTGGGTGACTCGGCGAGTCGGGTCGTGTTTTCTCCCAAATGTTTTTTGGAAATGGCCTTTGGTTGAGTGGAAGGAACACTCAACCTGTTAGGGGTCCGTGATGGACTTGAAGATCAAAGAACTCGACGAGTTCAAGGCAATGTGCCAACCGCATGAAGAAGGACTCGACGAATTCAAGGATGAACTCGGTGAGTCATAGACTGAACACCTTCATATGGATGAAGTTGAACTCGACGAATTCAAGGACGAACTCGGCGAGTCGATTAAAGACAATTTGATGTGTTGTTGAAGGCGAACTCGTCAAGCTATTGCTAGACTCGACGAGTAGGGACGGGATTGTGGCATTTTGTGGGCATGGGGACTCGACGAGTTGGTGGACCAACTTGGTGAGTCTGGTCAACCAGATGTTGACTTTGACCAAAAGTTGATTTTGACCAGGGTTTTGACTTTGACTCTGACTTGGACTTGAGTGACCCTTGTAAGGGTCACGAGTATGAATTGATAACTTAGAAAAGTTGTCGTGTAGGGATTTAGGAGTCGAGGAGAGTCAATTTTCACGCCAAGGACAGTGCAGATACTACACGACATTGAGGTGAGTTACCTTCCAGTAGAAGTGGGTCTAAGGCACCAAGGCCGGCCTGCTAGTAGTTGATTACAGTTAAGATGATTGTCTTTGTGATGATTGTCTGTTTGTTATTACTTGATGTGTTCTATGTGCCAGTATGATATGTTCTATGTGATAGTGGTAGTAGGGGGGATAGTCCTCCGATTCGGTCGTTAGGGCCGAAGGATAGGTCGGACACCCCAGTTATGTCTGACAACATGATTATGATATGTTATTATGTGGTAGTAGTAGGGGGTGAAATAGTCCCTGTGACCGGGTGAGATAGACCGGAGGGTAGGCAGGCACCCTAGAATGGCCTGACACGGGTAGGTCAACACCCCAGAATGGCTTGACATGGGTAGGTCAGCACCCTAGAATGGCTTGACATGGGTAGGTCGGGCACCCCAGAACTGCGCGACAGTATGTATGTTGTATGGCATGTGGTATGATGGGGGAACTCACTAAGCTTCGTGCTTACAGTTTTTAGTTTTGGGTTTCAGATACCTCTTTAGCTAAGGGGAAGGAGTCGGCATAGTAGCAGCACATCGCACACACATGATTTCCGCTTTGAAAACCCTGGGATTGTACTTTGACGTTTTACTATTTGATGTTATAGTTTTCGAGACTTCTGATTTGTGACTTGATGTTTAGAAATGAAAATAATGATGTTTTCCGTAAACTATTTTTACAAGTAATATAATTAAACAAAAATTTTTGGGTCTCGATTTTGGGATGTTACAAGTTGGTATCATAGCCTTGATTTGAGGGATTCGGGCACACCTTCGGGGGTGTATGGACTCAAATCGAGGGCTTGGAAGATTTTTACAAGAAAAATAGTTTTCTAGAATTTAAAATAATGAGTTTTGAGAGAGATCAATATGTGTGATGCGCGCGACCGGCCGAGCTCAAGTAAGTTTTCCCCAAGATGCCCATACATGATATGTTATTTTATATGATACGATTATGAGAACTGCATGCTAGATTAGGGCTAAGGATGTAGGAAGGATGCCTTATATGCCTATTGAATGAGCTTATGGAGCTATATGCTAGGGCTGGTTAGTCAGCAGTATGATGGCCTGATTAGGTTATGCTTGGTTATGGTTACTCGATGCACGAAAGCTGCTTGCTTTGTGCTTATAGGGGTTCTAGTTAGCTTTAACTAACTAGTAAGCGGATATGTAATAGTATTCACAAGCTAGTTAGGGAAGGATGGTAGGGACTCATTGTGCAGCTGATGGCGGAGAGTAGGTCAGAGAGTGCCCTAGGACAAGCCTAGGATGAGGTTAGTTTGGAAAGCAGTATTAGTAAGAGGGACTTGGTGAAGTCGAATCAATCCTTGAGAAAAGTACGGATAGATGTGGAAGGTAGTATGGGCCCGTACTACTGGAAGCAGAGGATCCGTACTCGAATCAAGGAGGGCTAAGATTGTACCAGGGAGCTTGGAGAGTGTGTGAGACCTCTCGAGAGTATGTATGACCTTGACGTTTGTGACAACCCGAAACTTTTTCCATTTCTGTTACGCATTTTCCGTTAATGAAATTTCACATCTGTTAACCTTTCCGTCAAAATTTTGGTTTAATAAAATAATCTAGTTATATTTAATTAAATTATTTTACAAGTCGGAACCAAAAATAGCGCGGAAACCCGAAAATCTCGAGAAAACAACATTTTCGGTCTAAAATGGGATTACGACCGTAAACTAGTTACGGCCGTAAACTCGTTTACGGCCGTAAACTGGTTTACGACCGTAAACTCCGTTTACGGTCAGTGACGAGTGGACCCCACTTTCACCCTATAAATACGATACCTCCGACTTCAGGACGTTTCTGGCCGCATTCTCTCCTCCTCTCTCTAAGAAACTCCAACCGTAAACACTCAAAATCGCATTTAAACTCCGGGAAACGTCGAAAAACACCGTTTGGAGCTCTGTGGAACGTCTGGAATCACTCATCCCGTCGAAATCAGCATCCAAACACCATTTTCCGAGTTTACGGCCCAATCTTCAAAGACCATAAATTCTGTTCTTGAGTTTACTGCCGTAAACTCGCCAATCTTCAGAAACTGTAAACTCGTGTTCAAAAACCGTAAACTCGTGTTTACGACCGTAAACTCGTGTTCACGGCCGTAAACACCCTTCTGGTGGTACATTTGGCTGAAAACCCATTTCTTCGATTCAAGCAAGTCTCGGTAACACTCCTCAACCGAATTGAAGTGTTTTCTGACACTTTATCTAACGAAATCACTAATTTGGATATATATATGTACTTATTCGGCAATAGGATTTCGTTAAGTGTCACGTGCATCAGCTCGGGAATCTTCACCTCAGTCAACGATTTCACGCACCAACAGTGAGTTCATACCCCTACATTTTTCTGTATTTTTAATGTTTTCAGGGGGGAATACAAGCTAAACATAAACGTTTTCAAAACTCATGCAATTCTCATACTTTAACCCTTTTGTACTGTGTTGAGCATAAGGGACGTTTTCACTAAAATTACATAGTTTTCCGGATTCGCTATACACTACATTATACATGCAAACTATAATCGGTATAGTTTGGGATTACTCTAAAAACTTATCAAGCATAGAAACTTTCTCTACTAAACATATGCACTGGAACAGAAACCGTTTACAGTTTAAATCACTGTTTTATCATGATTTTCATAACTATAATTTATCACTATACGCGGTATACATTCGGATTTTCACTATGGTAGAATGCTACTGCATTACATGTAAAGTAGATTGTACAATACTGTGAGGTGCTACTTCACTACTGTACCCTTAGGTGTACATGGATAAATCCTACCACTGTATAACCAGAGTCTCCTGGAGGGAGAGCGTGAGGTTTGTGAATAGATCTATTCGGGACTGACAATCCCACATCTGGACTGCTAGCTACAGTTTGGCGGGCACGCCTGAGATGTACAAATGTCATTTAACATCGACGCCTGAAGAACGTTGGAAAGGTCACTAGTCACATCAAGCATGGGTATACGACTCACATTATGTATAAACCACCTTTAGTTTACCAACCTGGTTTTCTTCAGTAGTTTTACTTACACCAGATAGAACTAAACACACTATGCATACTGGCCGAGCCAGGGTTTTCAAAACCGAATCATTTATGCTACGGTTTTACATTTAAATACATATACTTCATGATTAGCTTTAGATAGTTACACGAAGAAGTATTTTTGCATATCGCTACGAATTTTCAGAAACAAACAGTCATGGTTGTATACGAAATCGATAACACTACGTTTTTCACAAAAGAAAATATCGGATTTTCTTGAGACTACACAAATCATTTCGACTCGTTCATCAACAAGCTTTCATTACAAATTACTGCTTATGAACTCACCAGCTTTATGCTGATATTTTTCAAACTGCTTGCATTCTCAGGAAATCAGTAGACAGGTACTTGCTGGATTTTCGAGGAACCGAAGCGTTTAGAGTTTTTAAGTTTTTATTATGCAAAACAATTGGATGTAATTCAAATTGAGTTTCAAATAGATGTAAACGTTTTTTTATTCAAGTATTCACTGTAATGGTTGTGTTGCTATGATTGTTGTTATTCATTGGTTGTGATGCTATATATGACGTCCTCCGCCCCGGAATGTTTCCGCCAACGGTTTCGGGGTGTGACAGATTGGTATCAGAGCTCAGAAGTATCTACGGAAGGAGTGCCATGCGTTCCTAGCTCATGTTGTTGACGAAACGCAGAAATTTAAAGACCTCGAGAGCATCCCCGAAGTCTGTAACTTTCCTGATGTCTTTCCTGAAGATCTCCCAGGAATCCCTCCCGAGCGTCAAGTTGAGTTTCGTATCGACTTTATCCCCGGAGCTACTCCTGTAGCTAAATCTCCATACTGTTTAGCGCCAGCGGAAATGCAAGAATTATCCAGTCAGTTCAATGAGCTGATCAGCAAAGGATTCATAAGGCCGAGTTCCTCACCCTGGGGAGCTCCGATCTTATTCGTGAAAAAGAAAGATGGATCCTTTCGGATGTGCATTGACTACCTAGAGCTGAATAAGCTTACCATCAAAAACCGATATCCCTTACCCAGAATCGACAATCTCTTCGACCAACTTCAGGGAGCCAGTTATTTCTCAAAGATCGATCTAAGATCAGGGTACCATCAGCTGCGAGTTCATGATAATGATGTGCCCAAAACAACATTCCGAACTCGCTATGGGCACTACGAGTTTGTAGTAATGCCCTTTGGTCTAACTAACGCACTGGCATCATTCATGGACCTGATGAACCGGGTGTGTCGTCCTTTCTTAGACAAGTTCGTGATTGTGTTCATCGACGACATACTTGTCTATTCGCGGAGTGAGGACGACCATAAACAACACTTAAGGCAGGTATTGGAAACGTTAAGGGCAGAAAAGCTATACGCGAAATTTTCGAAATGCGAATTCTGGATCAGGAAGGTGAATTTCCTTGGGCACGTGATTAGCAAGGAAGGAATACACGTGGACCCTTCCAAGATTAAGGCGATTGAGAACTGGTCTGCACCAAAGACACCCACAGAAATCTGATAGTTCTTGGGTTTCGCGGGCTATTATCGCAGGTTCATCCAGAACTTCTCCAGAATCGCTAAGCCTTTAACTACCCTGACGCAAAAAGGGGTAACCTTTAGTTGGGGAGTCAAGCAAGACACTGCGTTCCAAACATTGAAGCAGGCCCTATCCAGCGCGCCTATCTTGTCCCTGCCCGAAGGGACAGAAGACTTCGTTGTCTACTGTGATGCATCCAATCAGGGCCTCAGATGTGTTCTCATGCAGAGAGGAAAGGTTATCGCCTATGCCTCAAGACAGTTGAAAACACATGAAGTCAATTACACAACTCACGATATGGAGTTGGGAGCAGTGGTCTTTGCGTTAAAGATCTGGAGACATTATCTTTACGGAACCAAGTGCACTATCTTCACCGACCATAAGAGCTTGCATCACATCTTTAATCAGAAAGAGTTAAACATGAGACAACGACGATGGGTTGAGCTACTCAGTGACTACGAGTGCGAAATTCGCTACCATCCCGGCAAGGCCAACGTGGTAGCAGACGCCCTCAGTCGAAAGGAGTATTCAGGGCGTAAGGTGAAGGCACTAACAATGACCATCCATTCCCATCTATCCGTGCAAATCAAGGAGGCTCAGCTGGAAGCCTTAAAACCTAAGAACGTGACAGACGAAGCTTTGCGGGTAATGGACAAGAACTTGGAGGTCAAAGGAGACGGAGGGTACTATTTCATGAACCGAATCTGGACCCCAAAGTTCGGTGGTTACAGAGAGATTGTCATGAATGAGGCTCACAAGACAAAATACTCCGTTCACCCAGGTTCGGATAACCAGAGTCTCCTGGAGGGAGAGCGTGAGGTTTGTGAATAGATCTATTCGGGACTGACAATCCCACATCTGGACTGCTAGCTACAGTTTGGCGGGCACGCCTGAGATGTACAAATGTCATTTAACATCGACGCCTGAAGAACGTTGGAAAGGTCACTAGTCACATCAAGCATGGTTATACGACTCACATTATGTATAAATCACCTTTAGTTTACCAACCTGGTTTTCTTCAGTAGTTTTATTTACACCAAATAGAACTAAACACACTATGCATACTGGCCGAGCCAGGGTTTTCAAAACCGAATCATTTATGCTACGGTTTTACATTTAAATACATATACTTCATGATTAGCTTTAGCTAGTTACATGAAGAAGTATTTTTGCATATCGCTACGAATTTTCAGAAACAAACAGTCATGGTTGTATACGAAATCGATAACACTACGTTTTTCACAAAAGAAAATATCAGATTTTCTTGAGACTACACAAATCATTTCGACTCGTCCATCAACAAGCTTTCATTACAAATTACTGCTTATGAACTCACCAGCTTTATGCTGATATTTTTCAAACTGCTTGCATTCTCAGGAAATCAGTAGACAGGTACTTGCTGGATTTTCGAGGAACCGAAGCATTTAGAGTTTTTAAGTTTTTATTATGCAAAACAATTGGATGTAATTCAAATTGAGTTTCAAATAGATGTAAACGTTTTTTTTATTCAAGTATTCACTGTAATGGTTGTGTTGCTATGATTGCTGTTATTCATTGGTTGTGATGCTATACATGACGTCCTCCGCCCCGGAATGTTTCCGCCAACGGTTTCGGGGTGTGACAACGTTTATGTGTTTATTTCAGAATGGTGGTTACGCGTCATGGAGCAGGAGGTTTAGGGTCTGGATCAGGATTAGGATCAGGCTCGGGTGCAGGATCCGAGCAGGTTGATGACGGGCTACGCGAGTTCATCGCGTCTGAGATCGCGAGAGGTATCCTTGAGTCGACCCTGGTCATTTTTAGGTCGATCAAGGAAGGGATTGTTGAGCTGATGGAGGATCGCCTCCGTGCATTCAGGAGTGACTTGACGTCCATCCAGTGAGGGACGCACACACTGTCCTTCAAGGACTTTAGGTGGAGTGGTGTGCCAGACTTTCACGGGGCGAAGGACCCCATTACTGCCAGGAGATGGATCGCAGACATCGACTCTGCGCAGTTGACGAGCTTCTGCCCGGAGGGGTCGAAGGTTCACTTTGATGTGGGTTGTTTGAGAGACAGAGCTAGGGATTGGTGGGAGTCGGTTGGTGACTCACTGGGAGCCCCAACCATCGAGGCTATAACTTGGTTGGACTTTGCGACCAGGTTCAGGGCGGAGTTTGCGCTAGCTGTGGAGCTTCAACAGCTGGCCAGTGAGTTTCTTGACATGAGACAGACTACAGAGACAGTGGCGGAGATCACCGCCAAGTTCCGAGAGAGGGCCTATTTGGTACCTCAGTATGCAGGGGATGAGGAGATGCGGAAGACTTGCTATCATGATATGTTGAGAGCTGATATTCGGGAGCATGTCAGCTACTCAGCCTGCCCGACCCTGGAGTCTATGATTGCTAGGGCGAGGGAGAGGGAGATTAATTTAGAGCACCTCAGGAAGAGGAAGGAAAAGATGAAGTAGGTTACTGGGGTTTCGAGGAAGAAACCCAAGGGATCCGACGCTAGGCCGAAGGGCCAGCCGGGCCAGAGCCGCTGCAGGAAATACGGCAGGCCGCATGAGGGAGCTTGTAGAGCGGGATCGTCAGGCTGCTACAAGTGCGGCAAGACGGGGCACTTTGGCAGGGATTGTACTGCGCCTGCCCCCACTGTTCAGACGTTAGACCTGATTTGCTATCATTTCAATCAGAGGGGCCATAAAAAGGCCAACTGTCCTAGGCTGACAGCAGCAGCAGCGCCAGTAGTGGCGCCAAATCCAGCGACTACTCAGGTTATGGATGGCCGGAAGGTCAAGTCAGAGGCTCGAGTGGTGAGGAGCCGAGCTTTCCAATTGACAGCCGAGGAGGCACGCCCCGCACCCGATGTGATCACGGGTATGATTTCTTCTATCTAGATTTTATTATATGTCGCTTGTGATATTGATATGCCATGTTATATGTTTGTTTAGGATCGTTCCATGTGAACGGTATCCCAATTCAGGTGTTGTTTGATTCGGGTGCTACCCGGTGATTTGTCTCTGTTACGCTTAGCAAGAGGTTCTCTGAGTCTTCAGGCATGTTGGATTTCCCTGTAGAGGTCGAGATTGCAGACGACCGATTAGTTCGAGTAGCGGAGGTTTTCAAGGATTGTCTCTTGCGGTTGTTCGAAGAGCGCTAGTTGGTAGACTTGGTTCCCATACCATTGTGGGGGAACAAGGTTATTATAGGTATGGATTGGTTGAGCCCCAATGGGGCAGTGATCGACTGTGCACAGCAGTTGGTCCGGTTCAGGACCCCAAGTGGGGGAGAGCTGGTGATTCAGGGCGAGAGGCCACATCATGGACCAACTTTATGTTCAGCAGCGAGAGCTAGGCGCTATCTCCAACAGGGGTGCGTAGGGTATGTCGCCTATGTCTTGGATACCCGAGAGGCGGGTAAGGCGACAGTGAGTGATGTACCGGTGGTACAAGAGTACGCGGATGTATTTCCAAAGGAGCTGCCTGGGATACCTCCGGAGAGGCAGGTAGAGTTCAGGATTGACCTAGTCCCTGGTGCGACTCCAATAGCTAAGGCACCGTATCGGTTGGCTCCTCCTGATATGCAGGAGTTGTCTACACAGTTGCAGGAGCTGTTAGACAAGGGATTCATCAGACCGAGCAGTTCACCCTGGGGAGCCCCGATTCTATTTGTGAAGAAGAAGGACGAGTCGCATCGGATGTGTATAGATTACCGGGAGTTGAATAAGGTAACGATGAAGAACCGTTACCCACTCCCGAGGATTGATGATCTCTTTGACCAGCTTCAGGGAGCATCGTGGTTCTCCAAGATTGATATGCGTTCAGGTTATCATCAGATGAGGGTCAGAGAGGAGGATGTGCAGAAGACTGCTTTTCGGACGCGATATGGTCACTATGAGTTGATGGTGATGCCCTTCGGGCTAACCAATGATCCTGCCACATTCATGGATCTCATGAACCGCGTGTGCAGACCAATGTTGGATCGGTTTGTGATAGTTTTCATTGATGACATCTTGGTTTATTCCAAGATGAAGGAGCAGCATGAGGAGCACTTGAGAGAGTTGTTGGAGACTCTGAGGAGGGAGAGCTTGTATGCCAAGTTCTCCAAGTTTGAGTTCTGGTTGTACGAAGTGTAGTTTCTGGGGCATCTTGTCAACCAGAACGAAATTTCGGTCGACCCGGCCAAAGTGGAGGCCGTGATGAGGTGGGAGGTTCCGAGGTCTCCATCTGAGATTAGGAGCTTCCTGGGACTGGCAGGTTATTATCGGAGATTCATTCAGGACTTCTCCAAGATAGTCGTGCCTTTGACCCGGTTGACAAGGAAAGTTGTGGTCTTTCGTTGGGGGCCTGAGCAGCATGCCGCATTTGAGACACTGAGACAGAGATTGTGCGAGGCGCCAATCTTAGCCCTGCCAGAGGGCATGGATGATTTTGTGGTGTATTGCGATGCGTCCGATATTGATGCAGAGGAGACATGTTATCGCCTACGCTTCGAGGCAGCTGAAGCCTCGTGAGGCGAACTATCCGACACATGACTTAGAGTTGGGGGCAGTTGTTTTCGCCCTCAAGATTTGGCGTCATTACCTCTATGTGGTCCGTTGTACCATTTACACGGACCATAAGAGTTTGAGGTACCTCATGGATTAGCCAAATCTGAATATGAAGCAGCGTCGATGGCTAGATGTGGTGAAGGATTACGATTGTGAGATCCTCTACCACCCGGGGAAGGCCAATGTCGTGGCCGATGCGCTTAGCCACAAGGCAGTGCCGATCAGAGATATCTGCTCGAGGATGACCGTGGTGACGCCGCTGTTGGAGCAGATTCGAGAGGCCCAACAAGAGGCTATGAAGGAGGAACATAGTTAAGAGTGAGCGTATTGTGGGTCAGGTTTCCTCCTTCGATTATGACAGTCGTGGATTGTTGACACTACACCGAAGGGTGTGGGTCCCATATCATGGAGGTGTGCGCCAGGTATTGATGGAGGAGGCACACAAATCCAGGTTTTCCATCCATTCCGGGGCAACAAAGATGTACATGGATCTTCTTCTTGATTATTGGTGGCCATGCATGAAGCGGGATGTAGCTTGGTATGTTGAGAGATGCCTGACTTGCAGGAAGGTCAAGGCTGAGAATCAGAGGCCCCACGACAAGACCCATCCATTGGGTATTCCGCTGTGGAAATGGGAAGATATCACTATGGATTTCATCACGAAGCTTCCCATGACCGCATGGGGAGTGGACTCGATTTGGGTCATCGTGGATCAGTTGACCAAGAGCGCCCATTTCATCCCGATTCAGGAGAGCATTTCGGCCGAGAAGTTGGCCGACATATATATCAGAGAGGTAGTGGCTCGGCACGGGGTGCCAGTTTCAATGATTTCCGACAGAGATGTGCGGTTCACTTCCAGATTCTGGAAGAAGTTTCATGACGAGCTGGGTACTCGTCTGCACTTTAGCACCGCTTTTCACCCATAGACGGATGGTCAAAGTGAGCGACCCATCCAGACCCTGGAAGATATGCTGCGGGTGTGTGTTTTAGACTTCGGAGGTAGTTGGGATACTTACCTTCCTTTGGCAGAGTTTTCCTATAATAACAGTTATCACGCTAGTATCGACCATCCTCCCTTCTAGATGTTGTACGGGAGGAAGTGCAGGACCCCGGTATGCTGGGGTGAGGTTGTCCAGAGGGTTCATGGGGAGTACCGAAGTGGTACTCAAGACTAAGGAGAGGATCCAGCAGGTGCGGAGCAGGCTTCAGACTGCTCAGAGTCGGTAGAAAAGTTATGCCGACAAGCGTCGTTCGGACCTGGAATTCCAGGTCGGGGATATGGTGCTCCTGAAGGTGTTGCCATGGAAAGGCGTCATTCGGTTCAGGAAGCGGGGTAAGTTGGGCCCCAGGTACATTGGAGCTTTCAGGGTTGTAGCTCGGGTGGGAAAGGTGGCATATAGACCGGATCTGCCAGCCGAACTCAGTCAAATTCACAGTACTTTTCATGTCTCCCAGCTGCGGAAGTGTCTGGTAGACGATTCGGTAGTGGTGCCTTTAGAGGATATTCAAGTGGATGACAGCCTGAACTATATTGAGCGACCAGTAGCTATCCTTGACAGGAAGTCGATGGATCTGAGGAACAAGAGGGTGGAGCTGGTGAAGGTGCAATGGCAGCACTGCAAGGACTCGGAATGGAACTGGGAGCCGGAGGGCGAGATGAGGGAGCACTACCCCGAGCTTTTTCCGGATTCAGCAGCAGACTTCGAGGACGAAGTCTAAAATAAGCGGGGGAGATTTGTAACACTCGGTTCCTGGTACATATTTAAATTCAAGTAAGTTTATGTTTTGCTATGGGACTCGGCGAGTTGGAGGCCCAACTCGTCGAGTAGACTCGATATTTACCAGGAAGTTTAATGATCTACTCGACGAGTCGGGAGACCGACTCGACGAGTAAAATCTGTCTAGATGAAACCTAATATTTGGGGTTTGCACCCTATTTAAGCAACTTATAACGCCCCAACACAGCCTCTATTGTTCCTCCCAACCCAAAGAAAGCCCTAACTCGAACCCTAAGCCTCTTTTGAGTGTTTTTGAGCTTTTTGGTGACTTTTGTGTGCATTTGAAGTTGGAAGAGAAGGAGAAAGCTTAGGAGTTCAAGTGGAAGCTTGTAGATTCAGAGGTTTTGCTTCATTCTCAGTTCATTCAAGGTAAAAAGCTTGAACCTTTACCATCTATCTCTTAGATCTTGTTTTGGGCTATGTACTACCCATTTTTATGAGTTGAGAAGTTTTAGTCGGCTTTTGTGAGTGTGTTTGGAGTTACACTTCAGATCTGGAACCATTGAGGGTTCCCATGGCATAAAGGTGCCAACTTTATGGCCATAGGAGACCCATGCTTCTTATATAACTCTTTTTATGGATTTTGAGCCAAAAATCCCCATGCATTGACGTCAAGATTGGAACTTTACGTATAAAATGGACCCTAGGGGTCAGATCTATGGTTTTGATGCATTAAGACCCATTATAATCGACTGAATAGTTTTGGACAAAAAGGGACTCGGCGAGTTGGGTCGCGTTTTCCGCCAAATGTTTTCTGGAAATGGCGTTTGGTTGAGTGGAAGGAACACTCAGCCTGTTAGGGGTCCGTGATGGACTTGAAGATCAAAGAACTCGACGAGTTCAAGAAGGGACTCGGCGAGTTCAAGGTAATGTCCCAACCGCATGAAGACGGAATCGACGAGTTCAAGGATGAACTCGGCGAGTCATAGATTGAACACCTTCATATGGATGAAGATGAACTCGACGAGTTCAAATACAAAGTCGGCAAGTTGGTTGAAGACAGTCTGATGTGTTGTTGAAGGCGAACTCGACGAGCTCTTGCTAGACTCGACGAGTAGGGACGGGATTGTGGCATTTTGTGGACATGGGGACTCGACGAGTTGGTGGACCAACTCGGCGAGTCTGGTCAACCAGATGTTGACTTTGACCAAAAGTTGACTTTGACCAGGGTTCTGAATTTGATTTTGACTTGGACTTGAGTGACCCTTGTAAGGGACATGACTATGAATTGATAACTTAGAAAAGTTGTCGTGTAGGAATTTAGGAGTCGAGGAGAATCGATTTTCACGCCAAGGACAGTGCAGATACTACACGACATTGAGGTGAGTTACCTTCCAGTAGAGGTGGGTCTAAGGCACCAAGGCCGACCTGCTAGTAGTTGATTACAGTTAAGATGATTGTATTTGTGATAATTGCTTGGTTTGTTATTACTTGATGTGTTCTATGTGCCAGTATGATATGTTCTATGTGATAGTGGTAGTAGGGGGGATAGTCCCCCGATTCGGTAATTAGGGCCGAAGGATAGGTCGGACACCCCAGTTATGTCTGACAGCATGATTATGATATGTTATTATGTGGTAGTAGTAGGGGGTGAAATAGTCCCCGTGACCAGGTGAGATAGACCGAAGGGTAGACAGGCACCCTAGAATGGGCTGACACAGGTAGGTCAGCACCCCATAATGTCTTGACATGGGTAGGTCAGCACCCCAGAATGGCTTGACATGGGTAGGTCGGGCATCCCAGAACTGCCCGACAGTATGTATGTTGTATGGTATGTGGTATGATGGGGTAAATCACTAAGATTCATGCTTACAGTTTTTAGTTTTTAGTTTTGAGTTTCATGTACCTCTTCAGCTAAGGGGAAGGAACCGGCAGGGTAGCAGCGCATCGCACACACATGATTTCCGCTTTGAGAACCCTGGGATTGTACTATGACGTTTTACTATTTGATATTATGATTTTCGAGACTTGTGATTTATGACTTGATGTTTTGAAATGATAATAACGATGTTTTCCATAAACTATTTTTTTACAAGTAATATAATTAAACAAAAATTTTTGGGTCTCGATTTTGGGATGTTACAGTTTGCTGCATCTGAGTAGGCATAGATGACCCGTTACTTGAGCATACTCAAGACGGAGATCAGGCAGTTTTTTTCTACTCAACACTATGGTACATTGTTGGAGATGAAGGAGGCCGACAGGCGGCGTGATATTGAGATTGATCTGTAGACGAGGGAGCAGAGGTCGGCCCCACCGCAGTCGCAGCCTGTGCCAAAGCGGTTTAAGACCGTTGATGTCAGATCTAGGGGATGGAAGGGCCGCACTTGTGGGAAGTGAGGCAAGGCGCATGAGGGTGCTTATCGATCATCATCTGGGTGCCATAATTGTGGCCGACAGGGCCACATGGCGATGGATTGCCTTCGGCAGGCTCCATCACTCAGTTTCAGGATTTGTTATCATTGTGACCAGGTTAACCATGTGAAGGCCAACTACCCATATCTTGCCACTAGGCCGGTGCAGGTTCCAATACCATCTACTTTGAGGATCACTGACGGGAGTCAGGGCAGGGCGGAGCCCCCGAGGGCTTGAGGTCACGCTTTCTAGCTTACCGCCGAGGAGGCTAGAGCAGCACCAAATGTTGTGACGGGTATGTTTCTATTCCTTATCATGTTGATTATGTTTTGTGTTATGCATATGTTTGTACCTCTGTTAGGTACATTCCTAGTGAAATCTTTGCCTGATCTAGTGTTGTTTGACTCGGGTGTGAGTCGGTCGTTTGTATCTCGATCGTTAAGTAGGGAGTTAGAGTGTCTGTTGCGAGTCTCTATTTCCAACGAACACGGGGTTTCTACGTTTTTAGTATATCAGAGTTGTATTCTGGAGATCTTTGGGGTGCCTTATCCGATCGATTTGATCCCTATCCCCATGGGGGATGTCTGCGTGATTGTGAGCATGGATTAGCAGAGCCGTTTCAGTGCTATGATTGATTGTGAGGGTCAACACGTGGTAGTTCGATCCCCAAGTGGGGGAGAACTGGTTATCTATAGAGAGGGCACTAGGATGGGTACAAGGTTTTGTTCTGCAGCACGAGATCGACAGTATATTCAGCACGGGTGTGCGGGTTATTTGGCTTATATGATGGATACGTGTGTTGGGGATCAGGTTTCAGTTTTAGAGGTCCCGGTGGTCAGGGAGTTTGCCGATGTATTTCTGGAGGAGTTACTCGATGTACCTCCTGAGAGGCAGGTCGAGTTCAAGATTGATCTCGTGCGAGGTGCAGCCCCAATTTCCAAGGCGTCGTACCGTTTGGCACCGCCTAAGATGCAGGAGTTGTCATCTCAGTTGCAGGAGCTGCTAGGCAAGTAGTTTATCAGACCGAGTAGTTCTCCTTAGGGAGCACAAATTTTATTTGTCAAGAAGGACGATTCACACCGGATGTGTATTGATTACCGGGAGTTGAACAAGCTAACGATGAAGAACCGTTATCCCCCTCCGCAGATTGATGATCTATTTGATCAGTTGCAGGGTGCATCTTGGTTCTCCGAGATAGACCTGAGGTCTGGGTACCATCAGGTCAGGGTGAGAGGAGGACGTAGAGAAGACCACATTCCAGACTCGTTATGGGCATTACGAGTTCGTGGTGATGCCATTCAGGCTCACCAATGCGCCTGTGGTATTTATGGATTTGATGAATCAGGTATCCATGCCGTTGCTCGATCGTTCAGTTATTGTGTTTATTGATGATATCTTGGTATATTCCAAGACCAGAGAGCAGCATGAAGAGCATCTTTGCGAGCTTCTGGGGGCTTTGAGGCGATAACGACTTTATGCTAAGTTCTCGAAGTGTGAGTTTTGGTTGCGAGAGGTTCAGTTCCTTAGACACCTCGTTAACCAGGATGGGATATTGGTCGATCCGGCCAAGATCGAGGCTGTGATGCAGTGGGAGGTTCCTAAATCTCGCTCGGATATCAAGAGTTTCTTGGGATTGGCAGGGTACTACCGGAGATTTATTTAGGATTTGTCCAAGATTGCAGTACCCCTCACTCGCCTGACGAGGAAGGGGGTGGATTTCCGGTGGAGCCATGAGCAGCAGTCAGCATTTGAGACCCTTCGGCAGAGATTATGCGAGGCCCCAGTTTTGACACTCCCGGAGGGAATTGAGGATTTTGTGGTTTTCTGTGATGCATCCATCACTAGGTTGGGGACAGTCCTCATGCAGAGAGGACGAGTGATAGCTTATGCTTTGCGGCAACTGAAGCCGCATAAGAGGAGATATCCCATGCATGATCTTGAGTTGTGGGCTGTGGTTTTTACCCTCAAGATTCGGAGGCATTATCTTTATGGGGTCCGCTGTACTATCTACACGGATCACAAGAGTTTGAAACACATAATGGATCGGCCAAACCTGAATATGAGGCAGTGCAGGTGGCTGGACGTAGTCAAGGATTATGACTGTGAGATCCTTTACCATCCGGGTAAAGAGAATGTGGTGGTGGATGCCTTGAGCCACAAGTCGGCTGGACCTTCTGATGGGGTGTCATGTATGAGGATATTAGTGGATTCTCTGCTTGTGGGATTGATTAGGGAGGCTCATGACGAGGGTGTTCGGGAAGAGAATTGGAAGATTGAGAGGATAAGGGGTGAGATCACCATATTTGTTCCAGATAGTCGTGGTTTGTTGACCCGTTGCGGTCGGGTATGGGTTCCTATGTCTGGTGGGATCAAACACGTTGTGTTGGAGGAGGCTCATAAGTCTCACTTTTCAATTCATTTGGGGGCCAACAAGATGTATTGGGATCTAAGATTAAGCTATTGGTGGCCGTGTATGAAGGGGGAGATTGCCTGGTATGTGGAGAGGTGCTTGACCTGTAAAATGGTCAAGGACGAGCATCAGAAGCCGCATGGCAAGCTGCATCCTCTGAAGGTTCCCATGTGGAAATGGGAGCATATTTCGATGGACTTCATCACCAAGTTGCCGAAGATGACAAAGGGTTTAGATGTGATTTGGGTCACCGTGGATCAATTGACCAAGAGTGCCCACTTCTTGGCGATTCGGGAGAGTTCTTCGGACGAGAAGTTGGCTGATATGTATATTCGCGAGATCGTTGCTCGCCATGGGGTTTCGGTCTCCATTGTTTCAGACCGTGATGTTCGCTTCACCTCCTGTTTTTGGCAAAAGTTCCATGAGGAACTGGGCATGAGGTTGCACTTCAGCAACACTTATCATCCGCAAACCGACGACCAGAGTGAGCAAACGATACAAACTCTTGAGGATATGTTGCGGGCCTGTGTCGTTGATTTTAGTGGGAGTTGGGACTCCTACTTACCTCTTTCGGAGTTCCCTTACAATAATAGTTTTCACTCTAGCATTGGTGCTCCGCCTTTTGAGCTCTTGTATGGGCGGAGATGTTGTACCCCAGTTTTCTGGGGCAAGGTTTGTCACAGAGTTATGGGGACGGACCGAGGTGGTCCTTCAAACTACAGAGATGATTCAACAGATCAGGTAGAGGTTGCAGACTGCTCAGAGTCGACAGAAGAGCTATGCCAACCGGCACCGATCCGAGTTCGAGTTTCAGGTCGGGGACATGGTGTTACTGAAGGTCTCACCTTGGAAAGGTGTGATTCGCTTCAGGAAGATGGGGAAATTGGGTCCTTGATATATTGGTCCATTCCGGGTTATTGCTAGGGTTGGCAAGGTCGGTTACAAATTGGATCTTCCTGAGGAGCTTAGGCAGATTCACAACACTTTCCATGTTTCCCAGCTACGAAAGTGCGTATTGGATGAGGATGTAGTGGTGTCTTTGGATGATATTCAGGTCAATGAGTGCCTGAACTATGTTGAGAGGCCCGTAGCTATCATGGAGAGGAAGGTAAAGGTTTTGCGTATCAAGGAAGTACCTCTGGTAAAGGTACGATGGCAGCATCGGAGGGGCTCCGAGTGGACCTGGGAGCCAGAGGCTGAGATGCATGAGCATTATCCGGATGGTTCGTCGCAGCAGACTTCGAGGATAAAGTCTAGTTCAAGTGGGGAGAATTGTAACATCCCGATGTTCAGGTACTTCTAACTCTTTCATGTCATGATGATTAGTCTAGTGGTTGCAATCTTGGGGTTTAGACATTGCGTGTTGGAGGCACCAACACAGCATGTCTAGACATTAAAAGACGCATGTTTTGGCTGAGAAACACGGCGTGTTTTCCCCTTTGAACACGGCGTGTTGACCACTGTATGTGAAACCCTAATATTCCGGGGTTTATTCCCCTATTTAAGGAATATGGGAGATAGGGTTTGTCCACCCTCAGCCTCCATAGGCCCTATCAAGCTCAAGAAGAAACCCTAATCTTTTCCTCTCCCATTTGTGAAGATAGTTGGTGTTTTGAAGGAAGCAAAGTTTCAGCTAGCAAGCATCATACTTCAGTGTAGCACTCTCGTGGACCATTGTAAGTGTCCAAGTCTCGATTTTTACCATTCATAGTTAATAGATCTTTAGTTATGTTCCCTTTTCTCTTTGTTATGGGTTGATTCATTGAGGGATCTCATAAATTTTGCAACTTTATGAATCTCCAGGTCAAGGAGACCTTATAGTGGCTTGGATCTAGTTCCAACCAAAGTTTTGATGCCATGCATAGAAAGTAAGTCATGGATTCCCTTTTTGACCTAATATGGGTTCAAGACATGCATTGGACATGCATGTCTTATAAATCACAAATATTTGGAATGGTTTAGGTGGTTGAACCACTTCTCGAAGGAGGGGACTTTGGATCTTAAGGATTGAGGACTTTATGGTTGAGCCCTTGCATGGTTAAGCATGTCGTTTGGATTTTTGGACCTTCTTGCGGTCCCAAAGTATAAACTTGGAAACTTTATCCTTCCTAGTCCAGATTTGAGCCTTGGTACTATTGGGATCGAAAAGGCAGCTGAATATCTTAAATAGCTGGGAATTTGGTGAACACGACGTATTGGCAAGCCAACACGACGTGTTGGCTGATGTTTTCCTGCCTGTAGAATTGTTCACGGAACACGGCGTGGTAAAATGGAAACACAGCGTGTTGGGTCAATCTGGGCTGTTGACCTTGACCGTTGACTTTGACTTTAACCAAGTTTGACCTTGAGGGTATTTTGGATATTGTTGGGTTTTGATGGAATTGGTCACATGGTGGTTGTAGGCATTTGAGTTGTGAGCTGAGATCCGGAGTCATGCCTTATTAGTTCTGCGCCGCATGTGAGGTGAGTCTTCCTCACTGTACTTCCGGGTCGAAGGCACCAAGGCCGACCTTTTGGTTTGATTATCTGATATTGATGATATGTTAAATATAGAATTGATATGCATGCTAGTATTGATATGCTAGTTTTGATATGCTAGTCTGGTAGATCTGTAGGATTACCTGTGATACTGTCTCTTTATCGAAATATGTTATTATCTGTTATATGTAGACATATTGCATGGGTTGGGTTGAGGTGGTACTGCTTCGTCCTATAGACAACAAACCCTGGAGCAAGCCAGATATGAGCTGAGGGCCAGGGAGGACATGATAGACTCATACTGAGGGCTCATGAGCATTCTAGATACGAGTTGAGGGTCGGGAAGGGCATGCCAGACTCGTACTGAGGGCTTAGTGGTAATCAGTCTGAGGATTGATCAGGCCGGGGAGCAAGCCAGACATAAGCTGTGGGCCCAGGGGTCAAGCGAGACTTATTATGTGGGCTCAAGGGTAATCCAGTCTGTTAGTTATGAACCCATTTCATGTTGTTATTATAATTATGCTATTTGTCATGTATTGGTATTTTGGGGGAAACTCACTAAGCTTTGGGCTTACAGTTTTGGATTATGTTTCAGGTACCTTAGAGGATCATGGGAAGGTGAAGGCGTGATCGTGCACCTCCTCATATTGTGTTTTATGATTTTGGGAAAAACTCTGATGTTTAAACTATTTTGAAAACTACAATGTAAACAATTATGATTTTTGGTTGGTTGAAAAAGTTTAAATTTTTATAAATTTTTACGAATGTTACATTAGAAGTTTATTTCAATGTGAAAAGCTTGCTTATGGAGATTGAAGCATATTTATTTTACTACATCCCAAGGTATGTGCATATAACATGTATTGTTAATGTAGGTTGCTTAAGTTCTTAATAGTTCTTTTGAAAAAGTGCATTAACAGGTGCCTGATATAAAAGGACTACCTATGTGAGTGTGAAGTGATGCCGCTTCAGAAAGCTTGGGCTAGGATTTCATTCACTCATGAATGGATAGGACACATGGCTGTAATAGTGTCAAGTATGAAACAATAGATATTGTGTTTTACTTATGTGTATAGTATCTTTAGTTACTCAAATAAGTTGATGGGTTTAATCCATAGGACACCCTAATTCTTGATTATTTGACATGTATATTATACTAATGTGAAAATTCAATCTTCAAAATATTTTCATTTATGCATAAGTTTTATTTTGTGTTTTCTTTTAGTTAATTGAGGATCACACTAAAATGGGGGAGGAATGTTGGTGATTTTAGTGTTATCAACATATTTTGGTGTAACTTTTTATTAATAATGAGATAGGACGAGCTAACTTTACTAATCAAGATAGGAGGTGCGGGGTGCACACTCGGTGTGATAAATGTGAACTCGGGAAAACGATGGTCCGGGGGAAGCAACCTTGGGTGCAGGGTTCCAAGGGGCTGCAACCCTTGGCGGGATTTAGGGGCAGCGTCCCTTGTGGGGTCCAAGGGGCAGATCCCATGTAGTGGCTAGGGGCAGCCCTCCGAAAACTAAACATATTTTTCTTCGGGTGTGACTCAAGTCATGCAATTTCCCGCCAAAAACCCACTGAGGACATTATAATGATGTAGGTATCAGTTGTGTTCAATAACCACCAAGTTTTGGCGCCATTTTTTGTTTAACCGATTTTAAACACTTTTCCCTCAAGTATAAGAACTCTTCTTTGTTTTCAGAAAAAGGGTTGGAACATTCTTACACTTGAAATTACATTATAATTTCTCTATCTCTAAAGAACACAAAACAACAAGGTATATTTTTCCATGTTTCGATTTTGGAAGTGGCCTGATTTCCAAATTGCAATCATGATCCCAGAAATTATCCAAGTTAATTGATAATCTCCATACCTAAAATTTTACATTATTGTTATTAATTAGAAATTAATATTAAATGAGTTTTAAATAAAATAAAATAAAAAAGTTAAAAATTTATAAGGGGGTGTTTGGTATAGGGAAATAAGAGAAAAAATATAAAGAAAAGAGAAAAAAATTGAATTTTATTTCCATTAATTTATTTCTCTATTATTTATAAAGAAAATGAGGGAATTGATATGTGAAGGATTTCCCGAGAAATGAAAAAGAAAAGCGGAGAATTGAAAATCAAAGACTACTCTCCTCAGTTCGAGTCATGCATATGCTTTTTCCCCTTTATTTCCCTTCTACAGGTGTGTCAATCTTCCTTCCTCCTTTCGTGTCAATCTTTTTGTCCCTTCTACCTTTGATTTTGGACTGGACGTTGCCTTCGGCCTTCAATTTTAACATTGATTTTGAACCGGACGTGACTATGCCCTATTCTCTCTCTCTCTCTCTCTCTCTCTCTCTCTCTCTCTCTCTCTCTCTCTCTCTCTCTTAGCCTTAAACGATTTCTTCTACCAGACGATCTTGGTAACTCATGATTCAACAATTAAGGCATTTTTTCCTTCATATAATTGATTTAATTGCTCATCCGTTCTAATTCATTTGTTTTGTGTGAATTATAATGTGTTTTAAGTGCTTATGGTTTGATCGATCTCTATGAAGAATAGATAATTTTTTTGATTTATTGTTTGATCATCTTTGTATTGATGTACTTGGTAATATGTGTTCACCTATTGCAACTTTCTTTTATTGGTTTGTGATTGAATTGTATGTACAAAGCAATTTCTTTTACTATCAGTTTTTTTTATAGAATTTTACCCCACTTTGAACCGTTATAAAATCTTCATACGAGCTTAGAATGAAGTGAATATTTTCCCAATTGTAGTCCTCTATCTTGGTTGCGTTTTAGGATAAAAAAATAGCTTAATTGGTTAAGATTTGGCTGAGTTATACAACCCCAAAACTGGGCTGTTATGATTGTTGGTTAGTTTTTCAGCACTTTTTATAAATTTTTCCCAACTTTGAACCGCTTTAAAATCTCGATATGAACTCGGAATGAGGTGATTTGTCCCCAAATTGTATTCCTCTGTCTTGGCTGTAGTTTAGGCTCAAAAAATAGCTTAATTAGTTTAGATTTAAGTGACTTACACAACCCTAAACATGGGATGTTGGGTTTTTTTTGTGTGCAAAATTTTAAGTTCTTAATTTAAACAGAAAGACAATAAAATAAGGAAGCATGCGATATGATAGATAAAATCATCGAAGATACACACCGCATGCCAAATATTAATGTCAAACAACGACTTAAGGCGATTGACATATTTAGCAAAGCTTAATTCTGCATCTGATCATTTTTTGAGATGATACAAAATGAAAAGATTTGTTACATGAAAATGATTGCGGATGGCTCAATATCATGATTAGGATGTTTAAAGTTATGTTTTTTTAGTTGTTAATAATATTGAATTCGACTTTTTGTACATCCTATATTGGACATAGTACCCAGTTTTTAAATAGTATGATTTTCATATCTCTTTATGTTTGGATCTATTTGTAACTTATTAGTTTATATTATAAATATGTTTTCCAATACAAGATGTATATAAAATAATATTAATTTACAATAAAATAAACTATTTGGTAACAAGTAATGTTAAAATGAAAAATTATAAACATAATAGATGCATATTTTGACAAATTAAAATGTAGTAGATCATAATGTACTTTTATAAAAAAAAATGTTGTTTGAAAATGAATAAACAAGGTAAAAAAATCATTTTCATTTCATTGTTTAATACAACCAAACAAGAGAAATGATTCTCTTCTCGGGAAATTAAATATCCTCATACCTTTTGGTCCTACTTTTCTTCCTACATATTTAAGATAATGACAAGTGTACAAATTTAACATCCCAATCAAATTTAAATTAAATTAAATGACACTTGTCACAATCTAAAATAGGTAGGAAGAGAGTAAACATGTTCATAAAAAGTAGGAGGATATTTAATTTTTTTTCTCAAAAACATTGTTCAAGTGTATTCTCAGTTCTACTAAGCACTTTAATCAAATTATTTTTTCTCAACTTAATTCTCTTTCTCTGCATTTTCATTCTCTATTGCAGGCGCCAACCCGCTCTCTATGTGTTGTCTATGTATAGCACCCAACTGTGAGGTTATTATTTGAATAGCATTTTTTATAATCATATAACATAGTTGTTAATAAATTAAAAAACAATATGAACAAGTCAACCCGCATGGCCGAATCTAATCAAATCATTGCATAGCAGGTGTAAGTGTAACAAATGCGTTCGACAATAAGAAAAAAAATTAATAGCTCAAAATTCCATAATGTCGAGATATCCTCTCTAATAAATGAATGTTTTTTTTTTTGTCATTTTTCAATCTCTTATAATTTTTGACACTTGTCATTTTGTAGTATTTTTAAATTAAATAATATCCACATATCATTTTATGGATTTTTTCAAATTTTAAAATTAAAAAGTCACATAATACTTATACTTATATATGTAAATTATTTATTGTAATAAAGGTGACAATAAATTGCAATGAATATGTTTTTTTCTTCCTTATTATTTCCAAATTTTATTTTAAAAAAATATTTAATATTACACTTTCATATTTAATATTTTTTTTTAAACCCGTGTAATACACGGGTTTAATACCTAGTATATAATAATATAAACAAATTTAGATAAATGGATAAATCCTAGCACGTTTCATTCGAAAATCCGTGTAGGTCTCATTTATACAAAACAATGTTTAGACAAAAGAAAACATTTTATCATCAAATAGCTGAAACCGACTATCATTTCTACTTGGGGTCAAACTTCATTGAGAAACGGAGACCACTATAAGCAAAAAGATTATCATTAGTATAGGGATGCTCACCTCCCCGACTCCCATCATCATAGCCTGCTGAATGTGCTGCTGACTCAGCATTCGGGTTAAGACCCATGAGTTCCATAATGCCCTCGATTTCTTTCACAATATCACTCATTGTTGGTCTTTGACTTCCGATTTCTTCCACACAACTCAATGCCAAATCAACAAATCTTTCCAAACCTTTGAGTTGACTGCTCAAACCAATGATCGGGTCAAGGACCTCGTGGAGATTGTATAACTCTTTGCTTTTGTCCATGGCTTGTCTCACTTCTCTCACGATGTGCTTCCCTCTCTCGATTGGATTCCTTGCAGTTATCAGTTCCAACAACACGACTCCAAAGCTATAAACATCACTCTTTTCTGTCAACTGTTGTGTCATGTAATACTCGGGATCCATGTAACCCTGCATCAAACAAAAATAAAGGTTTAGACTGGGAAGTAATTGCATAGATCACTCTTTATCTGTATATGCATAAGGGTTCCCTCCCCAACAGAATATACAAGATGTAAATCAGGTACACCGCAGCCCACTACATCTCTGAATTGTAACTCACACCCTCATAGTGGAGGATCCATAAATAAAAGTCAGCAATGTAGAAATTACTGACCATTGTGCCTTTGACTTGAGTGGTAACATGAGTTCTATTAGCATCGCCCAGTGATTTGGAAAGGCCAAAATCAGCAACTTTTGCGACTAGGCGTTCATCTAATAAGATATTATTTGTTTTAACATCTCTATGTATAATTGGAGGATCGGCAAGATCATGCATGTATTGTAACGCTTTTGCTGCTCCTAGTGCTATTCGAAGTCTTCTCGGCCAATCCAACCTCATTCCTGATCTCCCTGTATGGTTAATGTCCATTGATAATTACTTTTGCAATTTAGATTGTTAACATTACGGGCATGTTCAAATCAGAGAGATAACTCTCATGAGAACGGTAGAAATATCCATCGATAGGCATACCATTATTTAGAACATAAAAATTTGATAAATATTTCTTGCGTTAACTGATAAAATAAATCCCTTAAATATGAAAATAAAAAATTCATTCATGCATTGCATTTAGTTTTTATTTTTGAGGGATTTTATTTTTTTCAGTTTGCATGAGCACTTATACCGATATTGTTTTTCCACCTTTCTCATCCTCAGGTAATGTAAACATATATACTACTGACAAGTCATATAAAAAACAAGTTCAGGTTTCTATTTAAGGAGGGGTACGGATGGATATGGAGGGAAGGTGACGGATGTCGAAGGAAAAAATCGTGTTCACGAGTTTACTTGATGGAAGGAAAGTGAGGGGAAGGAAATGATTTTGGAGCCATATTTTCCTTCCAATTTTCCTCCCAAGTTGTGCGGATTCTGGAAGAAACACATAAACTTAAAATTTTTCTTTCATTTCCTTCGAACTCGGGAACACGTAATAAAGAAAATTTTCCTTTCCCTCCCTCCCTTTTTTTCTGTCAATATTTTCCTTCCCTTTCATTTTATTGAATTTACCAAAAACTCTGGAACAAGGTAAGCA
This sequence comes from Lactuca virosa, assembly GCF_052849685.1. NCBI lineage: Eukaryota > Viridiplantae > Streptophyta > Magnoliopsida > Asterales > Asteraceae > Lactuca > Lactuca virosa. The sequence continues at coordinate 238,742,076 of NC_136434.1, read as the reverse complement.
ATAGTGAAGCACTAATTAAGAATTTAAGTCTATCAACTCACATGTGACTTAAAACATGTGGCGTCTTCATAGAAGCACCAGACTGATTTTGATATATTATCAGTAGTGTATTTACATTACCTGAATCAGTAGTGTATTTACATTACCTGAACATTATAAAGACGGAAAACAGTATATACCTAGCATAATAGCTCTAATGAAAATAGTAGTCCATAGACTATATACAAATACAATAATAGCTTAGTAATGCTAACCAGAAAATAGCTAGCGATGCTTGTGGAGAAGAAAGTACCTGAAAGACTATCCTTGACTGTGCCATTGACGATATACTCATAGACCAACATCTGTTCACCTTGATCGAAACAAAAACCTACCAGACTCACAAGATTCTTGTGATGAACTCTCGAAAGAAGCTCAATCTCAGTTTTAAACTCTAGTGCCCCCTGTGTTGAATCCTGTTTAGCCCGTTTAATGGCAATCAACTGCCCATTTGGTAGACTTCCTCTATATACCTACACAAATAATTAATCCCATTGTTAATCATCTTCGATCTTTAGATATGTATATATATGCATGCACACACACATACACACGCATGTTGCACATGCTTACCATTCCATACCCACCAGTTCCTATGCTGTTCGTTTCCGAGAAATTGTTTGTGCATTTGCCAAGTTCCACAAAAGAGAAAGCTTTTGCTCCTTTCACTTGAGGGACACCACCACTAGTGGTTGGATCCCATAATGCTACAAGTTTCACACAAAAACTGTTAGACGCCAAATTCTATACTCCAAGAAACTGAGACTCATGTCATCACAAAAATTGTAATTTTTTGTCCAACCCTAAAAAGATAGAACATGGTGGGACTGGTAAGGGACTCGCTGATCTTCTGTGTGTGCAAAGACATGAATACCCTCCTCCTGAACAAAATAATTAACCCTAGAAAGTTTGTTCAATCTATCAGGTTATACAAGTAGCTATAGTGGATAATGACAAATCATACCAAAAGGGCTGCTCTCATGTGTTGCTCTTTCAGCTCGGCCTTTTTGTCGTAAAGCATACATTCCTGCAACTACCAATAACACCACAAGCACACAACCACCAACAGCTGCCCCCACAACGATTCCGGTGTGTGATGACTTCTTTCCGGACCCTGATGCTCTCATGAGATGACAACAAAATAAGTTTTCATCATTGACCAAATGTAAACTAGTTTCTACAAAAGGGTTACTTTTCTGGCAACCCCTACCCTCCCCCACGAGAGCTTCATGTGACATTCGAATTGAAACTCTGCTATGCCCTAGGGACACTGTAGACAAGTTTAAGAGGCTGGTATGGTATTATACGGATATGGATAAGAACCCATTACGTACCTAGGAAATATTCATAGTCGTCACCTTTGAAGACGTAGGTACCGAAGTCTGGGGGAGGCTTGAAAGTTTGGTTACTAAGTGACCACCCGATTCCATTTATCCCTTTCCTATCGAACGTTTCATCTCCTTCAGATGGGAAAACATGAAGGTTGATCACAAGGTAATCGTCTAACGTTTTGGTAGGATTCCCGAATGAAACAGAGTCTACGGGGAGTTGAGACATCTGAAAAGAACTAATCATTGAATCTCGTAGAGAGTCGTACTCAGTTGAAACTTCATGCTCAGACAAGCGAGAAGCCCGGAAGAAAAGTTTGCCTGTGTATGGAAATGCACACCGGCAGTTTGGACTCATAAATTGAAGCGAATGGCTACACCTCATAGGCACACACTTATTTGGTTGTCTAGAGTCTGAAGGAGTAGTATTTTCGGGAAGAGAGCAAAATTTTTCGGTCACGCCTGATTCCATACAAACTGGATTACCCACAAGTCTGCAGACAAATTGTAACCACATGTGTTTAGTTCATCAATTATAAATTTTCCTTCCTCTTTCTGAAAACAAAAAACATATGTATTAACTTGCTACTAGAAAAATGAGCATCAGCATTGGAACTCTCAACGGACTATTCTTTGCTAAAAACATGACAATTAGCACATACCCGTCCATTTCGGTAAAAACTTTAGCTAAAAGTTGTTATAATTACAAAACTCACATTAATTCGATAGTAGATTGGCTTCTTTGAGTGAATTCAACGATCTGATTATTCTGCAAATCAACTTGTTGTAGTTGTTTGCTATGGGTAGAGAAGATATCCAAGGTACCATTTAGTGTGTTGTCACTTAAATCACTGATGAAATTGCAAATCATGAGATTTCAGTAAGTAAAAAACCATGAAAACCGAAAATGAAAAACCAACTGAATCATTAACTCACACAATCTGTAATTCAGGGAGGCTGAAAAGGGCAGCGGGCAGCACTCCTTCAAGATTTGTATTGGACATCTTACTGCCAAACAATGTAAAGATGTAAATAAATTAATACCCACATTGCAATTAATTACCACAAGAGAAATGGAGATGGTTAAAGGGATTTACAGTTTTGTAAGGGAGTTTATATCTGAAAACCAAGAAGGAATGCCCCATTTGTCAAAACTGTTGTTGCTCAAATCCCTAGAATCAGATTTGCGTATTAGAATTTTAATGATTACTGTATCTGCAAAAAGGTTATTCTTCTAGACATTCTGACACTGTTTTCCTTGATTACTTTCTGTAATCAAGATCATCAGTTTAAACAAAATAAATTGGTTTATCTCTTTTTACTTACAAATAATTCAGGCCTTTCAAGCCGGTTAAATCGGGCATAGGGCCAGTCAATTGATTGTTTGACAAGTACCTATGAACATATTTATCAGACATTAACTCAATTTTGGATTAAATAAATGAACTATGAAGTTCTGATACTTACATCAGATTTACACCAGCAAGATTGTTGATGTTTGATGGAACATCGCCAGAAAACTGATTCCTATCAAGACGTCTAATATCACATGAAATACACCATTAAAAAGTTAGACATAGAGATTTACAAAAAGTCGAGTAATTAATATGATCATCATGGGTACTCACACGACTTCTAATGTTTGAACAAGCCCTAGTGTAGAAGGAATGGAGCCATTAAGCGTGTTATTTTCAAATAGACTGCTCAGAAAATAAAAAGGCAAAATGTAAGTTAGTTTTTTTCATCATCATAATATGTTTTTACAGAAGAATGATTGTCATATTGAAACATACAGATGAATTAGATTCATATTTGAGCTAAAGAGCTGAGCTGGAAGATTGCCACTGAGCATGTTCCCTCCAAGATGGCTGAAAATACGTAAGTGAGTAGAGTTCTAATTAATTAAATTCTTTTCATCGCAAAATGCCTTTTTATTTGAGAAATAGTGATGGACTTCTTAGCGACAAAAGAATTCAAGCATTAGCAACAGATTATTCCGTTACTAATCCTATTTTTGAAGTAGTGAATAGATTTACAAGTGTTCTGCATGAATCAGCATGTCAAGACCAGGAGTTGTGCCACTAGAAACCGGTATACTTCCAGATAGCCTATTATCGCCCAGATCCAACCAGTAAAGATTTTTGATATTACCAATGGAAGGTGGAATCGCTCCAGTAAAATTATTTGAATTGAGCGACCTACAAAATCCAATTCCGAAATTCATCATCTTATAGAATTCGAATTATTAATTTCTTCGTATTGATACTCACATAGAGATAAGATTTTCTAGACTCCCGAGGGTATCTGGAAGTCGACCGGTGAATCCGCAGTCTATCAGGATTCTGATAAACAAGTTCAGACAAAAGTCATGCTAGCATACTCAAAAACGTGTCATGTAAAATTATACTATTTATGTAATATTATAGAAAGGCCACTGTATGTGCTCGATCAGATACAGTCGAATAGAGATTGGACTCAAACCGTTGACTATTTATTTAATAAGTATACCAGTTGTGCATATAGAAAAAACATATATATAGCCCAAAAGATTTTGAGGTCTATTGTTAAAAACATATAAATTGTAACAACTACTTACAAGTTTGTTAATTTCTTCAATTTCCCAATTGCTGGAGGTAGACGCCCGGTCAAACGCTTATTGTAAGATAGATTTCTACATACCGAAAGGAATTATGAGACCAAAACACTGAAAGTAATAAGAATTACCCGAAAATCATGAAGCCATTTGAAGGAAAAACTTACAGAATCTGTAATTCAGAGAACTGCCCTATATCTCTGGTAAGGGTACCAATCAAACTCATGCTTAACAATATTCTGAAATTTCAAATGATATGAGAAAAAATAGAGATGAAACTTAATGGTTGTTAGTTTGTAATAACTTGTCCCACATGGATAAAAGAGTTGGAAGAAGTTCAAGTTGAAGGTTTATAACTTCATCCCATTATGAGCCCTTAAACTTGTTAGCTACTTATAAGTACTCTCACCATGTTGACAAAGGGTTTATTGGGCTAGTTAGTATATACGTTGCTAGGGTGTTACCAAATGACATGAGATCAATAACTTTCATCTTACTTTTAACTTGATCATGTAAGTTTGGACCTATATAGCTAGGTGTTACATATCATTGAAGATGAATAGTGGAGTAAGAACTCACATGGAGGTGACACGGCCGTTTGTGCATGTGATTCCGTCCCAATTACCACTACACGGATCGGGTTTATCATCCCAGTTCGGTGGTGTGTTCTTCCAAGCATTTTTGAGATCTTGAAGATATACATCTGCTCATTCATGAAAATTAAAACAATTTTCTCTTAGTAATCAAGCAAAACCGAATGAATTTCCCCTCGAAATCATCTTCCATTAATTTGCTAACACAATTATGAAAAAATCTTGAAGTGTTAGTAAAATAGGAATTCTAGAACCATATCTTCATTCGTGAATAGAATCTAGTTTCGAACAAAACAGACAGTGAACTTCATGTAGATTAGTTTACCAAACACTAGGAGCATTGTAGTCTCCAATCTCTATAATCTTGGAATTATGATGTAGGAATAATGCTTATGAGTCATTAAAGAAAGGTACTTGAATTAAAAATGATGGAAGTAATATGATGGTAATGAACTTACAATCATTGGTTTGAGCTGCTACAAACGAAAATTTGATGAAAATGATTAGAAGTAGTTGCACTATTGATGCACCCATTTGTGAATTGGATAATTAAGAAACATGAAGTTGTTAAAATAGAAAAACCGATTACTAATTCCAAAGAAGAAAGCTTCTTCATGACAACAAGTTGGCATGTACCATTGACATTACCATCAAATGGGAGTTAAATATATTGATCAATTAATTGAAAATGATTGAGCGTGGAGGTACTGTATAGATTTTACCGTTTACTAATTCTTTCTTTGAATTTTGCAAGTTGTAGAGTCTACTAATTCATTCTTTGAATTTTTTATGTTGCAGAGTCGGAACGTAGGATCAAATTTACTAATTTATTTCTATACAAAGATCAAAATTAGTATGTGAATTACGAGCAATAGTAGGGGGTATAGACGTGTAGTAATCCCCGGTTGCTTTAGTAGTCGTTGTATACCATATATCGTATAATAGATGTACAAATTTCTTATACGTTGAAAATTTGTCTTTTATAGAATCACGCAAGACGGCATCTATTACTAGAATCTAAATTTACAACCTAAGATTTGTAGTACAACATGAGTTTTACCTTTAACATTAAACTATGGTCATTTGGTGATGACTTACCTATATAACTAAAATAACTCAAGAATTTATTAAGTTTTAATAATCTCTTAACTAATTAACAAGAATATTGTTGGAATTGACATTTTGATTAGATGTGACTTTGATTAGGTGACGATAGACGTTAGCTAAATTTATATCATGTTATATATGGAGCTTTTAATTTTCTCTACAAAAGAGCTTTTAAGAAAATATATGAAACTCCCAACTTATATAGGTGATCTAACGGTGTCTGACTATTGCAGTAGTACTCCAACAAACGCATTTTCACATAAGCAAGCACATATAGAACAGATTCTCACATATACTAGCGGAGCCTCTTGAGGGCCAGGGGAGGCCATGTCCCCTTGATTTTTGACTTCCTAATAGCCTAATACGGTAATACCTATATATATTATATATAAGAAAGGTTTTTATTATTTCAGCAACTTTCTGCGCCCTACCTTTATTATGTATTTATTTATATATACATATAACATATGTAATCCAAAAATTATTTACATAATTAATCAACACCAAAAAGTCAGAAACGAATACTGTTTGATAATTCCAATTCCAGGTGAGTAATAACACTACAAGAATCTCCCGTCGACATCTATACCGACACATGTCCTCGGTACAATGTCACCTATCTCGACAACATGTCGGTACAGAGTTGACCAAGTTTTGTTGACCTGTATCTCTATACCGACGACTAGCGTCAAAATAGGGTCGGCGGGAACAAAAAAAATTCCCGGTTTTCTGAAAACTATAACAATGACAAGTCGTCGGTATAGATAACGAAAATTATAATTTCAAATTTTCTTATAAATCATGTTGCTGAGAATAAAAACTACGTTGTTTCCTTGTAAGTTTTTCCGACGACCCGTCGTCGATACAGAAACTGACGATCCGTGTAAACTCTCTACTGACGACAGGTAGTTTATACAAATTTTTTATTTTTTAATATTTTTTAAATTGTGAGAATATCCTTACGATGTCATATAGCTTATTACCTATACCGACGACATGTCGTCTGTATAGGGTTTTAACCCTAATAACCTGGTTTGTCTCACACATTTGCAGCCGCCGTATCCGTATCTTCTCTCTCGACCTCTCACCTATAATTGAGACCTTCCGCTTCACCTTCAACCGTTGGTAAGCTCTACATCACTCCCTAATTCCGATTTTACTCATCTTTTTCAAGTTTCATTTTGATTTGGGTGAATATTGTTCCACAATTCTCTTTGTTTTCCAGTTAGGTTGTCACCGGAGGACCACCACCACCAGCCACCGTATGTCACCTTCGGCCGCTGTATCTATCTCTTCACTTTTGACAGAAGGTAAGCTTTACAAACCTTTATTTAATTATTTATTTATTTTTGATTTGGTGTTTTTTCGATGACCACCAGCCACCAGCGGAGGACCGTCGTAGAAGCTGGCCACTGGAATCCCACAAGCACTGCCCACAGAACAACTAAGTATTTTTTTTGGTTAGATAATTGTATGAAAATATGATGTAACGTATGCCTACCTTGATGATTTGTATACTTGTTTGAAACTAAAATTTGGTATAAGTTGTTTGATTTTGTGTTTAGATGTATTGTATGATTGTATGAAAGTAGTATTGTATGTCTAAAATGAAGTGCTTAATTTCTTAAACCAGAATGATCAAGTGCTTCATTTGTTTGATTTTGTGACTGAATGAAGTGCTTAATTGCTTAAACTGGAATTGGGTGTCCAAAATGTATAACATCATACTTTAAGAAAAGTACAATGCCGTAATGAATATGAAAAGAAAAAAGAGCTACATTGATAAGTGCTTAATTATAACATCATACTTTAAGAAAAGTACAATGTTATGAATATGGAATGAAATACTTGTTACATTGATAAGTGCTTAATTATAACATCATACTTTAAGAAAAGTAAAGTGTTATAACTGAATATGAAATGAAAAAAGTGATACATTGATAAGTGTTTAATTATAACATCATACTTTAAGAAAAGTACAATGCTATAATTGAATATGTAATGAAAAAAATGATACATTGATAAGTTCTTATGTAGTATGAATATGAAAAAAGTACAATGCTATAATTGAAAAAAAAACAATAAAAATAAAAAGAAAGCGGAAGATAAAAAAAATAATAACAAAAAAGAAGTGAAAATAGAATGTTTTAAGAAAAGTACGTTGTTATTAAAGAAAACCTAACCAGTATGACTATAATTAATAAAAGTATTAAATTAATTAGAAAATCAAATTAAATGGTACATTATTTAAACCATAATATTATGTAATATGATATTAAAAGTATGATACTATAATAGAAAATAACCAAAAGTATGATGTGATAATTAACAAAAGTTTGATACTTTTGTTAATTTTCTATCAACATCGTACTTCAATATTATGTTACATAACATTATGGTTTAAATAATTTAATGTTTAATTTGATTTTCTTATTAAAACACGTTGAATCATTGATTTTTAGTTTAAACATCTTATTTATAATCATTAAGAGCTTAGAAATACCCGCCCGAAACTAATTTTGAAATTAATTTCGGGTTGTCCTGTTCTGGGACTGCTTTTTGAATACTTTATCTCATTTAGCATGTGAATGTGTAATGCATGATTGTTTGTTTAAGAAAAATTTGGTTGTCATTTTCTCTTTGCACCTCGATTATATATTTCTTTATATACTTGGGAGCTAAAAGGGAAATGTTGCCCATTTTTTCTTAAACAAACAGCTATGCAATACACATTCACATATGAGATAAGGTATTTAAAAAGTGGGTTTAGAAGCCTACCATTGTGAATACTTTATCCATTCCGACAGATTTTTACTTCTCGGGTATATATTTCTTTATATACTTGTGAATACTATATCCATTATCGGGTATATATTTCTTTATATAGCCCAAAACAATCTGACTTTCAATAACTCTATATACAATATAATTTTTTAATAATGAAACAGCAATGACGACCGATAAGAGTTGGATTAGGGAGAACCGAACGTCTTCAAAATTCTTGGAAGGTCTTAATAACTTTACGAAGATTGCTGAGAAACATGTCAACTCTAAAGGCAAGGTGTGTTGCCCTTGCAAAAAGTGTGTGAATATATATCGACAACTTTTGTCTACGGTTTATGCCCACATATATGACCGTAGGTTTCTAGAATAGTATACTGCATGGGTTCATCATGGTGAGAAACATGTTGCTTCTTCGGATTTAGGCTACAATTCGACTCCAAGAATAAACATTCCAACAACTAATGAGATGTTTGATGTAATTGATGATGCTATGGCAGTATAGAATACAAATGAAGAAAATATAGATATGGAGGGACGATGTATAGACCCAAAATTTGATGCTTTGTCTGCGGAGCTCAATACCAAGTTATACCCTAATTGTAACGATATGTATTCCTTAAATTTTTTGGCAAAGTTGTTGCATATTAAAGTGATCAATAGATGGACAGATAGTTCGTTTTACCAACTTGTAGAGTTACTAAGAGTTGCTGCAACACCCATAAAAATCAAGCCAATTTAAAACTTTTTCAACCATTCAAAACCATTAAGTTATTACAAAGTGCTTTCAAAATAGTTTAGACATCAGAGTATCCCAGAAATCCAGATCATAAAAATGTGAGGAGGTGCACGATCACGCCTTCGTCTTCCCGCGATCATCTAAAGTACCTAAAACAAAATCCAAAAATGTAAGCCCGAAGCTTAGTGAGTTCCCCCAAAATACCCGTACAACTAGTAACACATATATAATAACAACATATTATGGGCCTAATCAACCATCGGGTTGGAATGCTCCAAGCCCTCAACCATCGGGTTGGAATGCCAACAAACTATGGGTCCAGTCATCCTCGGGATGGTATACCCTCGGCCCACAACCATCGGGTTGGAATGCCCACATACTAAGAGTCCAATCATCCCTGGGATGGAATACTCATGGCCCATAACCATTAGGTTGGAATGCCCCGGTCTGTTGGCTCTCGCACAAAGCAGATAAGCCTCAACCACCAATCAAACATGTGCACATATATCAGATAATCACATAACAGTATATAGACAGACAAACCGATCTAACAGATCATAACAACATAATAACATCGTATCTACCGGGATATCGATCTAACATATCATAATAGCATAATATCATTCTATCTACCACGATACTGATCTACCAGATCATAACAGCATAATAACATCCTATCTACTATGATACTGATCTAACAGATCATACGATACTCGGGCATATAACATATTAGGATAACAATCCAAAAGGGCCGGCCTTGGTGCCTTAGACCCTTGAGTATAGTGAGGAAAACTCACCTCACAAGTAGCTCGGGATGATAATGTCAACTCTCCGAATACAACTCCACACTCAATCACCTACATCCACCAGTGATCCACTTCCATAAATTTCCAATTTACTAAAATACCCCCAGAAGTCAAACTGGTCAACCCTTGGTCAAAGTAAAAGTCAATGGTCAACGTCAACAGTCCAAGTTGACCCGACTCGTCGAGTTCTTCCAGAACTCGAGAAATCATGAAAACCCTAGTTGACTCGCCGAGTTTCCAGACAACTTGTCAAGTCCATGCGGTGTCCAAATGTCGGGAAAACACTAACTAACTCGTCGATTCATCTCACTGACTCGCCGAGTCCATGCAGAAACCAAAAATGGAAAATCTAGCTTCCTAAAGCTACCCTAAAGCTCCAAATTGTAAATCTAGCTTCCTAAGGTTAAGTTATCATGTAAGGTTGCAAACTTTACATGCATGCAAGGTATTAAAGGCCAAAACCAAGCTAAAGAAGTAGGTTTGGGTAAGGAGAAGGCCATAACTTGCTAAAGACTAGAAATTTATGACTATAAGGGTCTAGAGGAGTCCAGATCTGAAGTTACAACTTCAGATCATGCCCAAAACAAGAAATAACTCCACAAAAAATTAGAAATATCCCTAAACCTTTGCATGAAGAGATCTAGCTAGAGAGAAGTCAAGGTAACGACTTGTTACCTTCAAGATGATGCTAAGATGAAGTAGAAATCAGATCCACAAGCTTCTCCTTGCTCCAAGCTCCTTAGACTTCAAGCTCTCTTCACAAAATCCACCTTCCATGCTTCTTAACACACAAAAATGGAGAGTAGATGCGATTAGGGTTTTCTGAGCTCAAGGGGGGGTAAGGGAGGCAGAGGGAGGCTAATGACCCTTTAAATAGGGTGTAGAACCCTGGAAATTAGGGTTTCATTTTCCAGCTCCTACTCGTCGAGTTGGGATTCTCCAACTCGTTGAGTAGACCTCCTAAATCACGCGGCCTGATCTGCTTCTACACGACGAGTTGGGGAATCCAACTCGTCGAGTAAGTCTAAGAATATAAATATAAGGTTTAAATTTTTATACCTGGGAGTCGGGGTGTTAAAATTATCCCCCACTTGAACTAGACTTCGTCCTCAAAGTCTGCTGTGGTAAATAACTCGGGGTAATGCTCCTGCATCTCTGCCTCCGGCTCCCAAGTCCACTCGGATCCCCTCTGGTGCTGCCACTGTAACTTTACCAAAGGTACTTCCTTGTTCCGTAGAACCTTCACTTTCCTCTCAAGAATGGCCACTGGCTTCTCCACATAATTCAGGTGCTCGTCGACCTGTATATCGTCCAATGATACCACTGCCTCCTCATCAAATATGCATTTTCGGCAACTGTGACACATGGAAAGTGCTGTAGATCTGACTAATCTCCTCGAGGAGATCCAGTCTATACGCCACCTTGCCAACCCTGGAAATGATTCTGAATGGCCCAATGTATCGGGAACCCAATTTCCCCCTCTTCCTGAAGAGAATCACACACTTCCACGGTGAGACCTTCAGTAATACCATGTATCCCACCTGAAATTCCAGCTCAGATCGGCGTCTGTCGGCGTAACTCTTCTGTCGACTTCGAGCTGTCTGCAGCGGCTGTCTGATCTGCTGAATCCTCTCGGTAGTCTGCAGAACGACCTCTATCCGTCGTATCACCTTGTGACCGATCTCACCCCAACAGACTGGGGTTCGACATCTCTGTCCATACAACGGCTCATATGGTGGAGCACCAATATTGGAATGAAAGTTTTTGTTGTAGGAGAACTCAACAAGGGGTAGGTAGGAGTCCCAGCTCCCACCGAAGTCAATAACGCAGGCTATCAGCATCCAACTCGTCGAGTAGGTATAAGAATATGAATATAAGCTTTAAATTTTTATATTTGGGAGTCGGGGTGTTACAGTTTCTTTCCCGAAGAGCAAGATTCTAGCCTCACACTATCAAGCTAAGAAGAAGTTGAGAAAGACAGGTTAGGATATCAATCCATCCACACTTGCAAAAATGGTTGTGGTTTATTTTGGAAGGAGAATGATTCCATGTAGAATTGCCTGATTTGTAAGGAGAGTAGATGGGTGAATGTAACTATAAAGGGGAAGAAAGTACCATAAAAAGTATTGCGCTACTTTCCTTTGACTCTAAGGCTTTGGCGAATGTATAGCTCCAGATTAAAAGCTAAAGATATGAGTTAGCATAATATTGGATGCTCAGTGGATGGTATGATGTGTTATCCAGCTGATGGGAAGTCATGGAAAGATTTTGATCAGAGATATCTAGAGTTTTCCAAAGAACCTAGAAATGTTTGTCTAGGTTTGGATGCTGATGGCTTTAATCTATTCGGAAAATTTAATATGTGATTTCGGCCTTAGTGGACTCATCCTTTGAGTTTTCGGCCTTAATGGACTTACCTTCGGAGTTTTCGGCCTTAGTGCTTTCTACGATTTGGGAATTCGGTCTTACTTCATCCCCTCATAGTGATTTCAGTTTTGAATCACCCTCTAAGGGGGTGATTTCGGTCTAGTACTTCCTAAACATTAAATGGGTGGGGTCCTAGGCTTAAGATAATAAGGCAAGGTATTTGTTCATGATTTATGTTTCAACTATTTGATTTTCTCTTGACTTGTTATAGTTTGTTTACTTTCACAAGCTTGTTATAAATATGATTCTAAGGTATATATATATATATATATATATATATATATATATATATATATATATATATATATATATATATATATATATATATATATATATGAATTTATATACATACCCATACCACTAATTCCCTTATGGCTTTCAAGAGTTTATTTGCAACAAGGTTACATTGTGAATTGACTTGCACATGGTTACAATCTAGACCTTGCTTGATCCAAATCTTTCGGGTTGTCACATCATCCCCCTGTTAGAGGGAATTTCATCCTAAAATTTGTATCTTGAATGGGTTCTTGGTAATCCTAGAGAAAAGTTGGGGGTATTTTCGTTTCATCTGACTCGCGTGTTCCCAAGTGAATTTGGGTTCTCGTTTGGCGTTTCCAGCGGACCTTCGCTATTGGTATCTAACTTTGTTTAGTTCCTTTGATTTCCCTGTCCATGATCCCCACATGTTCGTTTTTGGGGTGTAGGTTCTTGTTTACCTCGACTTCGTCGAGTGGGACAACAAGAGTTTCGACGGACCTACACTTCTTAAGGTTGAACAAGTGGAATGTGGGATGTATGTCGCTGCGTTCTTGTGGTAACCGAAGTCTATAGGCTATTGGACCGATCCTGGCGCGGATCTCGAATGGTCTAATGTACCTTGTATTCAATTTTCCACGTTTCCCAAGCGTGTCATCCATTTCCGGGGTGAGACTTTAACCTCACGCAGTCGTTGACTTGGAACTCCAAGGGTTTTCCTGTCGTTTATCCGCGTAGTTATTTTGTTGGCTCCTGGATGCCTTTATTCATTCTCGAATTTGAGCGATCCTTTCGATTGTCTCTTTGCTGATTTCAGGGTCTGTGATGGTGCTGTAGGGTGCTTGTCCTCTTGCTAACTGTGTGTCATGTACTTCAGCCTAGCTCAGGGGTGGTCTGCATTTGCGTCCTATAGGATTTTAAGGTTTTGAACTTGCTCCTCCTCGATCTTCGGGACGGATGTGAATGGATGGTCATGGTCAATGAAAATTTTGTTGGATTAGATGTCTAAGCCCATAACTATTATTGGTATGTACTTGACCCGAGAGTAGCATGGTCCATTTGGGTTACATATCATCAGGACAATTTGTTAGGATGGACTCTTGAGAGAAGGTTATATATGATTTATTAATATATTATAAGTACTAATATATTAATATGAAATCATATGGTTTTAATTAGTATTGATCAAGATTTAATTTAGAATTGATTTAGTGATCAAAAAGAGACTAATTAAATCTATGGGGACTAATTATGTTAATTAGTTATATTTATGTGTGTTGGGCTTATGATCCATGTTGGACCAAGTTTATGTATGGATACATAAAGAGTTGGGCCACATGAACCATGGATCATAAGACCCATGGGTATGGATTTGGGTTATATCCATGACCCTAGAAATCCCACATATAAATGCATACTTCATTGCCCAAAATTGTGACTTGTGTATTCTTGGAGTTCATGGTGGTTTTGGGTGCATGGAGATTCTCTCGCAAGTTCCTCCTTTGTCTATGATGTGTTATGATTCCACTTGAGGCTTCCACACTATTGGGGCTAAGCTCTTAAGGCTAGATACATCAAGACTTCAATCTCCACCATAAGGTATGTTATCTTAACTAGATTCTTGTGTGGTATATGAAAATTGTATGCTAGTTATAGGTTTAATACCTTGGAAACTCCATTGCATGTATAATTAGTTAAAACATAGATCCAAGGTATTTAGGGTTGCATAAACACCTTAGGAGTGTTAGAATGCTCAAAACCCATCAGTGGTATCAGAGTCTGGGCTTGTTTTCAATTATACTTGATGTTGTTTGCTGAAAATGTCGAAAAACTGCTCACTGGACAGTGGACTCGCCGAGTCCATGAAGGAACTCAACGATTTCATGTGTATCTTCAACCAACTCGCCGAGTCAGTTCATGCACTCGATGAGTTGGTGCTCCTGAGTGCAGATTTTCGAGTTTTGGTGCTGGAATTTGTTTAGAATCAATACCTTTAACTGTTTTGGACTTATAAAACCTGTTTTTAAATGTGATAATGATTATGGAAAACCAATTTCAAAGTTATTATCAAAGTTTCAAGTTTTATATATATGTTTATATGATTCTTGAAAATTGTTGATATGGATTGTTCATGCTTATGAGTTTTGGTAAATCATAGGAATTATGTGCAAATTGTTTGTTAGTGTAATTTTTTATCTCAATGACATTGAATGGACTCCATAACTTGTTCTCAAGTTATGGAACACCAAAAGTTTTTGTGTTACCTTGTTTTATGAGTTAATTTAGATTAATGAAAAATTTATGTGTTAGTTGTTTTTAATCTAAATTGATCTAGAAGTAGTTCATAAAATGTTTTTTTATAACTTGTCCTCAAGTTTATATGAAAAGTCACATTTATGACTCTTAAAGCTCATAAAATTGCCATAGGTTACAAAATGAAGAGTCTTTTTTTGTCATAAATAGTTTTATGAACTCCATAACTTGTCCTCAAGTTATGGATGTTCAAGAGTCTCTTCATTAAAGATTGTTAAAACCTTCATTAAACTCATAAGTTTTGAAAATCTAAGAGTTTTGAAAAGTTTCAAAACTTGCCCTCAAGTTTTGGAATTTGCAAAGTTACCTCCCCATGTATACTTTAATTCCATATTAAACCTTCGAATTTTAAAAGTTTAAAATTCAACCTTATACTATTATAATATTAAAAGTTAATGGTTATATATGTATAAGATAAAGTCAATCTTACCGTTAGTAGGCCTCATTCACGAAGCCGGTCTCTAAGGGGGGTATAAGGTTACTGCCTATAAAATGGCAGTTTAATGGGTGTCCACTCTCACCCACCGCTTCCTTGACTGGTGGAGGGTCGTTATCCGGACGGGTAGGATAAGACTCTAATTCTCCTTTCATTAAAAGTATAATGATAAATACTAAGTAACTAAACACTTATAAATTTCCAATCTTAGTTACTTAGGAAAATATGAAATGGTCCTAACCCATGAAATTACACTTTGCACCCTTGTTAAGTCGTTAGTGGAGCGCGTGTGGTTAACCGGCACACTAACATGGGACTGACAATGTGTGGCAAAGGGTGACTTAAGTTTTATCATAGATCGGTGGAGCGCGTGTGGTTAACCGGCCCATCGATTGGGTGATAAAATTAAGGGTACCAAGTCAATTTGCATGGTTATTCACACCTTTTTTGTGATCCTCGGCATCTGATCGGTATATTTTACATCACGCTTAATATACTATAATTTATGTAAAATAACCGATTTTATCTAAGAATGGTGCTACTTTGACATGTATTTGAATTATGTTTGTAGGTGGTAAATATGATGAAAATGGTACAAAAAGATGCAAAAAGAAGTTAAAGGAATTACACGAAGAGAAATCAAGATTGAAAACAAAAGAATTGAAGATGTTCGGGTTTGGAAAGACGAGAAAACAAAATAAAAAAATGAAAAATTGTATTTTTAAATAATTATAATTTAATTAAAATGGTTTATTTAGGAAATAATAATTTTATTATTTTCTAAATAATTTAATTTAATTAAATGTATTTTTAATAAAATCAAAATAAAAATAATATATAAAAATCATGTTTTTTTTAATAAAAATA
Source organism: Lactuca virosa (assembly GCF_052849685.1). Taxonomy (NCBI): domain Eukaryota; kingdom Viridiplantae; phylum Streptophyta; class Magnoliopsida; order Asterales; family Asteraceae; genus Lactuca; species Lactuca virosa. The sequence continues at coordinate 238,725,792 of NC_136434.1, read as the reverse complement.
AAAAGAATTTAAATTAATTAATGAGGTTTAATTAAAATAGATTATTGGGAATTAATTATTTAATTTCTAAAAAAATAATTTATATTAATTAAATTAATTTAATTTAATTTAATTCACAAAAAAAAAAAAAAAAAAAAATCGGAATGAGCCCAAACCCGGAACCCAAACCCGGAGCCCAAACCCAGAAGCCCAAAAGCTCGCGACCCAGATCCGAAGATCCGAGCCCGATCCGGAGACCGCCCCGCAATCCAGATACACTCACAGAGAAACCCGGCTCCGACCCGGGTTGGATCCGCGCTTTTATCCGCATCTGACGTCATCAATGACGTCATCCGATCCGATCCATACCCGGATTCGATCCGCTCCGACCCGCGACTCCGATTCGTATCACCTCACAGAAGATCCGCGCCTCGACCCGATGTCGACCCGGATTCCGACCCGATCTGGACCCGCGAAAAATGGCCCTAAACGACGCCGTTTTGATGCCAGCTCCAAGTACTTGTGCCATGTGCTGAACCTACGGGTTTTCCTATCTTTTAAACACTTTCCAACCAATTTTAACCACTTTTTCACCACTTTTCCTATTTTAAACCCAAATTCTTCCCAACAAAACCAAATAATTCCATCTTTTTAATTCTTTTGAATTCTTTTTCATGAGATTTAGATTGGATCTTAGATCCAATCTAAAAGCTTAATATTCCTAGCTTTATTTCATTCTTTTTGGTATTTAATTTTCCAAAAATTCACTATAAATACCACCTCAAAATCACCATTTCAACACACCCTCTTACATTCTTACACACCTCTTATCTCTAAGACACTTCTTATACCTCTTATACCTCTTATACCAACCTACTTTCATACCAACACCTTCTTTAGGAAATTTCTATATTTTTTTGGAAGCATTTTAGTCTTCCAAATTCCTTTCTTTTTCAAAGAATTCAAGCCATCAAAGATTCAAGACTTTTCAAGATTCAAGATCAAGACATCAAGAATTCAAGAATACAAATATGAGTTTGTATAAGTCTACAATGCGTGGCTAAATCCTCTCGTGATCGCAACCGGGAGTAGGTTTTAATTCTTACTTATTGTATTATTTTTGGGTGTGAACATTTGAATTTGTTGAATATTATTTGTGGATTTTGTTTATGTTTTTAACATTATAAAATCGTTACACTTATTTTATTCATTTATCAATTAATTATTCCAAGTTTAAAATAATTTTAAGTGATCTCCCCACCGTGCCAAATCATCCAATAGCGGTGTGTAGGACGGAGGGTGCGGTTACACTTATTTTCTATTTTGGACTTAGACTTTAATTGAATCGACTATGAAAAATTAATAACACTCATTTCTAATTCATATAATTATTAATTCTGAAACCGGAAGCGATCATTGTTTTTAATTGAATTAAAATCATATATTTATTTGTTTGTCATCATATTTATAAATCTCAAATTAATCATTATTTCTTTATCGTTAAATCAAAATAGTAACTAAACTATTAACCATAAGCTCCTCTGGATCCGACCCTTACTTACCACTCGCTAGATTAGTGGAAATAAGGTTTATTTTTGACGCGACAATGACCGCTCGTCAAATTTTGGCGCCGTTGCCGGGGATCTATTGCGCTTAATATTTAGTTATTTATTTTGATTTTTATTTTAAATTAAAAAAAAAAATTTTAAAAAAAAATTTTGATAAAAATTTCACATTTTCTTTCTAGTTGTTTATTTGATATATTTTTTTTTCATTTTTAGTATAATTTTCGAATATATATATACAATTAAAAAAAAATTCACATTTTTTTTTTGAATTTTAAGTATAATTTCGAAAATATATATAAAAAAATATAAAAATTTTTTTTTTTTGTTTATTTGATTTTTTTTATAACTTCGAAAATATATAAAAAAAAAATATAAAAAATACATATAAAAAAAAATTATTTGATTCTTATAGTCTTTATTTATAATTGTTAAATTCCTTTTACGCGTTTGTATTTTTTTTTTTTGTGCATGCATACTCGTTATTCGAGGCGATCCTCTCCATTGCTTTTTAACTCAGAAATCGAAAGAGCGGCAAGAAGAAATCGTGTTACTCACCGCGCCTTAATTTTTGAAGAAGCCAACAAAACCGACGACAAGATGACAGACCGAAAAACCATGGGAGATTTTGCACGACCCTCACTCGACGGGACCAAATCATGCATTAAACGACCTGAAGTAGGAGCTACAACTTTTGAGATCAAGATGCATGTGATCCAAATGGTGCAAAATAGTGCGCAATTCGATGGCTCACCCGATAGTGACCCCAATACACACATCACTAGTTTCTTGGACATTTGTGACATGTTCAAGATGGATGGAGTAACTGAAGATGCAATCAGACTACGCCTCTTTCCTTTCTCTCTACGAGGCCGTGCAAAGAGGTGGTTCTCAACATTACCCGCTGAATCCATCACCACTTGGGAAGACTTGGCTGACAAATTCCTAACCAAGTACTTTCCACCATCAAAGACAAACATGATGATCAATGAAATCCTTTCATTTCAAGCTGAAGATGGCGAATCGCTATACGAAGCATGGGAAAGATACCGAGAACTACTCCAAAGATGCCCACATCATGAGCTACCTATGTGGAGGCAGGTTCAAACATTCTTCAATAGTTTGGACATTCATACACAACAATCACTCCATGCAGCTGCCGGAGGTTCCATAAGGAACAAAACACCAGAAGAAACTTATGAACTCATAGATGAAATGGCAATGAATGGCAGTCCCGCTCATTTGGTCCAATACCGTGGCAACAAAAACAAACAACTTAAATTTGAGAGTGTACATCAAACCGATGAAGTGCTGACTGAAGTCCTTTCACAAATGCGGAAACTAACAACTGAAATCAGTCAACTTTAACAAAACCCTCAATCTAATGTTCAAACTGTTTGCAGTTTATGTGAAGGACCACACAAGACTAAAGACTGCAGAAAAGGGAACATGTTCGCTCAAAACAATGATAAAGTTGAAGAAGTCTTTTATTCTTCCGGTGATCAGGCTGACTTGAATGAAGAAAGGCGAAATTTCTACAGACCACAACAACAACACAATCAATTCAACAACCAAAGCAACAATGACCGATGGAGGAACAACAACAATTCAAGTTCAAATTGGCGGAACAACAACAACAACTTCAACCCGAACTGGCAAGGCAACAAGGTCAACAACAACAATTCGGGCCAATCCAGTCAAAATCAACATCATGGGCCAGTTTCTTCTCAAACAAATCATGGAAAGACAAGTGAACCATACCATGATAAGCAAATGGAACAATTGATGAACATGATGAAGGAAAGTCTCAAGCAAAATGAAATTAACTCCAAATCAATTTCAATACTTGAGAAGCAATTGGGACAAATAGCAGAGCAAATAAATCGGCGACCACCTGGCAACCTTCCGGGCACCACGCAAATAAATCCTCAACACTCAAGAGCTTCAACTAGCAACACCACCAACAACAACGCGCATCTAAATGAGGTAACTATTCTACGTAGTGGTAAATCATATGATAATCAAGTGCATAAGCCTACACCAAACTTGTTAAAAAATCCTGATGAGGTTTTAGTGGAGGATTATGTATCTTCAGATAATGAAAGTGAAAAGACTCTTAAAACACCAATTGAACGAGAACATAAATTGAAAGGAAAATTGCATGAGTCGGAACAGTCTAAAGTTGGGGAAGGACATGTGGAGACAAATACCACCCCTTACCCAACAGCTTTGAAAAACCCAGAAAAACAAGTTTTTAAAAAAAATGATGATATTTGGGAAACTTTTCGACAAGTCAAAATTAACATCCCACTTATCGATGCCATTAAGCAAATTCTGCCTTATGCTAAATTCCTCAAAGATTTATGTACTCAAAAGAGACGTCACAGAATTCCAACAAAATCAAACGGTACAGCACATGTTAGTGCCGCTTTGACAGGAATACTTCCACCCAAATTAAAAGATCCTGGAGCACCTTTAATTACAATTGAAATTGGAAACATAAAAATCAAAAAGGCACTTCTTGATCTTGGAGCAAGTATCAATGTCCTTCCTGGTAGTTTATATGATAAATATGACCTTGGCCCATTGCAACCAACTAACATTACTGTGTCCATGGCCGATTTGTCACTTAAATTACCACGGGGGATGTTGCCTGATGTCATAGTCAAGGTGGAAGATTTTTATTACCCAGTTGACTTCATAGTTATGGACTCTGAAAAACACTTCAAGGACAAACAACAAAATGTCATTCTCGGTCGTCCCTTTTTAGCAACTATAAATGCTCAAATTAGTTGTCGAGATGGTGCAATTGACGTGACTTTTGGCAACCGCAAGTTGAGACTACAAGCCTTTGAACCGAACGCTAACTCTCCAGATCATAATGATTGCTTTATGATAGACACCATCGGGGATTGTGTTCACGAGCATACCGCAAATATGCTCCTGGACATAACCAATGATTTGGAGGATGTTTTTTGTGACAGTGACAGATCTCAATCAATTGAAGATCAAAAAGAGTTTCTGAATGCTATCCATGGTTGCACGTCAACTTGGTCAAATAATTTTGATGATCTCCCAGATTCAATTGATTTAAAGATAAAGCCATCATTGGAAGAACCACCAGCATTGGAATTGAAGTTGTTACCGAAGCATTTGAAATATGCCTTTTTAGGAGAAAATCAAACGCTTCCGGTGATCATTGCATCAGATTTGACAGAGGAACAAGAACAAGCATTACTGAAGGTGCTTAACACATACAAAGCCGCAGTTGGATGGACAATTGCCGATCTTAAGGGAATAAGCCCAGCAGTTTGCATGCATAGAATCATTACCGAACCGTCGACAAAACCATCAAGAGAGACGCAAAGAAGATCGAACCCTAATATGAGGGAAGTCGTGAAGAAAGAAGTGTTAAAGTGGTTAGATGCCGGAATCATCTACCCAATCTCTGACAGTGTATGGGTTAGCCCAACGCAAACCGTTCCAAAGAAAGTTGGCATCACGATCGTAGAAACTTCAAGTGGTGAAAAGATAACCACTCGGCCGGTAACCGGGTGGCGGGTTTGTATTGATTATCGCAAATTAAATACTGCCACTTTAAAAGACCATTTTCCTTTACCTTTCATTGACCAAATAATAGAGAAATTATCAGGTCAAAAGTTTTATTGTTTTCTGGATGGGTATTCTGGATACAATCAAATACCTATACATCCTGAAGACCAAGCCAAGACTACTTTTACATGTCCCTATGGTACTTTCGCATTCCGACGAATGCCATTCGGATTATGTAATGCCCCTGCCACTTTTCAAAGATTAATGACTAGTATTTTTTCAGACATGGTCGGGGAGTCCTTGGAAATTTTTATGGATGATTTCTCTATTTTTGGATCAACATTTGACACATGTCTCCAACAATTGGTAAAAGTTTTGAAACGTTGCACAGAGACAAACTTGGTTTTAAGTTGGGAGAAAAGTCATTTCATGGTTAAAGAAGGAGTTGTACTTGGGCATGTTGTTTCTGAAAGAGGATTTGAAGTTGACCATGCCAAAGTACAACTCATTTCCTTACTACCACCTCCCACAAATATCAAAGGCGTGAGATCTTTTCTTGGACATGCAGGTTTTTATAGACGATTCATCAAAAATTTTAGTGCGATTTCAAAACCTTTATGCAATTTGCTCTCTAAAGACGCATCATTTTCTTTTGATGAATCGTGTATGAAATCCTTTCAAAATCTAAAGGGACAACTTTCCCAAGCACCAATATTGCGATCACCTGATTGGTCACAACCTTTTGAAATCATGTGTGACGCAAGTGATTATGCGGTTGGTGCTGTATTGGGGCAACGGGTGAATAAAAAGCCCGTTGTAATCTCTTATGCTAGCAAAACTTTTTCTGATATACAATTGAATTACACAACAACGGAAAAAGAGTTGTTAGCAGTTGTCTTTGCTTTAGACAAATTTCGCTCATATGTTTGGGGGTCAAAAGTTGTTGTTTTTACGGACCATAGTGCTTTGCGTCATCTCATGCAAAAGAAAGATGCAAAACCGAGGCTTATTAGATGGATATTGCTACTACAAGAATTTAACTTAGAAATTCAGGATAAGAAAGGAAGTGATAATGTAGTAGCTGATCACTTGTCCAGACTCCCCATTGATGTATCAAGCACTTTCAAGGATGAAATTCGGGATACCTTTCCCGATGAACAATTATTGAACATCAATGGATTACCTTGGTTTGCTAATATTGTGAATTATTTGGCTACAGGAAAAATACCAGAGTATTGGACAAAGCAAAAGATGAAACATTTCATGGCACAAGCAAAACGGTTTATTTGGGACAATCCAGACTTATTCAAGATTGGACCAGATCAAATAATTCGGAGATGTGTCCCTGACCATGAAATTCAAGATTTATTGGCTCATTGTCACTCATACGCATGTGGAGGACATTTCAGTGCTCAAAAGACGGGTCACAAAGTTCTAGACACGGGTTTCTTCTGGCCAACAATTTTTCGTGATGCGCATGTGTTTGTTAAATCCTGTTTGAAATGCCAACAAGTTGGGGGGATCTCAAAAAGAGACCAAATGCCATTAAACCCCATCTTGGTTGTTGAAATATTTGATGTGTGGGGAATTGACTTTATGGGTCCTTTTCCAACTTCTTTCGGCAATATTTATATTTTGGTGGCTGTCGATTATGTCTCAAAGTGGATTGAAGCCGAGGCCACCAAAACAAATGATCACCATGTTGTTTGTAAGTTTGTCAAGAAAAATATTTTTGTGAGACATGGTATCCCTCGTGTGATCATCAGTGATGGGGGGTCACATTTTAAAAACTTTAAATTTGGCAAACTACTCAAACAATATGGTGTGAATCATAGAATTGCCACACCTTACCACCCTCAAACAAGTGGTCAAGTGGAAGTGTCTAATCGACAGATCAAAGAAATTTTACAAAAAACCGTTAGACTTGACCGCAAAGACTGGTCACTTCGACTAGACGATGCGCTTTGGGCCTATCGGACTGCTTTCAAAACACCGATTGGCACAACCCCTTATAGACTAGTTTATGGAAAAGGATGTCACTTATCGGTTGAGTTAGCACATCGAGCATTGTGGGCCATCAAAGAAGTAAATTTGGAGTATGATCAAGCAGGAAAGGAACGAAAACTACAATTGAGTGAACTGGAAGAACTCCGGGATGAGGCATACAATAATGCTGTCACATATAAGTCCAAGATGAAAGCATTCCACGATGCAAAATTAAAGATCAAAACTTTTGAAAAAGGACAAAAAGTGTGGCTATTTAATTCACGGTTAAAGCTTTTTCCCGGGAAATTGAAAAGCAAATGGTCAGGACCATATGAAGTAGTTGATGTCACACCTCACGGAGCGATTGAGATCAAAGATGAAAAAGGCGGTGAGTCATTCAAAGTAAACGGGCATCGTCTCAAGCCTTATATTTCATCCGCCACACGACATGAGGTACAAGTAGAACGGCTTGACTTTTTACAAGAACAACCCACTTACGTCATCTAGTTTTTGCTTCGAGGTAACACGTCTGGCTGAAGACGTTAAACTTAGCGCTACTTCGGGAGGCAACCCGAGAACTTTGTGGGTATGTTCACTGCAAACCCTCACGAGACTTCACTCGTCCACTAGGGTAACCTAGGGGTTTAAAAAGGCTTGTTGCACATGCCAAGTGCAATCGCGATCCTCAGCGAAAATGATGGATTTATTTTATTTGGTGTGTTTGTGGTTTATTTCATTTTATTGTTTTATGGTTTTCTTTTGTGTTTTACATCGAGGACGATGCAAAGTTTAAAGTTGGGGAGGTATACTTAAATGAGAAAAAGGCGACAAACCAAATATGCTGCAATTTTTGGTTTTGATGGAGCCCAACAAGAAAAAAAAAATTCAACATTTTTCTCCTATTTTTGAAGATATAAAAGCCTCCTCTACCAAGAACTATCAGGTGATCTCGATTTTTTGTTTGTTTTGTGTGATTTTTTTTTATATAAATAAGAAATTATCCCCAAAAGGAAAGAATGTAATTGTGTTAGTATGTTAGTGTGCTTTTACCAAATTATAGCAGGAAACATAAAAAAAAAAAAAAAAAAAAAAAAAAAAAAAAAAAAAAAACATTTTGAAGCACCAATTAGTATTACTTGTATGGATATAGAAACAAACAATAGGATGCATAACAGTGAGAAAGTGGACCGTAACAGACTGATACATTTCATACAGTAGATCAGCTTTCTAGAACTTGTTTTAACTCTATTTTAAGAATACTGAATATCAAAATGATAAAGGCAATTCATTTATTTTTATTTTTAGCCAATTAACCCTTAAGCCTACCCATTTGTATTTAAAATCCCTGTTGTTAACCACTTTGAGCCTTAGCCTGTTCGTTTCTTAAGCAGATTTAAGCCATATCCCAAACACTTTCCTACCATGTCTTTCGACTTTATAAGCAAAGTTTTATCATTTCCGTGTATGTATTTGTTATATATATTGTTCATATTTTAGCGAGTCAAATAAATTGTGAAATTTCAGAAAATTTCTCTTGCTTGGTTCTAAAAAAATTGGTTTAATATATATATAAATTAAAAAAAAAAAAAAAAAAAAGACAGCTACCCCTTTATTTGAATGTTCTCTTTTTGTTTGTGTAAGTATTTATAGTTTTATAAACTTAAGGTTAGATATCAAGAAATTAACGTTGTTCGAAACATTTTACACAAATTTTCGACATTTTTAGAAAATCTAAGCCTAAGTTTAAAGTTGTATGATGTGAGATTTTTTATGTGTTATTTGTTATTTTTAGAAAATCAAAGTTTAGAAACAAATCTAAAGTTTGAGCTTCCATATTTTGATATATATCTGTTTTGTTCAAAAAAAAAAATGTTAAAAAATAAAAGTATAGCGTTAGTGAAGGTTAGTTAGAAATATTTTATATGTTTGTAAACGTTTGCAATTTTTGTTTCAAGTTGAGTCCATATATATACACTTTGGGGTTTTGCTGTGCAAAAAAAAAAAAAAAAAAAAAAAAAAAAAAAAAAAAAAACCAGAACCAAGCATTTTAGTTTGAATAACTTTTGTGTTTTTGTTAATAATAAAAGTTTAATTTGAAATGACATATTCAAATAATGTCATGATTTTTAAATTGAACATAATCCAAAAAGATTTTTGTCTTATCTAAACGTTTTGAGTCATTTTAGATAAGTTGTAGATGTTATTAATGTTTGTATATAGTTGTATTGTATTTATCGAGTTATAATAATTATCTTTGTTGTGCTCTTAAAGTCTAAAAGACCCAAGTCACCAATCCAAAAACATCCCTACCCTACCCTTAGCCGAACATTACAACATGAAAGTCCTTTTGATTGCTATTTAAGTAGTCACTAAGTAGAGGTAGATCAAGCCTATGGTAAAGCGATATCTTTAAATCGACCTTGAAACACGTCTCCACTTCAAAGAAAGAAATGTGACCTCATTTGTTGCTATATCTTGATCAGGTGGTATTGATTGGTGCTATTTAATTCTGTTATGGTTCCATGTGAAAACTAGTTTATAATTCATATCTTTAGTTTTCAAAAACATCAAAGAAGTTTTCTAGCACGCTAATCAATTACATTTGGATCTTTCTCGGGACGCGAAAGAGATAAGTTGGGGAGGTTTGATCGGTATATTTTACATCACGCTTAATATACTATAATTTATGTAAAATAACCGATTTTATCTAAGAATGGTGCTACTTTGACATGTATTTGAATTATGTTTGTAGGTGGTAAATATGATGAAAATGGTACAAAAAGATGCAAAAAGAAGTTAAAGGAATTACACGAAGAGAAATCAAGATTGAAAACAAAAGAATTGAAGATGTTCGGGTTTGGAAAGACGAGAAAACAAAATAAAAAAATGAAAAATTGTATTTTTAAATAATTATAATTTAATTAAAATGGTTTATTTAGGAAATAATAATTTTATTATTTTCTAAATAATTTAATTTAATTAAATGTATTTTTAATAAAATCAAAATAAAAATAATATATAAAAATCATGTTTTTTTTAATAAAAATAAAAAGAATTTAAATTAATTAATGAGGTTTAATTAAAATAGATTATTGGGAATTAATTATTTAATTTCTAAAAAAATAATTTATATTAATTAAATTAATTTAATTTAATTTAATTCACAAAAAAAAAAAAAAAAAAAAATCGGAATGAGCCCAAACCCGGAACCCAAACCCGGAGCCCAAACCCAGAAGCCCAAAAGCTCGCGACCCAGATCCGAAGATCCGAGCCCGATCCGGAGACCGCCCCGCAATCCAGATACACTCACAGAGAAACCCGGCTCCGACCCGGGTTGGATCCGCGCTTTTATCCGCATCTGACGTCATCAATGACGTCATCCGATCCGATCCATACCCGGATTCGATCCGCTCCGACCCGCGACTCCGATTCGTATCACCTCACAGAAGATCCGCGCCTCGACCCGATGTCGACCCGGATTCCGACCCGATCTGGACCCGCGAAAAATGGCCCTAAACGACGCCGTTTTGATGCCAGCTCCAAGTACTTGTGCCATGTGCTGAACCTACGGGTTTTCCTATCTTTTAAACACTTTCCAACCAATTTTAACCACTTTTTCACCACTTTTCCTATTTTAAACCCAAATTCTTCCCAACAAAACCAAATAATTCCATCTTTTTAATTCTTTTGAATTCTTTTTCATGAGATTTAGATTGGATCTTAGATCCAATCTAAAAGCTTAATATTCCTAGCTTTATTTCATTCTTTTTGGTATTTAATTTTCCAAAAATTCACTATAAATACCACCTCAAAATCACCATTTCAACACACCCTCTTACATTCTTACACACCTCTTATCTCTAAGACACTTCTTATACCTCTTATACCTCTTATACCAACCTACTTTCATACCAACACCTTCTTTAGGAAATTTCTATATTTTTTTGGAAGCATTTTAGTCTTCCAAATTCCTTTCTTTTTCAAAGAATTCAAGCCATCAAAGATTCAAGACTTTTCAAGATTCAAGATCAAGACATCAAGAATTCAAGAATACAAATATGAGTTTGTATAAGTCTACAATGCGTGGCTAAATCCTCTCGTGATCGCAACCGGGAGTAGGTTTTAATTCTTACTTATTGTATTATTTTTGGGTGTGAACATTTGAATTTGTTGAATATTATTTGTGGATTTTGTTTATGTTTTTAACATTATAAAATCGTTACACTTATTTTATTCATTTATCAATTAATTATTCCAAGTTTAAAATAATTTTAAGTGATCTCCCCACCGTGCCAAATCATCCAATAGCGGTGTGTAGGACGGAGGGTGCGGTTACACTTATTTTCTATTTTGGACTTAGACTTTAATTGAATCGACTATGAAAAATTAATAACACTCATTTCTAATTCATATAATTATTAATTCTGAAACCGGAAGCGATCATTGTTTTTAATTGAATTAAAATCATATATTTATTTGTTTGTCATCATATTTATAAATCTTAAATTAATCATTATTTCTTTATCGTTAAATCAAAATAGTAACTAAACTATTAACCATAAGCTCCTCTGGATCCGACCCTTACTTACCACTCGCTAGATTAGTGGAAATAAGGTTTATTTTTGACGCGACAACGACCGCTCGTCAAATTTTGGCGCCGTTGCCGGGGATCTATTGCGCTTAATATTTAGTTATTTATTTTGATTTTTATTTTAAATTAAAAAAAAAAATTTTAAAAAAAAAAATTTTGATAAAAATTTCACATTTTCTTTCTAGTTGTTTATTTGATATTTTTTTTTCATTTTTAGTATAATTTTCGAATATATATATATACAATTAAAAAAAAATTCACATTTTTTTTTTGAATTTTAAGTATAATTTCGAAAATATATATAAAAAAATATAAATTTTTTTTTTTGTTTATTTGATTTTTTTTATAACTTCGAAAATATATAAAAAAAAAATATAAAAAATACATATAAAAAAAATTTATTTGATTCTTATAGTCTTTATTTATAATTGTTAAATTCCTTTTACGCGTTTGTATTTTTTTTTTGTGCATGCATACTCGTTATTCGAGGCGATCCTCTCCATTGCTTTTTAACTCAGAAATCGAAAGAGCGGCAAGAAGAAATCGTGTTACTCACCGCGCCTTAATTTTTGAAGAAGCCAACAAAACCGACGACAAGATGACAGACCGAAAAACCATGGGAGATTTTGCACGACCCTCACTTGACGGGACCAAATCATGCATTAAACGACCTGAAGTAGGAGCTACAACTTTTGAGATCAAGATGCATGTGATCCAAATGGTGCAAAATAGTGCGCAATTCGATGGCTCACCCGATAGTGACCCCAATACACACATCACTAGTTTCTTGGACATTTGTGACATGTTCAAGATGGATGGAGTAACTGAAGATGCAATCAGACTACGCCTCTTTCCTTTCTCTCTACGAGGTCGTGCAAAGAGGTGGTTCTCAACATTACCCGCTGAATCCATCACCACTTGGGAAGACTTGGCTGACAAATTCCTAACCAAGTACTTTCCACCATCAAAGACAAACATGATGATCAATGAAATCCTTTCATTTCAAGCTGAAGATGGTGAATCGCTATACGAAGCATGGGAAAGATACCGAGAACTACTCCAAAGATGCCCACATCATGAGCTACCTATGTGGAGGCAGGTTCAAACATTCTTCAATAGTTTGGACATTCATACACAACAATCACTCCATGCAGCTGCCGGAGGTTCCATAAGGAACAAAACACCAGAAGAAACTTATGAACTCATAGATGAAATGGCAATGAATGGCAGTCCCGCTCATTCGGTCCAATACCGTGGCAACAAAAACAAACAACTTAAATTTGAGAGTGTACATCAAACCGATGAAGTGCTGACTGAAGTCCTTTCACAAATGCGGAAACTGACAACTGAAATCAATCAACTTTAACAAAACCCTCAATCTAATGTTCAAACTGTTTGCAGTTTATGTGAAGGACCATACAAGACTAAAGACTGCAGAAAAGGGAACATGTTCGCTCAAAACAATGATAAAGTTGAAGAAGTCTTTTATTCTTCCGGTGATCAGGCTGACTTGAATGAAGAAAGGCGAAATTTCTACAGACCACAACAACAACACAATCAATTCAACAACCAAAGCAACAATGACCGATGGAGGAACAACAACAATTCAAGTTCAAATTGGCGGAACAACACAACAACTTCAACCCAAACTGGCAAGGCAACAAGGTCAACAACAACAATTCGGGCCAATCCAGTCAAAATCAACATCATGGGCCAGTTTCTTCTCAAACAAATCATGGAAAGACAAGTGAACCATACCATGATAAGCAAATGGAACAATTGATGAACATGATGAAGGAAAGTCTCAAGCAAAATGAAATTAACTCCAAATCAATTTCAATACTTGAGAAGCAATTGGGACAAATAGCAGAGCAAATAAATCGGCGACCACCTGGCAACCTTCCGGGCACCACGCAAATAAATCCTCAACACTCAAGAGCTTCAACTAGCAACACCACCAACAACAACGCGCATCTAAATGAGGTAACTATTCTACGTAGTGGTAAATCATATGATAATCAAGTGCATAAGCCTACACCAAACTCGTTAAAAAATCCTGATGAGGTTTTAGTGGAGGATTATGTATCTTCAGATAATGAAAGTGAAAAGACTCTTAAAACACCAATTGAACGAGAACATAAATTGAAAGGAAAATTGCATGAGTCGGAACAGTCTAAAGTTGGGGAAGGACATGTGGAGACCAATACCACCCCTTACCCAACAGCTTTGAAAAACCCAGAAAAACAAGTTTTTAAAAAAAATGATGATATTTGGGAAACTTTTCGACAAGTCAAAATTAACATCCCACTTATCGATGCCATTAAGCAAATTCTGGCTTATGCTAAATTCCTCAAAGATTTATGTACTCAAAAGAGACGTCACAGAATTCCAACAAAATCAAACGGTACAGCACATGTTAGTGCCGCTTTGACAGGAATACTTCCACCCAAATTAAAAGATCCTGGAGCACCTTTAATTACAATTGAAATTGGAAACATAAAAATCAAAAAGGCACTTCTTGATCTTGGAGCAAGTATCAATGTCCTTCCTGGTAGTTTATATGATAAATATGACCTTGGCCCATTGCAACCAACTAACATTACTATGTCCATGGCCGATTTGTCACTTAAATTACCACGGGGGATGTTGCCTGATGTCATAGTCAAGGTGGAAGATTTTTATTACCCAGTTGACTTCATAGTTATGGACTCTGAAAAACACTTCAAGGACAAACAACAAAATGTCATTCTCGGTCGTCCCTTTTTAGCAACTATAAATGCTCAAATTAGTTGTCGAGATGGTGCAATTGACGTGACTTTTGGCAACCGCAAGTTGAGACTACAAGCCTTTGAACCGAACGCTAACTCTCCAGATCATAATGATTGCTTTATGATAGACACCATCGGGGATTGTGTTCACGAGCATACCGCAAATATGCTCCTGGACATAACCAATGATTTGGAGGATGTTTTTTGTGACAGTGACAGATCTCAATCAATTGAAGATCAAAAAGAGTTTCTGAATGCTATCCATGGTCGCACGTCAACTTGGTCAAATAATTTTGATGATCTCCCAGATTCAATTGATTTAAAGATAAAGCCATCATTGGAAGAACCACCAGCATTGGAATTGAAGTTGTTACCGAAGCATTTGAAATATGCCTTTTTAGGAGAAAATCAAACGCTTCCGGTGATCATTGCATCAGATTTGACAGAGGAACAAGAACAAGCATTACTGAAGGTGCTTAACACATACAAAGCCGCAGTTGGATGGACAATTGCCGATCTTAAGGGAATAAGCCCAGCAGTTTGCATGCATAGAATCATTACCGAACCGTCGACAAAACCATCAAGAGAGACGCAAAGAAGATCGAACCCTAATATGAGGGAAGTCGTGAAGAAAGAAGTGTTAAAGTGGTTAGATGCCGGAATCATCTACCCAATCTCTGACAGTGTATGGGTTAGCCCAACGCAAACCGTTCCAAAGAAAGCTGGCATCACGATCGTAGAAACTTCAAGTGGTGAAAAGATAACCACTCGGCCGGTAACCGGGTGGCGGGTTTGTATTGATTATCGCAAATTAAATACTGCCACTTTAAAAGACCATTTTCCTTTACCTTTCATTGACCAAATAATAGAGAAATTATCAGGTCAAAAGTTTTATTGTTTTCTGGATGGGTATTCTGGATACAATCAAATACCTATACATCCTGAAGACCAAGCCAAGACTACTTTTACATGTCCCTATGGTACTTTCGCATTCCGACGAATGCCATTCGGATGATGTAATGCCCCTGCCACTTTTCAAAGATTAATGACTAGTATTTTTTCAGACATGGTCGGGGAGTCCTTGGAAATTTTTATGGATGATTTCTCTATTTTTGGATCAACATTTGACACATGTCTCCAACAATTGGTAAAAGTTTTGAAACGTTGCACAGAGACAAACTTGGTTTTAAGTTGGGAGAAAAGTCATTTCATGGTTAAAGAAGGAGTTGTACTTGGGCATGTTGTTTCTGAAAGAGGATTTGAAGTTGACCATGCCAAAGTACAACTCATTTCCTTACTACCACCTCCCACAAATATCAAAGGCGTGAGATCTTTTCTTGGACATGCAGGTTTTTATAGACGATTCATCAAAAATTTTAGTGCGATTTCAAAACCTTTATGCAATTTGCTCTCTAAAGACGCACCATTTTCTTTTGATGAATCGTGTATGAAATCCTTTCAAAATCTAAAGGGACAACTTTCCCAAGCACCAATATTGCGATCACCTGATTGGTCACAACCTTTTGAAATCATGTGTGACGCAAATGATTATGCGGTTGGTGCTGTATTGGGGCAACGGGTGAATAAAAAGCCCGTTGTAATCTCTTATGCTAGCAAAACTTTTTCCGATATACAATTGAATTACACAACAACGGAAAAAGAGTTGTTAGCAGTTGTCTTTGCTTTAGACAAATTTCGCTCATATGTTTGGGGGTCAAAAGTTGTTGTTTTTACGGACCATAGTGCTTTGCGTCATCTCATGCAAAAGAAAGATGCAAAACCGAGGCTTATTAGATGGATATTGCTACTACAAGAATTTAACTTAGAAATTCAGGATAAGAAAGGAAGTGATAATGTAGTAGCTGATCACTTGTCCAGACTCCCCATTGATGTATCAAGCACTTTCAAGGATGAAATTCGGGATACCTTTCCCGATGAACTCTTGAGAGTAGCATGGTCCATTTGGGTTACATATCATCAGGACAATTTGTTAGGATGGACTCTTGAGAGAAGGTTATATATGATTTATTAATATATTATAAGTACTAATATATTAATATGAAATCATATGGTTTTAATTAGTATTGATCAAGAATTAATTTAGAATTGATTTAGTGATCAAAAAGAGACTAATTAAATCTATGGGGACTAATTATGTTAATTAGTTATATTTATGTGTGTTGGGCTTATGATCCATGTTGGACCAAGTTTATGTATGGATACATAAAGAGTTGGGCCACATGAACCATGGATCATAAGACCCATGGGTATGGATTTGGGTTATATCCATGACCCTAGAAATCCCACATATAAATGCATACTTCATTGCCCAAAATTGTGACTTGTGTATTCTTGGAGTTCATGGTGGTTTTGGGTGCATGGAGATTCTCTTGCAAGTTCCTCCTTTGTCTATGATGTGTTATGATTCCACTTGAGGCTTCTACACTATTGGGGCTAAGCTCTTAAGGCTAGATACATCAAGACTTCAATCTCCACCATAAGGTATGTTATCTTAACTAGATTCTTGTGTGGTATATGAAAATTGTATGCTAGTTATAGGTTTAATACCTTGGAAACTCCATTGCATGTATAATTAGTTAAAACATAGATCCAAGGTATTTAGGGTTGCATAAACACCTTAGGAGTGTTAGAATGCTCAAAACCCATCAGTGGTATCAGAGCCCGGGCTTGTTTTCAATTATACTTGATGTTGTTTGCTGAAAATGTCGAAAAACTGCTCACTGGACAGTGGACACGCCGAGTCCATGAAGGAACTCAACGATTTCATGTGTATCTTCAACCAACTCGCCGAGTCAGTTCATGCACTCGATGAGTTGGTGCTCCTGAGTGCAGATTTTCGAGTTTTGGTGCTGGAATTTGTTTAGAATCAATACCTTTAACTGTTTTGGACTTATAAAACCTGTTTTTAAATGTGGTAATGATTATGGAAAACCAATTTCAAAGTTATTATCAAAGTTTCAAGTTTTATATATATGTTTATATGATTCTTGAAAATTGTTGATATGGATTGTTCATGCTTATGAGTTTTGGTAAATCATAGGAATTATGTGCAAATTGTTTGTTAGTGTAATTTTTTATCTCAATGACATTGAATGGACTCCATAACTTGTTCTCAAGTTATGGAACACCAAAAGTTTTTGTGTTACCTTGTTTTATGAGTTAATTTAGATTAATGAAAAATTTATGTGTTAGTTGTTTTTAATCTAAATTGATCTAGAAGTAGTTCATACAATGTTTTTTTATAACTTGTCCTCAAGTTTATATGAAAAGTCACATTTATGACTCTTAAAGCTCATAAAATTGCCATAGGTTACAAAATGAAGAGTCTTTTTTGTCATAAATAGTTTTATGAACTCCATAACTTGTCCTCAAGTTATGGATGTTCAAGAGTCTCTTCATTAAAGATTGTTAAAACCTTCATTAAACTCATAAGTTTTGAAAATCTAAGAGTTTTGAAAAGTTTCAAAACTTGCCCTCAAGTTTTGGAATTTGCAAAGTTACCTCCCCATGTATACTTTAATTCCATATTAAACCTTCGAATTTTAAAAGTTTAAAATTCAACCTTATACTATTATAATATTAAAAGTTAATGGTTATATATGTATAAGATAAAGTCAATCTTACCGTTAGTAGGCCTCATTCACGAAGCCGGTCTCTAAGGGGGGTATAAGGTTACTGCCTATAAAATGGCAGTTTAATGGGTGTCCACTCTCACCCACCGCTTCCTTGACTGGTGGAGGGTCGTTATCCGGACGGGTAGGATAAGACTCTAATTCTCCTTTCATTAAAAGTATAATGATAAATACTAAGTAACTAAACACTTATAAATTTCCAATCTTAGTTACTTAGGAAAATATGAAATGGTCCTAACCCATGAAATTACACTTTGCACCCTTGTTAAGTCGTTAGTGGAGCGCGTGTGGTTAACCGGCACACTAACATGGGACTGACAATGTGTGGCAAAGGGTGACTTAAGTTTTATCATAGATCGGTGGAGCGCGTGTGGTTAACCGGCCCATCGATTGGGTGATAAAATTAAGGGTACCAAGTCAATTTGCATGGTTATTCACACCTTTTTTGTGATCCTCGGCATCCCAGTCACAAACTTGAGAGGGCACAATCAAGATTTAAACATGCCATTGAAAGTTCAATGAATCTCAAAAGATCTAGGAGTTTCAATCCAATTAAAACTTAATAATTTATTTTGTTTTTCATGGTGGAAATTGGTAAATCGTCATTTACCTACCTTCAAATATTTTGTAGCTTGGATTACGGCATCCCTCTTCCAAGTTATAAAATAGTTTGTTGGGTCCTAGCCTTAATATTTCATATTGGGTGTTATGTTAAGGACTTAAATCAACTGAAACTTGAATTTCTCCCTTATAGATGTCTAAGTTCAGACAACTATGGTCTTCCTCATCCTTTTGGAACAAGCCTTCCTAATGAAGATGATGTCCCGTGGTTGGCTCATGGAAATCATACCTCACTTCCTCCACCTCCTCCAATTATTCTCCCTAACCCACAAGTTCTTGAATAGTTCAAGGTCACTCAAGCCCTATTGGCAAGCAAGGTCTATGTGTACTCACATCTTGGAGATGAAGTCACATATCGACAGGCCGGGATAGCTGGGTGTCAAAGTCGTGAGAAAGTTGGTTGTTCAATCACTTTCTAAGTTACATAGTGAGTTTCCTTTGGGACTACTATGAAACAGACTATGACATGTCCCTTAATGATCTTATCTATTTTCTTGGTGCTGCTGAATCAACAATGATTTGGAGGACTGGTAAAGCAAATTTGATTAGAAGATCAACTTTCCAAACTTCCATGGACATTGGTAATGGTAACATTGAAAGTCTAGAAAAGCTTTCTCTTCCCAATGGAAAGGGATCGGCCATGGTCAAGTCATTTGACCTAATGGTAAAGAGAAATGCTAACTCTGAGATAGTCTCGTGCACCATTTCCAAAGAGTCCATATGTTTCTATTGCCAAAAGAAGGAGCATTGGTTGCGAAGCTGCCAGATTTACCTGAAAGATCTGGTAAAGTCAAAAGTTTGACTGTACTTCAGGTAAAGTCCATTATCTAACTCTGTTAAGTATCTTTTGGAGATTCTTACTACATAATGTAATCTAATTACATTTTGATGTTTTAGAAAAATCAAAGAAAGCTTAAAGAAAGAGTATGTTGATTCTGATCGCGAAAATGGTTCGGTGATCAGAATTTTGAGCAACTGCTTAAGAGTTACGATAGATTGCTTAGGAATAGCTATCAACATAGTTTTCATATGTATTTAGATTGTAAGGATAAGATTTTTCTGCAAGTTTTAAAATAAAATAAAATAAAAGTTTTGATTTATTTATTTTAAGTATCCTTACAATGGCATTTGTGAAAAATTGTTGTTTATATGTTTCCATTAAAAGCAATATTGGAAAATAAAATTTGATTCTTTCATTTATGGTAGTGTCATAATTTACCAAATAAGGAAAGATTCTCATCACCCAAGTTTCAGTTGGATAGAAACTTGGAATCATGCAAGTTGTATTGTGTGATGATTGAGAATTTTCATCTTTGGGAAATTAAGACTAAGACCTTGTTCACATGTATGTGTGAGTCGAGTGAAGGACTAAAGGATTGGGTACACTTGGTTGTGCGCTGATCAGGTTCACCACAAAGGTCAATACGATTATTCGTTATGATTTACTAATGTTTAGTAAATATGGTTATGCTTACAAGTTTAGGTGTAATTCTGAAACATTGGAAAAGTTTCAATGTATGGCAGAACGGATGAGAAGAATCAAATAAGGCAGAAAGATAAAAGTTTCTCCAATCTGAAGAGATGGGAGAGTACTTGAGTATCTTGTTTTATGACTATCTTAGTGATTATGAAACCATATCACAATTGATTCTCTAAGGACACCTTAGTGCATTTGTTTGACTAAGGAGAGGAATCATGAATTGTTGAAATGGTTAATCAAAAGATAAATGGTACTTCGTTCCAAAATCAAATCTTAGAGTCATACTCTAAGGTTGTAACTTGAGTGACATAATCTTAAGGAAGGTTTAAAACACTTATCAAATGTAGAGTAAAATTTTTCTTACTCTAGTATATTTGAAATTGGTAAGTTGTGATGTTTTGGATACGACAAAGATCAAATAAGACAAATTGTGAGAAGTGTTTAACTTGATAAGAATCTGCACTAACTCTTGAATATTTGTTTTGTCAAGGAATGGTTCTTGACAAAAAGAATCTTATATGTCAAGAGGATAGTGGGAGTCTTAAAGATCTTGAATAGTTTCAAGAACTAATCAAGAGTAAACCTATTGTTAATCACTAGCACACAACTTAAGGTTTGTAACCTATTGTGTTGACATATTCTTGTGATTAAGGTTATGAAAAATTCACATGGATAGGAACACTTACACCATAAAAAAAACTAAGTGTCATAAGGTTTCTCTCCGATTCATGAAAATGATGGTGAGGATACGCTTTCACTAAGTAGATTTTAAGTAGATTGCAATTATGATCTTTGCATTCTCAAAGTCATTAGTGGAGCGCGTGTGGTTAACCGGCACACTAACATGGACTTGTGAGAATGGAAAAAGGTCTAAACATTATGATTACGGCATCCCTTGTTTAGACATACATGTGAGCTATCCAAGGAAAGGTTCATGATTTTTGATATAGTTTTATCAAATCATCTCGTATCAGAAATCTGAACTTTGGTAAGAAAGTCAGTAAAGTATTGATTTCTAGAAGTCCAGCTGATTTCTAGATACATGTCAAAGCTAGTGGGAGCATAAGTGTTATGCTAATAATTATCATGTTAGTGGGAGCATGATTATTATCTTCAGTGTTAATTATAGAAAACAAAAGTTTCAATTCGGGTTTGAAAAGTTGTTTTGCTATAATTAAGGGAGAGGATTTTATACTTCATTCCAATTCTACAAGTTTAGATTAAGATTTTAATCAACTTTAGTCAATGATATATATGAATGTTATGTTGGAATGGTTCAATATAAGGAAATTCTATATATGTTGTGTTCTCAAAATTCGATTATGATTACGGCATCCCTCTTCATAGTTCAAATTGTGAGAACATGGCAAATAAAAAAATATTATAGCATGAATCATGTCCCATATGCTTCGGGTATAGGATCGATTACATCCATTCTAAAATTTTCAAATGCTTAGGGCATTAAGAGGGAAAAAGGAATAGAACTGGATATGACTAAAATGATTAAGCAATTGTCGAGGACAATCTGAGGTTTACCAAAGATTGGTTCCTCGTGGACAATTGGAAGTATAGTGTTAAACTTTGGAAAGGACCATATTGACATATTCTGAAAAGATGCAACTCTTGTTCAGAAGTGATAGTCAAAATGGTAATATGGAATTGTTTCCATAGGTGGAAGTTATTCTCTGAATCTGTGTAAGATTAGAAAACTTAATGCAAAGAAGGATGTTCAAGGGAATGTACTTTGAATATGAGACTTCGTTTCCATGGAATTGATTTCCATTGGAATACTTTGTAATGTCTGTTGCCAAGTCTTTGTGTGTAATGCCCGTAGATCCGGACTAGTCAATTTAGAGACGTTATGTAACATCCGGATTTCCAGGTACTGTATTTATCTAATTATTTTTGAGTTTTGGAGAGGGACTCGGCGACTAGGCGCTTAGACTCGCCGAGTAGAGCCGCGCATTGTTAGACTGGATTAATGACTGGACTCGGCGAGTCCATACGTTGACTCGCCTTTAATGAAACCCTAATTTCTTGGGTTTGGGACCTATTTAAAGGCCCTTAGGGCCGTCACTTGCGGCTACCAAACCCCAGAGAGAAACCCTAAAAGAGCTAGAGCGTTTGTGAGAGGAAAGGAGCCATGTCTTGATCTTTGTGATTGATTCTTGCAAGAAGGAGGTGATTTCAGCTTGGAGGAGACCAAGGAGGTTGTGCATCTGGGGATTTCGAGCAAAAGACTTCATCTTTGAGGTATTATGTCGCCCCTTTATCTGTTTTGTTGAAGGAACCCATAGATGTAGAGTTTTTATGTCTTTTATTGGAAGGAGTTGTGAGAATATGGCCCCTATTCATTTTGAGACTTCGGATCTGGACCCATAGTGGTCTAAAGAGCTCATTCCAGCTTGCTTTATGTTGAACTATGGAGGCAATGAGGTTAGGTTGTTGTGTTTGGGGCTAAATCACCAAGTAAAGCCTCCTAGAAGTCACATGAGTGTCAAGATCCAAGCTTTACGTGATTATCAGGCTTGGGAAGGTCAGATCTATGGTTCTAAGGAACAGATCTGACCTCAGGAGGTCATTTGAGTTTGTGCATGACATGAACTCGCCGAGTCCAAGGGCAGACTCGGCGAGTAGGGTTAGGGTTTCCCGTGAATCACTCAGTGAGTGACTTGCCGTGTTGGGGGAATGACTCAGTGAGTCAGAGGGGGAATAAAGGACTCGAGTTCACGACTGAACTCGCCGAGTCATATTTGTGCACTCGGCGAGTCTGGTCAAGAGTTGACCGTTGACTTTTGTTGACTTTTAGGGTTTGGTCAACAATGGAACTTGTGGACTGTTTGAAGGGTAAAATAGCCTTTTAGCCTTCTTAGAGGACATGTGAGAGTCTAGTCTAGCCTAGAGAGCCGTGATTGATTGAGATGATTATGTTATGTGTATAGGCAGAGGCTAGATCAGTATATACACGGGCGGGATATTATCCGAGACATCCCAGGTGAGTCTTCTCACTATACATTTCCTAGAGTGGTATTTATGTGTAGACTAGAGGGTCTTGTATGCTATGTGTATGTATGAGAGTATGTGCATTGTGATATATGTATGCTATGTTTTGTATAGACCGGACCGGAGGGTCCAACGATATAGACCGTACCGGAGGGTCCAACGATATAGACCGGACCGAAGGGTCCAACGATATAGACCGGACCGGAGGGTCCAACGATATAGACCGGACCGAAGGGTCCAACGATACAGACTGGACCGAAGGGTCCAACGATACAGACCGGACCAAATGGTCCAACGAGCTACGGGACTGGAGGGTCCCGCTGAGACACATCGGACCGGAGGGTCGTATTGTAGCCTCGAGTGGCGTATGTGTTGTTTGTGGTATATTGGGGAACTCACTAAGCTTTTATGCTTACAGTTGTTGTGTGATGTGTTTCAGGTACTAGTGAGGATCGCGGGAAGGCGCCGGCATGATTCGTACACACGAGAGAGGATTTATTTATATGAGATCTTGGGACATGTTTTGTGATGATACAGAGATTTATTATGATTTTGTGATTTTTTTTATGTGGTGGAAAGTATGTTTTGAAATGAAAAATTGTTTTGAAAAATTGGGTGTTACAAGTTGGTATCAGAGCCTGGGTTTGAGGGATTCGGGTGCACCTTCGGGCGTATCTGAACTCAAACTGAGGATTTGAGAGAATTTCAAAATAAAATTCACAAAATTTTATTAAAGAGTAGAATGTTTTGAAAGAGCAGAGCAGAGCAGTGTGTACGATCAGCCAGCGCCCGAACGGTGATTTCCCAAAATACCCTTACCTTATGTGTTATGAGATATTATGAGATATTATGCATGCTAGAGTAGGCTAGGTAATCATATTAGGACTAGAGTGGCCTGATTTGTGATGCCTTAGCCTAGAAATGATTTTGCTACTATGTGATGCTTGAGAGCGAATAGGTAGCAGTAAGGAGCTGTTGAGAGGCCTACCGAAGGGTAGCCTATGCCAGTGAGATATTGTATACTTGTGATCTGGGATCCAAGGAGGAGGACTTAGAGTGACTGCTGATGCGGTGTGGACGGTAGTATAGGGCCCGTACTACTGAAGACACCGGAGCAGCGCACACCCTAAGTAAGAATCCATTGGGTACTAAGGAGCAAGTAGGGTTGAGTTATCCAGTGCGAGTATACTCGAGCGAGTCTCTGATATCTTGTGTTGTATTTCAGAGAGACATCATGGTTAGGACGCGCCACCGGCCAGGGACTAGCGAGGGGGTTGTGAGCGATGAGGAGCTCCGCCAGATGATTCATGATGAGGTGGCTGCTGCCATCCGCGCTGAGATTCCAGAGATGTTCGGGTCTATCAAGACCACGATGATGGAGGCTTTTGATGAGCGGTACGCCGCTCTTACTGATGCAGCTGTTGCTGCGGCCACCGCAGCCGTTGCTGCTGCCAGGCCGCAGGGGGGGGTGACTCGTTGCTGTACAGAGAGTTCAGCAACACGAAGCCACCAGAGTTTGATGGGACGCAGGATCCGATTGCTGCTATGATATGGATTACCGATGTTGAGGGTTGTTTCTATACCTGCTCGTGTCCAGAGCATCTGAGGGTTCGGTTTGCGCTGAACCAGCTTCGCTTGGGAGCGAAGGACTGGTGGAAGTTTGTGACGGCAGACTTCACTACTGCAGAGCTGACTGCGGTGACCTGGGAGAGGTTCACCACGATGTTTCGAGATAAGTATGTTCCTCCGGTGGAGAGGGAGCGATTGGCTCAGGAGTTCTTGAACCTCAAACAGGGTATTGATTCGGTTACTGTGGTTACCCGGAAGTTTCATGAGAGGGCGATGTTCTGCCCTGAGCAGGTGTCTACTGAGCAGGCACGCATGAGCCGGTACTTGGGTGTTTTGAGGAGGGATATACGGGAGTTTGTGTCGAACTCGAATTACCGGACATTTGCTGAGCTCCAGGAAAATGCCTGGAAGAGGGAGATTGAGCTGGAGACGCAGGCCAGGGAGGATGCCGAGTCTCAGCCGGCAGCCAAGCGGGCAAAGCCCGCTGATTCGAGATCTGGGGGTCCGAAGGGCTGCACTTGTGGAAAGTGCGGCAAGAGCCACGAGGGGACATACAGAGCTGGGATGTGTTATAAGTGTGGGAAGGAGGGGCATTATGCGAGGGACTGCCCCAAGGGATTCACGGTTTGCTTTCATTGCAACCAGACCGGCCATCGGAAGGACGAGTGCCCACAGCTACTGCAGAGATCAGCGCAGGGATCTGCTCCTGATGTTTGAGCTACAGAGAGTCGACCGGCGAAGGCCGAGGCGCCGAAGGCTCGCGGGAGAGCCTTCCAGTTGACAGCGGAGGAGGTCTGTGCAGCACCCGATGTGGTAGCTGGTATGTATTCTTTCCTCTGTTTATATTGAGTTTGTGATATTATGCTTATTCTGAGGTATGCATAGGTACATTTCTTGTGTGTTCTGTACCTGCTTTGGTGTTGTTTGACTTGGGTGCGAGTCGGTCATTTGTGTCGATAGCGTTTAGTCGACACATCAGTGTTCAGCGAGAGGCATTGAGTCGACCTCTACGAGTTTCTATAGCCGACGAGCGAACAGTGTATGCTACTGATGTGATTAGAGGATGTGTACTCGAGATCTTCGGTGTCAAGTTCCCGATATATCTGGTCCCGATTGCTATGGGGGACGTATGTGTCATAGTAGGCATGGATTGGTTGAGCCGATTTGGGGTTGTGATAGACTGCGAGCGACAGTTGGTGACGATACGAGATCCCAGTAGGGGAGTACTTACGGTGTACGGCGAGGGTACCCATTCTGGCTCAGCATTTTGTTTGGCCGCTAGAGCGAGGCAGAGTCTACAGCAGGGTTGTAGTGGGTTTGTGGCTTATGTGGTGGATACGAGAGTAGATGCAGAGAGACCGAGGTCGGTCGATGAGGTCCCGATAGTGCGTGAGTTCCGGGATGTTTTCCCCGAGGAGTTGTCGGGTGTACCTCCCGAGAGGCAGGTAGAGTTCCGTATTGACTTGGTTCCGGGGGCAGCGCCTATCACCAAGGCGCCCTATCGCCTTGCGCCACCAGAGATGCAGGAGTTATCCTCGCAGCTTTAGGAGCTGCTGGGGAAGGGGTTTATACGGCCGAGTAGCTCGCCGTGGGGAGCGCCGATCCTTTTTGTCAAGAAAAAGGATGGTTCACACCGGATGTGCATTGATTACCGGGAGCTGAACAAACTGACGGTCAAGAACCGTTACCCCTTACCCAGGATCGACGATTTATTCGATCAGTTGCAGGGAGCGTCTTGGTTTTCCAAGATCGACTTGAGATCTGGATATCATCAGATGAGAGTACGAGATGAGGATATCCAGAAGACAACATTCAGGACTCGTTACGGGCATTACGAGTTCGTGGTGATGCCTTTCGGGCTCACCAATGCACCGGCGGCATTCATGGATCTCATGAACAGAGTATGCAGACCGATGTTGGATCGTTCGGTGATCGTGTTCATCGACGACATATTGGTGTATTCGGGATCCAGAGAGCAGCATGAGGAGCATTTGAGAGAGTTACTTGGAGTTTTGAGATCGGAGAGGCTTTATGCCAAATTCTCCAAGTGTGATTTCTGGTTACGAGAGGTCCAGTTCCTAGGGCACCTCGTTAACCAGAATGGGATTTTGGTCGATCCGGCCAAGAATGAGGCAGTGATGAGTTGGGAGGTGCCGAGATCCCCCACCGAGATCAGGAGTTTCCTCGGGTTGGCCGGCTATTATAGGAGATTTATCAGGGATTTCTCCAAGATCGCCGTACCACTCACCAGATTGACCCGGAAGGGTGTTGCTTTTTCATGGGGCCCAGAGCAGCAGGCCTCCTTCGAGACACTTCGCCAGAGACTGTGCGAAGCCCCGATGTTAGCCCTTCCGGAGGGAATGGAGGACTTTGTGGTGTATTGTGACGCATCGATATCGGGGCTGGGAGCGGTGCTGATGTAGAGAGGGCATGTGATAGCATACGCATCAAGGCAGCTGAAGCCTCACGAGACGAGGTATCCCACCCACGATATGGAGCTGGGGGCAGTAGTGTTCGCCCGCAAGATCTGGTGTCACTACCTGTACGGGGTTCGGTGTACCATATACACGGACCATAAGAGCTTGAAGTATTTGATGGATCAGCCCAACCTGAACATGCGTCAGAGGAGATGGTTGGATGTGGTGAAGGACTATGATTGCGAGATCCTGTACCACCCGAGCAAAGCTAATGTTGTAGCTGATGCCCTGAGTCGTAGGGCGGAGAGTACCCCGATACGAGATGTTTGTATGAGATTGACAGTGATGACTCCGGTGTTGGACACCATTAGAGGGGCGCAGGCTGAGGCCATTAGGCCGGAGAACCGGAAGAGAGAGCGGGTTATCAGACAGGTATCGGAGTTCGTTACCGATGGTCGAGGACTTATGACCTTTCAGGGTCGGATTTGGGTACCGTTCGTGGGTGGAACGCGTACCATCTTAATGGAGGAGGCGCATAGATCGAGGTTCTCAATCCATCCCGGGGCTACTAAGATGTATTTGGACCTGAAGAGAGAGTATTGGTGGCCCTGTATGAAGAAGGATGTTGCATGGTTTGTAGAGAGGTGCTTGACCTGTCGCAGAGTTAAGGCCGAGCACCAGAGACCGCATGGTAAATTGCAGCCGTTGGAGGTTCCCGAATGGAAATAGGAACAGATTACCATGGATTTTATCACCAAATTGCCGAGGACTGTTAGGGGCGTCGATGCAATTTGGGTGATGGTGGACAGGTTGACGAAGAGCGCTCACTTCCTTGCTATCAGTGAGAGCTCTTCCGCTGAGAGGTTGGCAGAGCTGTACGTGAGGGAGGTGGTATCACGACATGGAGTACCGATCTCGATCGTCTCAGATCGAGATGTACGTTTCACTTCTAGATTCTGGAAGAAGTTTCATGAGGAGTTGGGTACGAGGCTGCATTTTAGTACCGCATACCACCCCCAGACACACGGGCAGAGCGAGCGAACGATTCAGACGCTCGAGGACATGCTCCGGGCATGCGTACTCGACTTCGGAGGAAGTTGGGACACGTACTTACCCTTGGCTGAGTTTTCCTACAACAACAGCCATCATTCGAGCATTGGTATGCCACCTTTTGAGCTGTTGTATGGGAGGAGGTGTCGGACTCCCATTTACTGGGGTGAGGTCGGGCAGCGTGTGATGGATAGTACAGAGATAGTGCTTCAGACGACAGAGAAGATACAGCAGGTCAGACAGAGGTTGTTGACCGCTCAGAGTCGCCAGAAGAGTTATGCGGACAGGCGCCGGTCCGAGCTCGAACTTCAGGTTGGTGACTTCATCCTCGTGAAGGTATCTCCTTGGAAAGGAGTGATCCGATTCAGGAAGAGAGGCAAGTTGGGGCCTCAGTATATTGGTCCTTTCAGGGTGATCGCCAGGGTGGGCAGAGTAGCATATCGTTTGGAACTACCTACGGAGTTGAGTCAGATTCATGATACCTTCCACGTATCTCAGTTGAGGAAGTGTATCGCTGATGAGTCAGCAGTGATTCCCCTTGAGGACATTCAGGTGGATGCGAGCCTGAACTATGTTGAGAGGCCAATCGCGATTCGGGATAGGAGGATCAAGGTTTTGAGAAACAAGGAGGTGTCATTGGTTCAGGTCCAGTGGCAACATCGGAAGGGGTCCGAGCTGACTTGGGAGCCGGAGTTAGAGATGCGTGAACAGTACCCAAAGTTATTTGCTGAGAGAGACTTCGAGGGCGAAGTCTGATTCTAGTAGGGGAGAATTGTAACATCCGGATTTCCAGGTACTGTATTTATCTAATTATTTTTGAGTTTTGGAGAGGGACTCGACGAGTAGGCGCTTAGACTCGCCGAGTAGAGTCGCGCATTGTTAGACTGGATTAACGACTGGACTCGGTGAGTCCATACGTGGACTCGCCTTTAATGAAACCCTAATTTCTTGGGTTTGGGACCTATTTAAAGGCCCTTGGGGCCGTCACTTGCGGCTACCAAACCCCAGAGAGAAACCCTAAAAGAGCTAGAGCGTTTGTGAGAGGAAAGGAGCCATTTCTTGATCTTTGTGATTGATTCTTGCAAGAAGGAGGTGATTTCAGCTTGGAGGAGACCAAGGAGGTTGTGCATCTGGGGATTTCGAGCAAAAGACTTCATCTTTGAGGTATTATGTCGCCCCTTTATCTGTTTTGTTGAAGGAACCCATAGATGTAGAGTTTTTATGTCTTTTATTGGAAGGAGTTGTGAGAATATGGCCCCTATTCATTTTGAGACTTCGGATCTGGACCCATAGTGGTCTAAAGAGCTCATTCCAGATTGCTTTATGTTGAACTATGGAGGCAATGAGCTTAGGTTGTTGTGTTTGGGGCTAAATCACCAAGTAAAGCCTCCTAGATGTCACATGAGTGTCAAGATCCAAGCTTTACGTGATTATCAGGCTTGGGAAGGTCAGATCTATGGTTCTAAGGAACAGATCTGACCTCAGGAGGTCATTTGAGTTTGTGCATGACATGAACTCGCCGAGTCCAAGGGCAGACTCGGCGAGTAGGGTTAGGGTTTCCCGTGAATCACTCAGTGAGTGACTTGCCGAGTTGGGGGAATGACTCAGTGAGTCAGAGGGGGAATAGAGGACTCGAGTTCACGACTGAACTCGCCGAGTCACATTTGTGCACTCGGCGAGTCTGGTCAAGAGTTGACCGTTGACTTTTGTTGACTTTTAGGGTTTGGTCAACAATGGAACTTGTGGACTGTTTGAAGGGTAAAATAGCCTTTTAGCCTTCTTAGAGGACATGTGAGAGTCTAGTCTAACCTAGAGAGCCGTGATTGATTGAGATGATTATGTTATGTGTATAGGCAGAGGCTAGATCAGTATATACATGGGCGGGATATTATCCGAGACATCCGAGGTGAGTCTTCTCACTATACATTACCTAGAGTGGTATTTATGTGTAGACCAGAGGGTCTTGTATGCTATGTGTATGTATGAGAGTATGTGCATTATGTTATATGTATGCTATGTTTTGTATAGACCGGACCGGAGGGTCCAACGATATAGACCGGACCGGAGGGTCCAACGATATAGACCGGACCGAAGGGTCCAACGATATAGACCGGACCGGAGGGTTCAACGATATAGACCGGACCGGAGGGTCCAACGATAGAGACCGGACCGAAGGGTCCAACGATACAGACCGGACCAAAGGGTCCAACGAGCTATGACCGGACCAAAGGGTCAACGAGCTACGGGACTGGAGGGTCCCGCTGAGACACATCGGACCGTAGGGTCGTATTGTACCCTCGACTGGCGTATGTGTTGTATGTGGTATATTGGGGAACTCACTAAGCTTTTATGCTTACAGTTGTTGTGTGATGTGTTTCAGGTACTAGTGAGGATCGTGGGAAGGCGTCGGCATGATTCGTACACACGAGAGAGGATTTATTTATATGAGATCTTGGGACATGTTTTGTGATGATACAGAGATTTATTATGATTTTTTGATTTTTTTTATGTGGTGGAAAGTATGTTTTGAAATGAAAAATTGTTTTGAAAAATTGGGTGTTACACGTTAAGCGTCAAAAATGACTTTTTGATAGAAGATTATTTAGAATGAATAATCTTAACTAAGTTTTAGTATATGTTACAAGGATTCCGTACATATAAAGAACGCCGAAATCCGAGTTATAACAAAGAAGTACTGACCTGTCGAAGTTTCGCGACAGAACCGGCACGACGCTGAATGACGTAAAAAGTGAATTTACGATAGAGCGATATTTATCCTTAGAGATCTAAACGAAAGTCGTAGAATACGTTAAACCGAGAGCGTGCATAAAAAGAACGTCCAAATCTGACTTCGTATGAAGAAGTTATGATTTTCCGAAGTTTCAGCTTAGCGGTATGCAGCCCGAATACTCCATTTGAGATCGAGCGGTTTTTACCCGAAACAATCTAAACGAGAATCGAAGATATCATCGATAGTAGTCCAACGGTTAAAAGACAGACAAAAACGGACGTCAGATGAAGAAGTTATGAAATTATAACAGAGTTTTCCTGTCCCGGCCTACTAAAAATAAATAATAAAAATAAATTCAAAATTAGCCGACGGAGTCTGAACGAAAGTTGTAGAGCGTAGTCTCACCTACGCGTGGATATAAAGAACGTCGAAAACGGAGCTCGTATGAGGAAGATATGAATTTTTGAAGTTTATTAAATAATTAAAATATTAAATTTAAATATAAATTCGGATATTATCCAAAGGGGGGGAGTCACCGGGCTTATCCGGGTTATGCCCAGCGTACCTAAGATTACGTCCAGCGTAATCGAAGGTTCCAGCCCCTATATAAAGGGTGCGAGGGCAGCCGAGTTCTTTGCCAATTTTCTTTCCTTCTCTCTCGTTTTTGCATCGTTTTTCGTGCAAGAAATATCCCGAAGCCCCGGTATCAACCCCGAGACCCGAAGCAAGTCCCGAAGCCCGAAGATCCCGAGAAAAATAGTTTTCGAGCCGAAGCTCTGCCCGTGAGAAGCCAGGTTTTGGAGAAAACATCCCGGTTTCGTCGCAAAAGATTATTTTAAGAGCCGTAGCGCTGTCCGATCATCTTTTAATCAAGTGAGTGTATAGTCCCTTTCATAAACACGATAATAATACGCGTATTGTTTGAATGTATTAAGTATATTGTTGTTTATATGTGTGCGTGTGTAGTTACCTTCTTCTAACACATAAATATTAAGTATTTGCTACGAAATACGTGTTATGTGTTTATATATTGTTGTTTATTTGAGATAAGCGTGGAATGGATGTTTTATATAGGTTTTAAATGAGTTAAACTGTATATGTATGTTATATCTACAAATATGTTGGGTAGAACATGGGTAGACGAATTAGTTGGTGTGTGATGACGGATGAGTTTGAGGATGAGACGAAAGACGGACCTTGGTAGCTATGGATTTAGTACCGTATAGACGAACGTTGGTAGTTATGGATTTAGTACTGTTAGATAGACGATGGTAGCCATGGATATAGTACTGTTAGATAAATATTGGTAGCTATGGACTTAGTACCTACACTGGTAGCTATGGATTTAGTACCCGATGAATGAACCATAACAGCTATGGAATTAGTGCTTTACGAAAGAACCTTGGCAGCTATTGTCTTAGTGCCTAATAAAGAATCCTGGCAGCTATTGTCTTAGTGTCTAATATGGAGTGAACGAATAGATGACTCTTAGGGTAGACCCTTAAGAGTAAGGAAGATAATGGGGATGGGTAATTGGAAAGATCGTTTGATGATTGAATATATATATATATATATATATATATATATATATATATATATATATATATATATATATATATATATATATATATATATCTATATAAGATATAATATTGTGGGTTGAAAACCCTATATGCTCACCAGGCCCCCAAGCCTGACCCACTCAGTTTTCTTTGTATTACAGGTTGTGGCACGAGAGTATAAGTCGGATGACTTGACGAGAGATTTTGGATTATAGACCAGTGGTTATAAATAACTGTTGTAAGGTCTGTATTGTACTGTTTATGCTTTTGGTCTGTATCGGAACATGACATCCCGATATTTTGTTATTTAATGAAAATACATTCTCTTTGAGAAATGTTTTGATAAATTTTATCATATTTTGTTTTGGGAACAATTTCCGCAACTCTTTTAATCAAATGATTATTCTGATTTTATAAAACAAAGCATAAACAAATCGGTCTTTTCTGGCCGTGAAATTGGGGATGTCACATTGTGACTTTTGTGCATAGTCATTACAAGAGAATCATTTCATATAAGTTTAGAATCTAACAGATTACAGTAAATGGCAAGAGTTTGGTATTCTTACATTTACAAAAAGGCTTGAGATTGTGAAATGAGCAACATTGGAGTCGTGTTCAATTGATCTATTTCACAAAAGAAAGGACCATAGGTAAAGATAGTGTGCACGCTTGGAGAATGACATGACTATTGTTTTAATTCAAGTATTAAGTTGATAATTCGAAACATTACATGAATAATGAGTAATCAATATGGTGCTTAGATAAAAGGTGTTTTTTATTTACTCTCAAAGTGTTGGGGCCATATAGGATTAGTATTATTCTTGTGTTTCATTTTGCATGTTTTGACTTCCCGAATAACTAAGTTATTCAAACCGTCCACAGTCAATCATACTTTGGAAGTAGGTATTGAGGCAAGACTGTAATGAATGGGTATGTAGTCTGTCTAGGTGGCTAGACTTAGCTGCAGTATTCATGAGTGATCCTGGAATAAGATTCAAGTATTGGATTAAACCCACGCTCATTTGAATCACTTCATGGATTTTGTCACGAGTGAATCATGAGACGATAATATCTTATATTCTTCAAACCTAGGGATATGAGTTGTTGACTATGAGTTGGTTATACATTGATTGTACGAAAACGCATTAGTAACTTGATGTTACAAAACGTGCCTTTGTGTATGATTCAACAAGTAGTTAGTACAAGCATATGAGTCGAAGTTTATCCATTCCTTTTACCTCATAAGGATAAAAATGATATCTGTGGGACCCTCGATGATTTATTGATGATGTTGGATATAGTGTCTAAGTCCATAACTTTATTTGGTATGAACTTGACCCGACCCGGCATGGTCCATTTGGGTTGCATGGCATTGCAATACTTGGATAGACTAAATGAGAGAATAAGGCACTTATGATTATTAATATATTATAAGTTCTAATATATTAATAATAATATTATTTAATTAGTATTTATCAAGTATTAATCTAGTATTAATTTGGTGATCAAAATGAGACTAATTAAATATATAGGGTTGATTATGACAATCATCAATTCTTTTATGGTGGATTAATGATCCATGGTTTATGGGTTTGGTTGTAACCATATGGAGCTCCATGGATAGTCCATGGGAGTTACAAACCCATGGGTCATGAGAAATGAACAGTCATGACAATTAGGGTTTACATTTGTAACTCCTAATTATGACACACTATAAAAGAAACCCTATAGCATGCAAAATGTGCACTAAGTGTTTCTAGAGAGGGCATAACCAATTTTGAGGCTAAGTGACATTCTCTCAAGTTATTCCAAGTTTTGTGGTGTTGTGTGAAGCATTTGAGGCACAACATTTGGGGTGCTAGGCTCACAAAGTCTTGAAGGAATCCAAGCAACAACAAGGTATGTATTTCTACTAGTTTTTATGTTTTATGTAATCCCCACGCCATGCTAGTTAGGAAATAACATTGAAAAAGAAATTTGCATGTATATAGAGAAAACATAGATTCAAGGTTATTAGGGTTGCATGTACACTTAGGAAGTGTTAGAATGCTCAAAACCCATCAGTGGTATCAGAGCCTAGGATTGTTTTCTGTATACTTGATGCAAAACTGCTTAAAAATCGAAAATTTTGCACTCTGACGACTGGACTAGCCGAGTTCATGGGGAGGACTCGCCGAGTCCATGAACAAATTCATCCTACTCGTCGAGTAGGATCATGCACTCGACGAGTAGGAGCGTGCTGGGCAGTTTTTTTGAGTTTTGTTGCTGGAAATGGATTAAAATCATTATCCCAATCTGTTTTGGACTTGTAAAATATGTTTTTCAAAATGATAATGATTATGTTAACCCATTTTACATGACTTTTATCAATTTTCAAGTATTGTATATGTTTATATGATTTCTTGAAATTTCTTGACATGAATTTGTGTTCTTATGAGTTTTAGAAGATCATAGGAATTATGTGTAACCTCCATGTGTGTTTAATTCATGATCTTAATGGCAATGATGGTGCCCATAACTTGTCCTCAAGTTATGGATAACCAAAAGTCACTTCTTTGAATTGTGATTAAAGAACTAAAGAGGTTTCATAAAATGAATAGTCTTCATTTTATGAACCATTAAAACTCATAAGTTACAAATTGAAGAGACTTGGAATAGTTTTAAATCTTGCCCTCAAGTTTTGGAATTTGAAAAGTCTTACACTTTAATACTTTAATTCCAAATTAAACCTTAGATTTTTAAAAGGTTTAAAAATCAACACTTATACTATTATTATAATTTTATTATATAGATATGTATAAGAATATGTCATTCTTACCGCAAGTAGGCCTCATTCACGAAGCCGGTCTATAAGGGGGGTATAAGGTTGTTGCTTATAAAATGGTGACTTAATGGGTGTCCACTCTCACCCACCGCTTCCTTGATCTGTGGAGGGTCGTTAGCCGAACGGGTAGGATACGACTTTAAATACTCATTAAAAGTATAATGAATTGTAAAGTAACTATACATTATAAATTCCCAATCTTAGTTACTTTAGGAAAATGTGAAATTGGTGCTAGCCCATAAAATTACACTTTGTACCTTACCAAGTCGTTAGTGGAGCGTGTGTGGTTAACCGACACACTAACATGGACTAGTAAGTGTGGCAAAGGGTAACTTGACTTTATTATAGATCGGTGGAGCGTGTGCGGTTAACCGGCACATCGATTAGGTAATATTGTTGAGGGTACCAAGTCAATTTGTATGGTTATTCACACCTTGTTTGTGATCATCGGCATCCGAGTCACAAACTTGAGAGGGCACAATCGAGATTCAAACATGCCATTGAAAAGTTCAATGTATCTCAAAAGATCTAGGAGTTTCAAAACCAATAAAACCTAATAATAAAATATTTCGTTCTTATGGTGGAAATTGGTAAATCGTCATTTACCTACCTTCAAATATTTTATAGTGTGGATTACGGCATCCCTCTTCCAAATATAAATAGTTTGTTGGATCCTAGCCTTAATATTTCATTTGGGTGAATTATTAAGGATTCCTAATCTAATGAAACTTGTCTTTCTTTCCTTTCAGATGTCTTCCAACAATGCTTCTGGCTCAAACCCAACAAGCTCCTTTTCCCTTATGAACTTGTGTGGTAAGGTCATCTTTGATGGATCCAATTTCAATGAGTGGATCAGAAACATCAGAATGATTACCCGCTATGAGGACAAAGAATATGTCCTTGATAGGAAGATTAAGGTTGGGAATGAAGCCACTGCTACTCCTGAAGAGTTTGCGGAGTTTGTTGCACATGAAAAGGATGCTACTAAAGTAGCATGCATCATGATGGCCACCATGACTCCTAAACTTCAAAAATCCTATGAAGATTTCTACCCCTATGAGATGCACCTGGATCTGATGGAAAGGTACCATCAGAGCGCGCGTCAGGAGAGATATGAAATCATCTCCTCCATGATAACCGCAAGGATGAAGGATGGTGAACCCATCACCGGTCACTTGCAGAAGATGCAAAGGTTCGTTGACCGGTTGCTGAAGCTAAATGTTGACTTCCCTGAGGAAATGGCGATTGACATCATTCTCCATTCCTTACCTCCAAGTTATGATCAGTTTCGTATGACTTATCACATGAACAAGGAGGAAGTCACACTTAGCAAACTTCAAGGACTCTTAAGGACAGCTGAAAATGGCCTTAAGGGTAAAGCGGTTGCTACTTCTACTCCTTCAACAGCCCCTGTTCTGGCTATTGGGCAGGGAAAGGGTAAGAAGAGGAAAAGCCCTTCAAAGGGTACCAAGGGTAAGACTCTTGATGGTTCCTCTTCAAGTGGGACAAAGAAAGGTCCCATTACTCCTTCTTCAAACCCAAAGGAAGCACAATGCTTCTATTGCCAGGATAAGGGACACTTCAAGCGAAGCTGCCCCAAATATCTGCAAGATGTAAAGGATGGGAAGGTTAAACCCACCCATGCAGGTATTTACACAATATTGTCTAACAACTCATCTAATGCTAATTCTTGGGTGCTTGATACAGGTTGTGGTATTCACATTTGTACTGATTTACAGGCACTAAGAAGAAGTGAGCAAGTGGAGCACGGGAAGATAAACTTAGTCATGGGCAATAGGAAAGCATCACCTGTTACCAAGATAGGAGTTTATTCTTTATTGCTTAATAATGGGTTAATGTTAGATTTGAATAAGTGTTGTTACTCGCCCGAAATGGCGAGAAATATTATTTCTTTTCATGGCTTGTACAAACAAGGTTTTTCATTTTCATTTGACAATAAAAATGGTTCTATTAATGTTTATTACAATGATGTATTTTACTTTAAAGCATTACCTTGTGATGGTGTATATGAAGCTGTGAATGTTGTAGACAATCTAGGAAATAATGTGTTGTGTATTGATTCTTCAGATAGCTTGGATAAAGCATCCTTGTGGCATTGTCGTCTTAGACATGTTAACAAGAAGCGCATAGGCCAACTCCAAAAGGCTGGAGTCTTGGAATCATTTGACCTCAAGTCAGATGATAGTTGCGAATCTTGTTTACTTGGAAAAATGACAAAATTACCCTTCACATGTACTTGTGATAGGGGTGAAGGTTTGTTGGACCTTGTACACACGGATGTGTGTGGGCCCTTCAGAGTTGCTACAAGGGATGCTAATCGCTATTATGTGACTTTTACTGATGATTACAGTAGATATGGATATATTTACTTAATCAAGCATAAGTCAGAAACCTTTGAAAAGTTCAAAGAGTTTAAGCAGGAAGTTGAGAATCAATTAGGCAGGAACATCAAGATGCTCCAATCCGATCGGGGAGGAGAGTATCTTAGCATTGAGTTCCTTGACTATCTTAAGGAATGTGGGATTGTCTCACAATTGACACCTCCCAGGACACCACAGTTGAATGGTGTGGCTGAGAGGCGCAATCGAACCTTGTTGGATATGGTTCGTTCCATGATGAGTCGAGCTTTGTTACCAATCTCTTTCTGAGGGTATGCTTTAGAGACTGCCGCCCATATCCTTAATCTAGTCCCTACTAAAAAGGTTGCCAAAACACCTCACGAGATGTAGACTGGGAAAGTTCCCAATTTGGACCACATAAAGATTTGGGGTTGTGAAGCTTTCGTGAGGCGTGAGACTCATGATAAGCTTGAACCTCGAAGTGAGAGGTGTATTTTCATCGGCTACCCAAAGAGATCCTTTGGTTACCTCTTCTACAGACCCAGTGATAATGTGGTCTTTGTAGCAAGAAGAGGAGTCTTTCGTGAGAGAGAATTTATAAGCCAAGGGGACAATGGGAGGCAAATTGACCTTGAAGAGATTCAAGAGTCAAGCGGTGAAGGAACCTCAAATACTATCGACCAACCTGAGGAGGAAACTCCTGTTGAGCCGATAGATGAGTCTGTACCTACAAGACGTTCCACTAGGGTGAGGAACACACCTGATTTTTATTATGGTTATCACATCACCACTGAAGGTGATACATTTATTAGTGATAGTACACTAATAGATTTAGATGAACCTAATAATTACAGGGAAGCCATGGCAGGCCCTGAGCCTGCTAAATGGAAGGAGGCTATGGACAGCGAGATTCAGTCCATGTATGACAATCAAGTGTGGAACTTGGTTGACAATGTACCAGGTCGTAAGACAGTTGGGTGCAAATGGATCTTCAAGAAGAAGACCGACATGGATGGGAAAGTACACACTTATAAAGCACGACTGGTTGCGAAGGGCTTTACTCAAACTCCAGGAGTTGACTATGATGAGACCTTCTCACCAGTAGCTAAGATTAAGTCTATTAGAGTGTTGTTAGCCATAGCTGCATTTCATGATTATGAAATATGGCAAATGGATGTCAAAACCGCTTTCCTTAATGGGAAGTTGGCTGAGGATGTTTACATGGCTCAGCCAGAGGGTTTTGTCGATCCAAAATACCCTAATAGAATGTGTAAGCTTGAGAAATCCATTTATGGATTGAAACAAGCGTCTCGCAGATGGAATCTTTGCTTTGATGATAAGGTCAGAGAGTTTGGCTTCTCTAGGAGTGAGGATGAGTCATGTATGTATGTTAGGGCCAGTGGGAGTATAGTCAGCTTTTTGGTGTTGTATGTGGATGACATACTTCTCATAGGAAATGACATCCCAACTTTGCAAGAGGTTAAGTCTTGGCTTGGGAAGTGTTTCGCTATGAAGGACCTTGGGGAAGCTGCCTATATCCTAGGGATAAGGATATTAAGAGACAGGAGTAAGAGACTAATTGGACTTAGTCAGAGTACTTATGTGGATAAGGTACTGAAGAGGTTCAGTATGCAAGATTCCAAGAAAGGAGAATTACCAATCCAGAGTAATGCCAAGCTAAGTAAGACTCAGAGTCCGAGTACAGAGGCTGAGATAGATGAAATGAGTCATATACCATATGCTTCCGCTGTGGGCTCGATCATGTATGCTATGACTTGTACTCGCCCTGATGTGGCCTTTGCCTTGAGCATGGTCAGTAGATATCAAGGGAACCCTGGCAAGGCACACTGGACAGCGGTAAAGAACATTCTCAAGTATCTGCGGAGGACTAAGGACTGGGTCCTTACCCTCGAAGGCAGTGATGACTTGAGAGTGGAAGGATATAGTGATGCTAGCTTTCAGATTGATAGGGATAATTTCCGCTCTCAGTCAGGCTGGGTCTTTATCCTAAATGGAGGGGCAATTACTTAGAAAAGTTCCAAGCAGGAGACAGTAGCTGATTCAACTTGTGAATCAGAGTACATAGCAGCAAGCGAGGCAGCAAAAGAGGCGATATGGCTAAAGAACTTCATCGGAGACCTTGGAGTTGTACCAGCTATAAAGGAGCCAATGGAAATTTTCTGTGACAGCGAAAGTGCGGTTGCTTTGGCTAAAGAACCAAGAGATCACGAGAGATCTAGGCACATTGATAGAAAATACCATTTCATCAGACATAGAATAGAAGAAGGACTCCTCGTGGCAAAGAGGGTATCATCAGATGAGAACCCGACAGATCCCCTCACAAAGGGACTGAGCAGGGTTAAGCATTTACAGCATGCGAGGCGCATTGGGCTAAAGGATGATATTAGTTTCAATAATTAGATTCCTGAAACTTGTAAAATGTAATTGACATTTGATGATAAATAAAAGTTGTTATTTATTTATGAGTAAGGTGTTACTATCTTGTGTTGATTGTTTACTATGTTTCAATTTTGCATGTTTTTACTTCCAGAATAATTATGTTATTATTCAAACCATCCACAGTCAGTCAAACTTTGGAAGTAAGTATTGATTTAAGACTATCATGAATTTGGCTTGTATGATTTGTCTAAAGTGCTTTAGACAATGCAATGGTTGCTACAACATTCATGAGTACTCATAAGGGCTGAGTATTGGATCCAACCCGCGCTCACTTGCATCACTTCATGGAATTTATCTCGAGTGATCGTGAGACGGTAATATCATATGAATCTTCAAACCTAGAGATATGAGTTGTTGACTATGAGTTGGTTATTCATTGATTGTACGAAAACGCATCGGTAACTCGATGTTATAAAACGTGCCTTTGTGAATAATTCAACAAGTAGTTAGTACAAGCATATCAGTCGAAGTTTATCTGTTCCTTCTAGAAATAGAAGCGATATCTGGGCCCCTCGATGATTTGGTTTTGACTTATGTACCGGGACCGGTCAGAACCTAATTGATGTGTTCAATTTAGTTCTATGTCAAAACAAATCAGAGATCGAGAAACAAATGTTGGACAATAAGTAAGACCATGTTCCATGTGTTTGTCCGGCTGAAATCATGAGAACAGAGGATTATATGATCACTTATCTTAAATGGCGCATCATCATCATCTTAGTTCCGAGAGACTTTGAAAGAGCTACGATTGCTAGTCGGGTTTTGAAGTCGTATTTGCAAATATAGTTATTAGACTTATCCAAGTGGGAGACTGTTGGATATAGTGTCTAAGTCCATAACTTTATTTGGTATGAACTTGACCCGACCCGGCATGGTCCATTTGGGTTGCATGGCATTGCAATACTTGGATAGACTAAATGAGAGAATAAGGCACTTATGATTATTAATATATTATAAGTTTTAATATATTAATAATAGTATTATTTAATTAGTATTGATCAAGTATTAATCTAGTATTAATCTAGTATTAATTTGGTGATCAAAATGAGACTAGTTAAATATATAGGGTTGATTATGACAATCATCAATTCTTTTATGGTGGATTAATGATCCATGGTTTATGGGTTTGGTTGTAACCATATGGAGCTCCATGGATAGTCCATGGGAGTTACAAACCCATAGGTCATGAGAAATGAACAGTCATGACAATTAGGGTTTACATTTGTAACTCCTAATTATGACACACTATAAAAGAAACCCTATAGCATGCAAAATGTGCACTAAGTGCTTCTAGAGAGGGCATAACCGATTTTGAGGCTAAGTGACATTCTCTCAAGTTATTCCAAGTTTTGTGGTGTTGTGTGAAGCATTTGAGGCACAACATTTGGGGTGCTAGGCTCACAAAGTCTTGAAGGAATCCAAGCAACAACAAGGTATGTATTTCTACTAGTTTTTATGTTTTATGTAATCCCCATGCCATGCTAGTTAGGAAATAACCTTGAAAAAGAAATTTGCATGTATATAGAGAAAACATAGATTCAAGGTTATTAGGGTTGCATGTACACTTAGGAAGTGTTAGAATGCTCAAAACCCATCAGATGACACCCCTAAGTGCTTGGCCAAGCCTGGACTGATTTGATTTGTTCAATTAGTCTGTTGTCATAAATTGAAAAATCGGGAAACAACAAATGGACAGAGAGAATGATTATAATCCATGTCTCAGTCCATATGATATCTAGAATGGAGGAACATATGATCACTTATCTAATGGACGCATCATTGATTTGTTCAGAGTTCGACAATGGCTTTAAGAGCTACGATTGTTAGTCGGGTTATGAAGTCATACTTGCAATAATAGTTTTAGACTTATCCAAGTGGGAGACTGTTGGATTAGATGTCTAAGCCCCTAACTATTATTGGTATGTACTTGACCCGAGAATATCATGGTCCATTTAGGTTGCATATCATCAGGACAATTTGTTAGGATGGACTCTTGAGAGAAGGTTATATATGATTTGTTAATATATTATAAGTACTAATATATTAATATGAAATCATATGGTTTTAATTAGTATTGATCAAGAATTAATTTAGAATTGATTTAGTGATCAAAAAGAGACTAATTAAATCTATGGGGACTAATTATGTTAATTAGTTATATTTATGTTTGTTGGGCTTATGATCCATGTTGGACCAAGTTTATGTATGGATACATAAAGAGTTGGTCCACATGAACCATGGATCATAAGACCCATGGGTATGGATTTGGGTTATATCCATGACCCTAGAAATCACACATATAAATGCATACTTCATTGCCCAAAACTGTGACTTGTGTATTCTTGGAGTTCATGGTGGTTTTGGGTGCATGGAGATTCTCTCTCAAGTTCCTCCTTTGTCCATGATGTGTTGTGATTCCACTTGAGGCTTCCACACTATTGGGGCTAAGCTCTTAAGGCTAGATACATCAAGACTTCAATCTCCAACATAAGGTATGTTATCTTAACTAGATTCTTGTGTGGTATATGAAAATTGTATGCTAGTTATAGGTTTAATACCTTGGAAACTCCATTGCATGTATAATTAGTGAAAACATAGATCCAAGGTATCTAGGGTTGCATGAACACCTTAAGAGTGTTAGAATGCTCAAAACCCATCAAATTTTGTACTTGATGACCTAAAGGTAGTGTCTCTAGACCTTAAGGCGAACACTACTGTCACTAAGGTTAAGGTTGTGTGCGGTGCATTTGGCCTTGTAAATCTTAGGTTGTCTTGGGAATTTCTCCCTACATAATTCTGAGCTAGTGGTATGCTGACTTTGGCTCGTTCCTTGAAGTTGGTTGAACGGATCATCGGTTCGAAATATGGGATATTGACCCTTGATGATGGGTTTGTTTATCTTTTGGCAGTCATTAGTCATATGGACACTTCGCCTTTCCACTTTGCGATCCAGATGGGTGCTCTCTGGGGTTAGAGGCTCGGTCTGATAACTTTCCTTACTTGTTACATCGTTCCATCGGCTGGACAATTTCTATATTTATATTTGTGGTAAGTGGTATTGGGGTTTTGGCTACAGGAACGGTTCCAAGAGTCTAGTCGATTCTGAACTCAACTTGGCATATGGGTGATATTTCTGAAAGATCTTCTGGGAATACATCGGGAAGGTTACAAACTTCTTGTTGGTCGGACTTCCGGAACATCCTCGATGTTTTCCGCTTCTTGTCTCTCAACTACTGCATGGGTTAGAAAGGCATGGTACCCCTTGCGTGGGTACTTCTAGGTTTTGACATGAGAGACGATTTGGAGGTTTGTCGTTATAGATTGAAAGGGTTTCGTTAGTCGGTCGGTTAAGGAGAAGGGTCTTTTCGTAGCACATGAAATTGGTAGGGTGAGGACCAAGTCAATCCATGTCAAATGACGACGTTGGAACTTCTTATTGTAACATGTGTTAAGTCGATTTGGAAGGGGTGATCTGGCTAGAGAGAAGTCAAGGTAATGACTTGTTACCTTCAAGATGATGCTAAGATAAAGTAGAAATCAGATCCACAAGCTTCTGCTTGCTCCAAGCTCCTTAGAATTCAAGCCCACTTCACAAAATCCACCTTCCAAGCTTCTTAACACACGAAAATGGAGAG
Organism: Lactuca virosa; assembly: GCF_052849685.1. NCBI lineage: Eukaryota > Viridiplantae > Streptophyta > Magnoliopsida > Asterales > Asteraceae > Lactuca > Lactuca virosa. Next base: position 238,681,986 of record NC_136434.1, on the reverse strand, counting down.
TAGAGGCGATTATGGTTTTCTAAGCTCAAGGGGTACGGTAAGGGAGACAGAGGGGGGATAATGACCCTTTAAATAGGGTGTAGAACCCTAGAAATTAGGGTTTCATTTTCAAGCTCCTACTCGTCGAGTTGGGATCCTCCAACTCGTCAAATAGACCTCCTAAATCATGCGGCCTGACCCGCTTCTACACGACGATTTGGGGCATCCAACTCGTCGAGTAGGTCTAAGAATATGAATATAAGCTTTAAATTTGTATACATGGGAGTCGGGGTGCTACAATTCTCCCCCACTTGAAAAAACTTTTTGATGGCAAGTTTTTGAGTTCTAAAACTTGATGGCAAGTTTTGTAACTCTTCAAAACATTTAGATCAATTTTTTAAAGTAATAAAATAATCATATTATTTATCTTTTACCAATTTGACCTAATGCAACTCATGTGACAAGATAATTTCAAATCAAAAATTACAAATAATTAGCTTTATCATATAAACTAGTAATTATCTTAAATTTGATAATTTATCTTTTAATTGGATGAAGATAATCATTATCATATCAGAAAAATTAGATTTTATGATACAAAACAGTTTAGGGTAATGATCCTAGTCCAATTCTGGCAAAAAAAAAACCCGAAAAACTGCCAACTGATGATCCAACTCGTCAAGTTCATCACCAAATGACCCAACTCGTCGATTCCACTAATGGGACTCGTCGAGTCCACTATCTAGACAACAATTTTTCAATTTTTTCAACTTTGCATAATTAACCAATTCATCAATATAACAGAAAACACCCATGGCTCTGATACCATTGTTGGGTTTTGTGTACTATACCACTCCTATGGTGCACATACAAACCTAATGCATTGGATTTAAGTTTTCTCTAGTTATAAAGCATGAAACCTATAATTAACTAGCATACAACTTGGATACTTGAAACATAAAAACTAGTTAGAAGAATACCTCTTAGTTGTAGCATGTAGAATTTGGCCTTTCAAGAGCTTAGCACCTCAAGTGTGATGCCTCAAATGGTTCACAAAACACCATCAACAATTAGAGGACTTTGAGAAAGAGGCTATGAGGCACAAAATCGGCTAGGGTTCTTGTTGAAACTCTTGGGTGTCGATTTTGGAGCTAAGGGTTTACATATATAGTGTAGAATTCCAAGGGTTACTTATAAACCCTAATCCATATACTTAGGCTTATGATCCAATAACTCAAATGGACTAACTCTTCATGGACTCTCATATAAAATTAGTCCATCATGGATCAATGGCCCAAACCATATGTATCGTTGATTTACATAATCAATCCCTATTAATTTAATTAGTCTCTTTTGATCACTAAATTAATTCCAAATTAATTCTTCATCAATACTAATTAAATAATATGATTTCTCAATTAATATATTATACTTATAATATATTAATAAATCACAAATAACCTCTTTCTCAAATATCCATCCTATTAAATTGTTTTGGTGAATGCAACCCAAAATGGACCATGCAACTAACGGGTCAAGTACATACCAGTTATAGTTATGGGCTTAGACACCTAATCCATCAATAACATCATATCCCTTCACCGTCCTCGGCAGCTTCATGATAAAATCCATCGTGATCTGCTCCCATGTCCACATGGGAATCTCCAGAGGTTGCAGCTGACCGTGCGGCCTCTGATGCTCGGCCTTGACCATCCGGTAGGTCAGGCACCTCTCAACATACCATGCAATCTCCCTCTTCATGCATGGCCACCAATAACTCAATTGCAAGTCCTGATACATCTTGGTGGCCCCCGGGTGAATAGAGAAGCGAGACTTATGATCCTCCTCCATAACAATCTGTCTGACCCCACCAGACATCGGAACCCAGACCCGAATGCAATGGGTCAATAACCCCCGACTATCCTACACAAACTGGGTGTTCTCACCCCTAATCCTATCAAGCTTCCAATTCTCCTGTCGTATACCCTAAGCCCGAGCTTCCCTAATCAAACTCACCAGTGGAGAATCCACTGATATCCTCATACATGTCGCTGGAGTAGAAGATCCAACTGACTTGCGGCTCAGAGCGTCCGTAACCACGTTCGCTTTACCAGGATGGTAAAGGATCTCCCAGTCGTAATCTTTGACCTCGTTAAGCCACCTGCGTTGTCCCATGTTCAGGTTCGGCTGATCCATAATGTGCCTCAGACTCCTGTGGTCCGTGTATATGGTGCATCGGACCCCATAGAGGTAATGTCTCCAAATCTTGAGAGCGAATATCAGTGCTCCCAACTCCAGATCATGAATAGGGCATCTCGTCTCATGCAGCTTCAACTACCGCGATGCGTAGGCTATCACCCGTCCTCTGAGCATGAGGATAGCTCCCAGCCTCGTGATGGATGCATCACAGAACACTACAAAATCCTCAACTCCCTCCAGGAGAGTCAAGATTGGAGTCTCAAAAAGTAGTTGTTTGAGGGTCTCAAATACCCTCTGCTGCTCAGGGCCCCACCGGAAATCCACCCCCTTCCTCGTCAGACGAGTGAGGGGTACTGCAATCTTGGAGAAATCATGTATGAATCTGCGGTAGTACCCAGCCAATCCCAAGAAGCTCCTGATGTTCGAGGGAGATTTCGGAACCTCCCACTATATAATCGCCTCGATCTTGGCCGGGTCGACCAAAATCCCCTCCTAGTTAATGAGATGTCCAAGGAACTGAACCTCTCGTAACCAAAACTCGCACTTCGAGAACTTGGCATAAAGCTGCTCTTGCCTCAAGACTCCCAATAGCCCCCGAAGATGCTCCTTGTGCTGCTCCCTGGTCTTAGAGTACACCAAGATATCATCTATGAACACGATGACTGAGCGATCAAGCATCGGTCTGTAGACCCGATTCATCAGGTCCATAAATACTTCTGGCGCATTGGTGAGCCCAAACGGCATCACCACGAACTCGTAATGTCCATAACGAGTCCGAAACGCGGTCTTCTCCACGTCCTCCTCCCTAACCCTGACCTGGTGGTACCCAAGCCTCAGGTCTATCCTGGAGAACCAACATGCTCCCTGCAACTGATCGAAAAGATCATCTATCCTCAGGAGTGGATAATGGTTCTTCACCGTCAACTTGTTCAACTCCCGGTAGTCAATGCACATCCGGTGTGAACCATCCTTCTTCCTGACAAAGAGAATCGGTTTCTCCCCACGGAGAACTGCTCGGACGAATGAACTGCTTGTCCAATAGTTCCTGCATCTGTGATGACAGTTCCTGCATCTCTGGTGGTGCCAATCGGTACGACGCCTTGGTGATAGGGGCCGCGCCTGGCACTAGGTCGATCCTAAACTCGACCTGCCTCTCCAGAGGCACTCCGGGCAACTCCTCCGGAAACACGTCAGAGAACTCCCTAACTACTGGAACCTTTGAAACCGTGGTCTGATCCCCGACCCACGTATCCACAACATACGCTAAATAACACGCACACCCGTGCTGAATGTATTGTCGAGCGCTAGCAGCTGAACAAAACCCTGATCCCAATCTGGTGCCCTCGTCGTAGATAATCAGTTCTCCCCCACTTGGGGTTCGAACTACCACCCGCTGACCCTCGCAGTCGATCATGGCACCGAAGCGACTAAGCCAATCCATACCCATAATCACACATACCTCCCCCATGGGGATCGGAATCAAGTCTATAGGGAAAGATACCCCAAAGGTCTCCAACACGCAACCCTAATGGACTGAAGAAGCGGACACTCCTGCTCTCCTACTGGAAAACTGAACTCCTTACTGAATGACTGAGAGACAAAATACCGACTCACCCTCGAGTCATATAATACCAAAGGAGGTAAGGAGTTCACTAAGAACGTACCTAATCATAGGTAAAACATATAAGCATAAAACAGATATAATCAATAAGATAAAGGGTAGAAACATACCAGCAACCACATTCGGTGCTGTCCTGGCCTCCTCGGCTGTAAGCTAGAAGGCGCTCCCCGAGCCTTTGGAGGCTCAGTTGTACCCTGACCCCCGTCAGTAATCCTCAGTGTAGCCGGCGCGGGAGCCAGTGCCGACTTGGCGGCTAGTAGGGGACACTGGGCATTCATATGGCCCACCTGCTCACAATGGTAAAAAAGTCTGACCCCAGAAGTTGGAGTTGCTGCCTGCAATCCCTGGCAAGGTGGCCTTGCTTGCCATATTTGTGGCACCCGCTCCCCGATCGGCAAACCCCCGAATGAGCCTTCCCGTACTTCACACAAGTGCGGACCGGCTGACCTCCAAAAGTAGAATCAACGGTCTTGGACAGCTTTGGCGCCGACTGTGACTGCACCGGGGCCTGCCTCTGCTTACGTAATTGTAACTCTATCTCAAGCTCACGCTGCCTAGCGGCCTCCTATAACTCTAGTAGTGTATCACAATGTTGGGTATCAACAAACTGACGGATATCGGTCTTCAGCATGCTCAGATAACGTGTCATCTGAGCCTGCTTAGAAGCAAACTTCAGGCAAAACATCTCCCTCTTAGTGAACATGCGGGTGATCTCTGTCACTGTCTCTGTACCCTGTCTCAGATCGAAAAACTCATGTGACAGCCATTAGCGCTCGACCCGTGGAATGTAGAGAGTGCAGAAAATCTCCCTAAATTGCTCCCAAGTAACCACGACTCTCTGATCATTAGTATAAGACGCAGTCATCAACCTCCACCAGTCCTTTGCCCCAGAACTCAGAAAGTTCAGGGCACATCTCACCTTCTGGTCAGCAGGACATGAGCACGTGAAGAAACATCCCTCCACATCGGACAGCTACCTCATGGCTATGATTGGATCCTGACTCCCATCGAAGGTCGGGGGCTTCGTGTTATCAAAGTCCTGGTACTGAAAAGCTCGCCATGTCCTTGTACCCGCAGCCGCCACTGCTGTAGAGGCTGCAACAACCGCAGCCTCAGCAATGGTTGCGTATCTGTCATCAAAATACTCCATCATGGCAGCCTTGACAGACCCAAATGTCTCTGGAATCTGACCCCGAATTATCTCGACCACCTCCTCGCGGATGATCTCCCTGACACGATCCTCTATTAATGTTGGTCTATCCTGGCCGATAGTCTTGGGCACTGTCAGGGTGCTGATCCTGATCCGGATCCAGTCACAAATCAGCTCGTAACCACCATACTAAAAATACACCAGGAAAATATCAGATAATCTACATAAATAACAGGTAACCAACTCCCAACTAAACCCTAGGGGTTGTGACTTCCTTGCTATGCGTATGGGTCCTATGCTTTCAGTAGTAGGGGCCCATACTACCTTCCACACCTACCCATATTTGTCTCAAGTATCATCACAACACCCTAACAATATACATATGCATGGCGATCGCTCAATCCTCACTCCTAGAGGAAGACTAAATATCTCATTCCTGGCCGGCTGACCCCGCATAACTCATCCGTCCTATCACTAACTGCCTCACGACCCTCTATTGGTGCCAGATGACTATCGCATGAATACAATCACATACCCCACAGTTTAAACAATCTTAGGATAAAAGATTCAATCCCACAACGGTTGGACTCAGATGAGAGCTGCGCAACAGGACCAAACGTATCAGGCTAAATTCCTTTAAACCATGAAATATATGACTTAGCGTATCCACTCAATAGCCAATTCACACGCGAAAGAGTCACATATCATCTCAACAATAGTACCCTATAGGAACTCAGGCATCATATAATCAGGCAATTGTATCATGCAATTCCTAAAGATCCCTAGCCTATCACTAGCATGTTGTTCTAACATATCATAATATCAAATATTCGTATGGTATTTTGGGGTCTACATATTGGCTCCAGCTGATCGTACACTCTGCATCCTCCTTTAGTATTTTGAAAAGCATTTGAAACTCATTTTGAAAATCTTTTCCGTGGTTTGACACTAGTTTCACACGAGTGTTTCTCCAATTCACTCAAACCAATGCTCTGATACCAACTTGTAACACCCATAAAAATTAAGCCAATTTAACACTTTTTCAACCATTCAAAACCATTAAGTTATTACAAAGTGTTTTCAAAATAGTTTAGACAATAGAGTATCCCATAAATCCAGATCATAAAAATGTGAGGAGGTCCACGATCACGCATTCGCCTTCCCGCGATCATTTGAAGTACCTGAAACAAAATCCAAAACTGTAAGCCCGAAGCTTATTGAGTTCCCCTAAAATACCCGCACAACCAGTAACACATATATAATAACAGCATACCATGGGCCCAATCAACCATCAGGTTGGAATGCCCCAGGCCGTTAACCATCGGGTTGGAATGCCAACATACTATGGGTGCAGTCATCCTCGGGATGAAATACCCTCAGCCCACAACCATCGGATTGGAATGCCCACATACTACGAGTCCAATCATCCTCGAGATGGAATACTCATGGCCCACAACCATCGGGTTGGAATGCCCCGTTCTGTTGGCTCTCACACAAAGTAGATAATCCTCAACCACCAATCAAACATTTGCACATATATCACATAATCACATAACAGTCTATAGACAGACAAACTAATTTAACAGATCATAACATCATAATGACATCCTATCTACCAGGATACCGATCTAACATATCATAATAGCATAATATCATCCTATCTACCAAGATAATGATCTAACATATCATAATAGCATAGTAACATCCTATCTACCAGGATACTAATCTAACAGATCATACGATATTCGAGCATATAACATATCAAGATAGCAATCCAAAAGGGTCGGCCTTGGTGCCTTAGACCCTTGAGTATAGTGAGGAAAGATCACCTCACAAGTAGCTCGGGATTATAATGTCAACTCTCCGAATAAAGCTCCACACTAAATCACCTACATCCACCAGTGATCCACTTCCATAATTTTAAAATTTACTAAAATACCCCCAGAAGTCAAACTGGTCAACCCTTGGTCAAAGTCAATGTCAATGGTCAAGGACAGCAGTCCATGTTGACCCAAATCGTCGAGTGTAGCCCAATGACTCTTCGAGTTCTTCCAGAACTCGAGAAATCATGAAAACCCTAGTTGACTCGTCGAGTTTCCAGACAACTCGTCGAGTCCATGCGGTGTCCAAATGTCGGGAAAACCCTAACTAACTCGTCGATTCATCTCACTAACTCACCGAGTCCATGCAGAAACCAAAAACAGCCAATCTTCTTCTGACTCATTGATCTGACCATGCAACTCGTCGAGTCCCTTTAGTCTATTTCTCATTCAGACGTTTTTAAGCTACCCCAAAGCTCCAAATTGTAGATCTAGTTTCCTAAGGTTAAGTTATCATGTAAGGTTGCAAACTTTACATGCATGCAAGGTCTTAAAGGCCAAAACCAAGCTAAAGAAGATGTTTTAGGTAAGGAGAAGGCCATAAATTTTTAAAGACTAGAAATAGCCCTAAACCTTTGCATGAAGAGATCTAGCTAGAGAAAAGTCAAGGTAACGACTTGTTACCTTCAAGATGATGCTAAGATGAAGTAGAAATCAGATCCACAAGCTTCTCCTTGCTCCAAGCTCCTTAGACTTCAATCTCTCTTCACAAAATCCACATTCCAAGCTTCTTAACACATACAAATGGAGAGTAGACGCGCTTAGGGTTTTCTGAGCTCAAGGGGGACGGTAAGGGAGGCAGAGGGAGGCTAATGACCTTTTAAATAGGGTGTAGAACCCTGGAAATTAGGGTTTCATTTTCCAGCTCCTACTCATCGAGTTGGGATCCTCCAACTCGTCGAGTAGACCTCCTAAATCATGCGGCCTCATCCGCTTCTACACGACGAGTTGTGGCATCCAACACATCGAGTAGGTCTAAGAATATGAATATAAGCTTTAAACATTTATACCTGGGAGTCGGGGTGTTACAATTCTCCCCCACTTGAACTAGACTTCGTCCTCGAAGTATGCTGTGGTAAATAACTCGGGGTAATGCTCCCGCATCTCTGCCTCCGGCTCCCAAGTCCACTCGGATCCCCTCCGGTGCTGCCACTGTACCTTTAACAAAGGTACTTCCTTGTTTCGTAGAACCTTCACTTTCCTCTCAAGAACGACCATTGGCTTCTGCACGTAATTCAGGTACTCGTGGACCTGTATATCGTCCAATGATACCACTGCCTCCTCATCTAATATGCACTTTCGTAGCTGTGACACATGGAAAGTGCTGTGGATCTGACTAATCTCCTCCGGGAGATCCAGTCTATACACTACCTTGCCAACCCTGACAATGATCCTGAATGGCCTGATGTATCAGGAACCCAATTTCCCCCTCTTCCTGAAGCGAATCACACCCTTCCAGGGTGAGACCTTCAGTAATACCATGTCTCCCACCTAGAACTCCAGCTCAGATCTGTGTCTGTCGGCGTAACTCTTCTGCCGACTCTGAGCGGTTTGCAGCCGCTGTCTGATCTACTGAATCCCTTAGTAGTCTGCAGTACTACCTCTGTCCGTCTCATCACCCTGTGACCGATCTCACCCCAACAGACTGGGGTGCGACATCTCTGTCCATACAATAGATCATATGGTGGAGCACCAATACTGGAATGAAATTTTTTATTGTAGGAGAACTCAGCAAGGGGTATGTAGGAGTCCCAGCTCCCACCGAAGTCAAGAACGCAGGCTCTCAGCATTTCCACGAGAGTCTGTATGGTCCACTCATTCCGGCCGTCTGTCTGCGGATGATAGGTTGTAATGAAGTGCAGCCGCGTGCCCAGTTCCTCATGGAACTTCTATCAGAAACGGGACGTCAACCGAAGATTTGGGGCATCCAACTCGTCTAGTAGGTCTCAGAATATGAATATAAGCATTAAATTTTTATACCTGGGAGTCAGGGTGTTATAGTTGCTTTCTCGAATAGCAAGATTCTAGCCTCACACTATCAAGCTAAGAAGAAGTTGAGAAAGACAGGTTAGGATATCAATCCATCCACGCTTGCAAAAATGGTTGTGGTTTGTTTTGGAAGGAGAATGATTCCATGTAGAATTACCTGATTTGTAGGCAGAGTAGATGGGTTAATGCAACTACAAAGGGGAAGAAAGTACCATAAAAAGTATTGTGCTACTTTCCTTTGACTCTAAGGCTTTGACGAATGTATAGCTCCAGATTAATAGCTAAAGATATGAGTTAGCATAATATTGGACGCTCAGTGGATGGTATGATGCGTCATCCAGCTGATGGGAAGTCATGGCAAGATTTTGATCAGAGATATCCAGAGTTTTCCAACAAACCTAGAAATGTTCGTCTAGGTTTGGATGTTGATGGCCTTAATCTATTCGTAAACTTTAATATGTGATTTCGGCCTTAGTGGACTAATCCTTAGAGTTTTCGGCGTTAATGGACTTACCTTTGGAGTTTTCGGCCTTAGTGCTTTCTAGGCTTTGGGATTTCGGTCTTACTTCATACCCTCATAGTGATTTCATTTTTGAATCACCCACTAAGGAGGTGATTTCGGTCTAGTACTTCCTAACCATTAAATGGGTGGGGTCGTAGGCTTAAGATTATAAGGCAAGGTATTAGTTCATGATTTATGCTTCAACTATTTGATTTTGTCTTGACTCGTTATAGTTTGTTTACTTTCATGAGCTTGTTATAAATATGATTTCTAAGGTATATATATATATATATATATATATATATATATATATATATATATATATATATATATATATATATATATATGAATCTATATACATACCCATACCACTAATGCCCTTATGGCTTTCAAAAGTTTATTTGCAACAAGGTTGCATTGTGAATTGACTTGCAAATGGTTACAATCTAGACCTTGCTTGATCCAAATCTTTCGGGTTGTCACATCATCCCCCTGTTAGAGGGAATTTCGTCCCAAAATTGGTATCTTGAACGGGTTCTTGGTAATCCTAAGGAAAACTTGGGGGTATTTCTGTTTCATCTGACTCTCGTGTTCCCAAGTGAATTTGGGTTCTTGCTTGGCGTTTCCAGCGGACTTTCGCTATTGGTATCTAACTTTGTTTCGTTCCTTTGATTTCCTTATCCATGATCCCCACATGTTCCTCTTTGGGGTGTCGGTTCTTGTTTACCTCGACTTCGTCGAGTGAGACTACAAGAGTTTCGGCAGACCAACACTTCTTAAGGTTGGACAAGTGGAATGTGGGATGTATGTCCCTGAGTTCTTGTGGTAACCGAAGTCTATAGGCTACTGGACCGATCCTGTTGAGGATCTCGAATGGTCTAATGTACCTTGTATTCAATTTTCCACGTTTCCCATGCGTGTTATCCCCTTCCGGGGTGAGACTTTAACCTCGCGCGGTCGTTGACTTGGAACTCCAAGGGTTTTCCTGTTGTTTATCCGCGTAGTTATTTTTTCGGTTCCTAGATGCCTTTATTCATTCTCGAATTTGAGCGATCCTTTGGGTTGTATCTTTGCTGATTTCAGGGTCTGTGATGGTGTTGTCGGGTGCTTGTCCTCTTTCTAACTGTGTGTCACCCACTTCAGTCTAGCTCAGGGGTGGTCTGCATTTGCGTCCTATAGGGTTTTAAGGTTTTGAACTTTCGCTTCCTCGATCTTCGGGGCGGATGTGAATGGATGGTCATGGTCAATGAAAATTGTGTACTTGACGTCCTAAAGGTAGTTTCTCAAGACCTTAAGGCGAACACTACTGTTACTAAGGTTAAGGTTGTGTGCGGTGCATTTGGCCTCATAAGTCTTAGGTTGTCTCGGGAATTTCTCCCTACAAAATTCTAAGCTAGTGGTATGCCGACTTTTGCTCGTTCCTTGAAATTGGTTGAACGGATCGTCAGTTAGGAATAGGAGTTATTGACCCTTGATGATGGGTTTTTTTGTGTTTTGGTAGTCATTGGTCATATGGACACTTCGCCTTTCCACTTTGCGATCCAGACGGGTGCTCTCTGGGGTTGGAGGCTTGGTCTGATAACTTTCCTTACTTGTTATATCGTTCAATCGGCTGGACAATTTCTATATTTACGGTGGTGCTAAATGGTATTGGGGTTTTGGCTACGGGAATGGTTCCAAGAGTCGAGTCAATTCCGAACTCAACTTGGCATATGGGTGATATTTCCGAAAGATCTTTTGGGAACACATCGGGAAGGTTACAGACTTCTTGTTGGTCGGACTTCCGGAACATCCTCGATGTTTTCCGCTTCTTGTCTCTCAGATACTGCATGGGTTAGGAAGGCATGGTACCCCTTGCATGGGTAGTTCTGGGGTTTGAAACAAGAGACGATTTGGAGGTTTGTCATTATAGATTGAGAGGGCTTCGTTAGTCGGTCGGTTAAGGCGAAGGGTCTTTTGATAGCACATGAAATTGGTATGGTGAGGACCAAGTCAATCCATGTCAAATGACGACATTGGAACTTCTTATTATAATAGGTTTTAAGTCGATTTGGAAGGGGTGATTGTTTAGAATGGTAGTGTATTCTATGTATATGTCTTTAATGCTTCCAATTTTATCCTTGTTATTATTACTGCGAATAATTTGTACCATAATTAGTGTGTACTAACAGTATGAGTGCTTCGATAAATAGTAATGAAATTTCGTAGTATGGTCCCTACTAGGTCCCTTTATAATCGTTTAGTGTAAACTAGTCGTATATAATTATGATTGAAAAGACAGTCGAATGAGTGATTATGTCCTAAGCCCACAACCAAACAAGGAACAGGAAGTAAGGTGGAATCACACATTCTAATTCTGTAGAATCTTAATTATAAATGACCCTAATGTTTACACCAGCCACCATAGATTACCTGTAAGAATCCTTAGTTTTTATATGAAGGATGTGATTTATTCGGGTGAGGGGGCAATTTATGACCATGATTTTTCGCGTTTCGAGATCTATGGTTGATGAACTTTAATTGGCACTAGTTTTAGTAAAAATTTAAGGCCTAAACATTGATGTTAGGAAACGTACCAATATTAATAGGTGGTTCTGGGAGAGTCTCTCTTGCAGTGATCATAAGTACCCTTCCATCACCACTAGCATTCCTTGCTCTTGGACAATCTCTCTTGAAGTGTCCAGTTCCACCACTCTCGTAATAAGCCGGGTTTACTCCAATGTCGGGGACTTGGGTGATTGGTTATGCTGGTGCCCTATAGAAACGGGCGGTGTGCCCCTTCTGTTGTAGTTTTTGCAGTGCATTTCCCGACAAACTCCCGTGTGATGGAAGTTTCATTTGTTACACTTTGGAAGATTCCCAACATATCGATTAAGGGGGGTGCTGGAGTAACATGGATAGTACCAAGAATAGTAGCAGCGTGGACTGCCACAGTTTGTTGCTTCTTTGAGGACTCTTGTGACGATTGGCCCTTCCTTTTGTTCCAAAACTTCTCTTTGTTGCCCCCTTCTTTGGGTTACTCGGAAATGGCTGTCATGAAGCCTTGGCGGACTCCAAGATACACGAGTATTTGTGCTAGATGTTTGGCATTGTCAAAAGTAAGTGGGTTTGCAACTATCACGTTTCCTTGGATCTAAGGAGATAGTCCCCAAATCTACCTTTCCACTTTCTTACTTTCCAGGGTGACCATCCCGGGACATAATATAGCTAGGACACTAAATCTGGCAGTATAAGTTGCAATGTCAGAGTCCTTCATTTTCAGACCCCAGAGTTCTTGCTCTAACTTTTGCACCTCACCTCTTGGGCAGTATTCTGCTAGCATCAGAATTTTTAAGTCTTCCCAGCTCATGGCGTTGACTATTGGGAGAGTCGATGAATTTACATAGCCATTCCACCAAGAGAGGGCTCTATCCATGAAAGTGCAAGCTGTAAATTTGACTTTCATAGTTTCAGGGCATGCACAGATTTCAAACACCAATTATGTCTTCTCGAACCAGCGTGTTAGAGCAATGACACCTCCGGTGCCATCAAAGGATTTAGGTTTGGCATTCGTAAAGTCTTTATAGGAACACTCTCTTGGGTGTCTGTGGCTTTCTTCGTGGTTAGAATTGTTGGCACCACTACCCGCCCCACTAGCACCACTTGCATTAATTTGTGTCATGACGGCTGCCACGACAGATGTTACTGCTGCTTGGAAAACAGTTGGATCATACTGTGGAGGTGGTGGCGGTGGTGGAGTTGGTGGTGTGTTGTTGAAACACCTGTTTGATTTATGTGGTGGCATCTTTTTCTATAAGGTTTAAAGAGGAAGTGATGATAAGTCCTCTATACTGGTCATGATTCAGGTGATATTGAACAAGATATATATTAGTTCCAAACGCGTCATATCCTGACTTTTATAGTGTCCTATTAAGCGATTTATAATAGAAGTCCACTAATATAAGTAAACAATCAAAATTTCAATTTATGATATTTAGCAACATTTCTAATGAATTTGTATAGTGTGACCCATACCTGGTCCTCCCATAATCACATAGTGTATACAAATTATATATAACCAAGATCAAATAGACATTCGAATAAGTGATCCTACTCTAAGTCCACAACCAAACAAGGAACAAGAAGTAAAGTGAAATCACAAATTCTAAGTCTATACAATCTTAATTATATATAACTCAAACGTATACACTTAACAATTATAGATCTACCAGCAAGGGTCCTTTGTTTTCACATGATTGGTTCTGGTAAGAAGGACCTTCTCGACTTTTAGTTTATATAACTATCGAGCCATGTATATTGTTGTTCTAGTGCCATAGTGCCATAAAATACTCCTATAATATTTTAACTTCATGTTTGGTTCTAGAGTTTCTCTTGTATATAGAGTTGGTAAGTTTTAGAATTGTTGCAACACCACGATCATTCCCAAACACATGTTGGTTGTATCTCAAATAAATATAGTTGATCAGGCTATATTTATCCCAGATACGATTACATAACTGTCTAGGCTTAACTGCAGTGTCGAACTTATCTAAATACTTTTATTATGCGTTCATTATGACACTGCCTTAACTTGTATTTACTTATACTTTACTTAAAATATTATTATATTTTTAAACGTATATATGTAGTCAGAGTGTTTTAGCCCTATTGTATTTATAGTTGTATATCTTTGTATGGTTTGATATACTAGTTCACTATAAAAAATGCTTTGATACCAATCTGTCACACCCCCAAACCAGAACAGCGGAAACGTCTGGGGCCGGATGGAGTGACTTCATATACAATAACATAACAATTGAATATAATTGAAGCATAGCAACACAAACATTCATACACTCAGATTTCAAGTATTACATTGTTTACAGATCTCTGTTTGTTCAAAAGTTGAATACAAATAACTGAAAAGTAAAAAACATGAAACGACGACGTCGGCCCTCAAGAAGGGTTGAATACCTGTCTACTAGTTTCCTTAGAATACAAGTGATTTTGAAAAGTGTCAACAATTAAGTTGGTGAGCTCATAAGCATTTTTGCGTGAGAAGGATTTGTAACGTTTCCGTGTAAAAATGATTTTTTGTATACATACAGAAAATCCGATATTTTCTTTAATATGTACTTTAATGTATGTATTTCCTTTGTATCCTTTCCTTGTAAAATGATAATGTATTTTTCCAGAAAATCCAATATTTTCTTAAATATGAACTGTAAATGTATGTATTTCCTTTGTATATTTTCCTTGTAAAATGATAATGTATGTTTCCAGAAAGTCAAATATTTTCTTAAATATGAACTATAGTCTTAAACCCTAAGACCAAAAATGTATAAGTATTTCTATATTAAACAATAGTATGTAGTTATATCTTTTTATAAAACTAATGAAGTGTAAGTTACCCCGTAAACCAAATCGTTTTGTCAATCCCTATGTGAGTTATTATAACCATGCTTAATATGACTGATATGCCTGAACGACGTTCTTCAGGCGTCGGAATTGGTAGACTTTTGTCACCCTAGACTTGCCGGTCTAACTGTAGCGAACAACTGAGGTGAAGGGTTGTTAATCCCGTATAGATCTATACACAACTATCTCGCTCTCCCTCAAGGATACTCTGGTTATAATGCAGGACTTAAGGTGTACATTAGGTAGGTACGTTGAAGGAGTGTCTCACAAGAGCATCAACAGATTCACTGCAACTATGACTCATTTTTCTTGTAAAATGAAATAATTATACCTTTGAATAATTATATGGTTCTTTTGAAATGAAAGTGTGGTTTTTAGACTCCTAAACTATACCAATTATAGTTTATCTTATATGTGTTGGGTTTTGAGCATTCTAACACTCCTAAGGTGTTCATGCAACCCTAAATACGTTGGATCTATAATTTCACTAATTATACATGAAATGGTGTTTCCAAGGTATTAAACCTATAACTCGCATATAATTATCATATACCACACAAGAATCTAGTTAAGATAACATACCTTATGGTGGATATTGAAGTCTTGATATATCTAGCCCTAAGAGCTTAGCCCCAATAGTGTGGAAGCCACAAGTGGAATCACAACACATCATGGACAAAGGAGGAACATGAGAGAGAATCTCCATGCACCCAAAATGTAACGACGTAAAATTTTCAAACAATTTTTCTCATTTTAAAAAAAAATATATCCCAATTCATCTTTCTCGAAATCACATATGTCTCAAGTGTCAACAATAAAACATAAATCCCAGAATCATAAAATAATCTCTCGCCAGTGTGTACAATCATGTCGGTGCCTTGTCGCGATCCTCGGAACTACCTGAAACACATAACACATAACACGGTAAGCATAAAGCTTAGTGAGTTCCCCAAAATACCACACACAGCTCATTAGCCACTCGAGGCTATAACTCAATAAGACCCTCCGGTCAATGTGTCTCAGTGGTAGACCTGGCAATTCCAGACACGAATACACGAATCTGTGAGAGACACGACACGACACGAATACATCTTGAAAATTGAGATAAAGCTTATTTCTCATCGTGTAATCGTATCGTATCAAATTCGTAGCCGACACGTTTTCATGACACGAATACACAAATTGCCAGGTCTACTCAGTGGGACCCTCGAGTCCCACAACTCAGATGGACCCTCCGGTCCCTCAACTCAGCAACTCAATATAATACACAGTAAGCATATCACAAAACAAATAGCATGATATCTCATAACACAGTTCATGCACATAAGACCCTCTGGGTACACATAAAATTACCACTCAAGGTAAGTATAGTGAGAAGACTCACCTCGTAAGCTAATGAATTAAAATCTCGTACTCGGGATCTCGATCTCTACTCACCGGTCTAGCCTCCGCCTAACACATAATAATTATCCCTAATTAATATTGGCCCTCAAGAAGCCAGACTAACCCTTCTACAACTCATAGAAGGGTAAAAGACCATTTTACCCCTCCAAGGCTTAATAGTCCTCAATCTTGACCAAACCCTAAAAGTCAACAAAAGTCAACAGCAGGGAGTACGCTGCGTGTTCCAACTCCCTACGCTGGGCGTACTGGGCTGCTATACAGAATCGGGGGTGCTCGACCCCTACGCTGCGCGTACTGGGGTTACGCCCAGCATACGCCCCAGTTTCACTCTTCTCACATTTATGGTCTTGATCAGTTAAGACATAAGCTCATATCTCAGATATGGACCTTCTAATGCCTCTTAATCCATAAAGTCATCGACTTTAAGCCTTTGCATGGCTGAAAAGTCACCATCCTCCAAAAATACACACTCTTTTGTCTCAAGGACCTCATAACTCATGCATGGAGTGATTTCACCAACCAAGATTGGATTTTTATGGCATAACACCACTCATATACTCAAAAGGGGTTGGTCCTAGACTCTAGAGTTCAAGATCTCATCAAGACTCCACCTTTATGGGACAAAACCCTAAAATGCTTAAATAACATGCTCATAAGAAAGGAAAGGCAAAGTCTGAAACTTTATACCTTAACAAGAAGCTTCCCACTCAGATTTGCTCAGATCTAGAAGCTTGGACTCCAACTCTCCTTCTTCAAGGCCTTCTCTTCTCTTCAAAACCACACAAACACTCTCTCAAGGCTCAAATACACACACACAAGCTCAAGGATGGAGGTTAGGGCACTCTTAGGGTTTTCTCTCTGGAAATGGTGGCCATAAATGAGGCCATCATGCTCCTTATATAGGGAACTCATCCCAAATTAGGGTTGCATTCTGGGCCTAGTACGCCCAGCGTACTCACGGGTACGCCCAGCGTACTAGGTGGTCTCCGTGTTACATGCACGCTGACGAGTACGCTAAGCGTACCCTCAGGTACGTCCCGTGTACTCGTTTTTCACTCTTTTATAAAGAAGGCCAAAAATGACAATAGCTCAAAAGATCAAGGTTCTCGAGGTATACCTGGACTCGGGATGTTACAATTCTCCCCCACTGGGATCAGACTTCGCCCTCGAAGTCATGCTCCTCAAATAGCTCCGGATGGTGCTCCCACATCTCGGACTCCGGCTCCCAAGTCATCTCGGACCCCTTCCGATGTTGCCACTGAACCTGAACCAGGGGCACCTCTTTGTTCCTTACCACTTTCACCTTTCGATCCATAATCGTGATAGGTCTCTCGATATAATTCAGGCTCGCATCCACCTGAATGTCCTCTAGTGGTACCACTGCCGTCTCATCGTCCACACACTTCCTCAACTAGGACACATGGAAGGTGTTATGGATCTGGCTCAACTCCGCATGTAGCTCCAAGCGGTATGCTACCTTACCCACTTTAGCGATCACCCTGAAAGGGCCGATGTATCGGGGCCCCAGTTTGCCCCTCTTCCTGAACCGTATTACCCCTTTCAACGGGGATACCCTCAGGAGAACGAAATCTCCAACCTGAAACTCAAGTTCGGATCATCGCCTGTCCGCATAACTCTTCTGGCGACTCTGAGCCGTCAGTAATATCTGTCTGACCTTCTGAACCTACTCAGTCGTCTTGAGCACTATCTCAGTTCCACCCATCACTCGCTACCCTACTTCTCCCTAACAGATGGGGGTCCGACACCTCCTCCCATAAAGGAGATCAAAAGGAGGCATGCCGATATTGGAATGGTGGTTGTTGTTGTATGAAAACTCAGGAAGGGGTAGGTATGTGTCCCAACTTCCACCGAAGTCCATAACACATGCTCGAAGCATGTCCTCGAGCATCTGAATCGTCCGCTCACTCTGTCCGTCTGTCTGTGGGTGGTAGGATGTGCTAAAATGCAATCGTGTACCCAACTCCTCATGGAACTTCTTCCAGAATCTGGAAGTAAATCGCACATCCCGATCTAACACTATGGATATCGGCACCACATGCCGAGCCACCACCTCTCTCATATATATCTCTGCCAGCTTCTCTGCAGAAGAGCTCTCACTAATAGCAAGAAAGTGAGCGCTCTTTGTCAACCGATCCACAATCACCCAAATCGCATCGACACCCCGCGCGGTCCTCGGCAACTTGGTGATAAAATCCATAGAGATTTGTTCCCACTTACACTGGGGAACCTCCAGTGTCTGCAACGTGCCATGAGGACGCTGCAGCTTCGCCTTAACCCGACGACAGGTCAAGCACCTCTCGGCTACCCATGCAACGTCCCTCTTCATACAAGGCCACCAATAATCTCTCTTCAGGTCCAAATACATCTTAGTGGCCCCGGGATGGATCGAGAATCTCGATCTATGCGCCTCCTCCATCAGGGTACGTCGAGCTCCACCCGTATAGGGCACCCAAATCCTTCCTCGGAAGGTCATAAGCCCGCGGCTATCTGTCACAAACTCGGACACCTGCCCAATCACCCGCTCCCTCTTACGGTTCTCTGGTCTCACGGCCTCCGTCTGGGCCTCTCGAATGATATCTAACACTGGAGTCATCACTGTCATCCTCATAGACACGTCTCAGATCGAAGAACTCTCTGCTCTACTGCTCAGGGCGTCGGCTACCACATTAGCCTTGCCCGGATGGTACAGGATCTCGCAGTCGTAATCTTTCACCACATCCAACTATCTCCTCTGTCTCATGTTAAGGTTTGGCTGATCCATAGGATATTTCAAACTCTTGTGGTCCGTGTATATGGTACACCGAACCCCGTATAGATAGTGACGCCAGATCTTGAGGGCAAACACTACTGCCCCCAGCTCCAGATCATGGGTGGGATATCTCGTCTCATGAGGCCTCAACTACCTCGATGCGTACGCTATCACGTGCCCTCTCTGCATCAGTACCGTACCCATGCCAACACGGGAACCTTGCACAATCTCTGGCGAAGGGTCTCGAATGAGGTCTGCTGCTCAGGACCCCAAGTAAACGCGACACCCTTCCGGGTCAAACTGGTGAGTGGGACGGCAATCTTGGAGAAATCCCTGATAAATCACCGATAGTACCCGGCTAGTCCCAGAAAACTCCTGATTTCGGTGGGGGATCTCGGCACCTCCCACCTCATAACTGCCTCAATATTGGCCGGATCGACCAAAATACCATTCTAGTTAACGAGGTGTCCCAGGAACTGGACCTCTTGTAACCAGAAATCACACTTGGAGAACTTGGCATAGAGCCTCTCCGATCTCAATATACCCAGAATCTCCCTCAGATGCTCCCCATGCTGCTCTCTGGTCCTCGAATACACCAAAATATCATCGATGAACACAATCACCGAACGATCCAACATGGGCCTACACACCCGGTTCATGAGGTCCATGAACGCTGTCGGTGCGTTGGTGAGCCCGAAAGGCATCACCACAAACTCATAGTGCCCATAACGTGTCCTAAAGGCCGTCTTCTAGACATCCTCCTTGCGGACTCTCATCTGATGATACCCAGACCTTAGATCGATCTTGGAAAACCAAGACGCCCCCTGCAGCTGATCGAACAAATCGTCGATCCTCGGAAGTGGGTAACGGTTCTTGACCGTCAACTTGTTCAACTCCCGGTAATCAATGCACATCCAGTGTGAACCATCCTTTTTCTTGACGAAAAGGATTGGGGCTCCCCACGACGAGCTACTCGGCCTGATAAATCCCTTCCCAAATAGCTCCTGCAGCTGTGAGGATAACTCCTGCATCTCCGGAGGCGCAATGCGATAAGGTGCCTTGGCGATAGGTGCCGCTCCCGGCACCAAATCGATCCGAAACTCTACCTGCCTCTCGGGAGGCACTCGCGGCAACTCCTCGGGAAAAACATCTGGAAACTCACGCACTATCAGAACCTCAGAGATAGAACTCAGTCTCTCTGCAGTAGCCAGCATATCCATCACATACGCCAAAAATCCCATACATCCCTGTTGCAGACTTTGTCTCGCTCTGGCGGCCGAACAAATTGCCGACCCTGATCGGGTACCCTCGCCATATACTGTAATCACTCCCCCACTAGGGTCTCGTATGGTCACCAGCTGACACTCACATTCGATCATAGCTCCAAATCGACTTAGCCAGTCCATGCCCACGATGACAGACATCCCTCATCGCAATCGGTACCAGGTCTATTGGGAACTCAACTCCGAAAATCTCAAGCACACATCCACGAATCACATCAGTCGCAAATACCGCATGCTCATTGGCTATGGAAACTCTCAGAGGTCGACTCAACACCTCTCGACGGATACTGACGTGACGACTAAATTCTAATGATACAAAGGATCGACTCGCACCCGAGTCAAATAACACCAAGGCAAGCATAGAACTCACAAGAAAAGTACCTATACACAATCACAATATAAGCACAAAATACCTCAAAAGAATATAATAAGAACACGTACCAGCCACAACATCAGGTGCTGCGCGGACCTCCTCCGCTGTCAGCTGAAAGGCTCTCCCACGAACCCTCGGTGTCTCGACTTTCGTTGGCCGAACCTCAGTAGTACACACATAAGTAGGTGCAGATCCCTGGGCTGATCCCTGCACGAGCTGAGGGCACTCGGCCTTCCAGTGGCCGGTCTGGTTGCAATGAAAGCAAACCTAGAATCTTTTGGGGCAATCCTTCGGCATATGCCCCTCCTTGCCGCATTTGTAGCAAATCCCTAAACGGCAAAAACCCTCATGGCTCTTGCCGCACTTGCCACAAGTGCGGCCCTTCTAGCCCCCGACTCTGGAATCAGCGGGCTTGGCCCGTTTCGTCGCCGGCTGCGACTGCACTGGTCTCCGGTCCCTCCCCCTGGACTCCTCCTCCTCCTCCCTGGTCTGCAACTCAAGCTCAATTTCCCTCCTCCTGGCATTGGCCTGAAGCTCGGCCAATGTCTTATACGACGAGTTCGCCACGAACTCTTGTATGTCCCTCCTCAGAATGCTCAGATATCTGCTCACACGTGCCTGCTCAGTCGACACGTGTTTAGGGCAGAACATCGCCCTCTCATGGAACATCCTCGAAATCTCAGTCACTGATTTTGTCTTCTGCTTGAGAGACAGAAACTCCTGTGCCAAACGTTCCCTCTCCACCGGGGGAACATGTTGGATTAGTGTCTAAGTCCATAACTATAATTGGTATGTACTTGACCTGACCTGGCATGGTCCATTTGGGTTGCATGGCATCATGCATTTGGATAGACTAAAATGAGAGAAATAACACTTAAGGTGTATTAATATATTATAAGTTCTAATATATTAATAAGATTATTTAATTAGTATTGATCAAGAATTAATCTACAATTAATTAAGTGATCAAAAGAATACTAATTAAATATATGGGTTGATTGTGTAAATCATCCATACTTGTATAGTGGGCTAAGACTCCATGGATTATCAAGTTGGGCTAAAACCCATAGGATGCTTCATGGTGTACTTGAACCCATGGATCCAAGGAAATGGAAAGCCATGACAATTAGGGTTTACCCTAATTGTGACACTATATAAAGATCATATTCTTGGGAAAAATGGGCCACAGTGTGTGAAGGAAAGGGCAAGCCGATTTCATGAAGTATCATTTCTCTCTAAGTCCTTACAAGTGCATATGATGTTGTGTGAACCATTTGAGGTGTCACACTTGGGGCACTAAGCTCTCGAGCTACATGGAGTCAAGCTACATCAACAATGTATGTATTTCTATCTAGTTTATTACCCAAGTATCAATGTTTTTGTATGCTAGTTAGGGTAATACCTTGGATATTCATATTTGCATGTATAATAGAGAAAACATAGATCCAAGGTATTTAGGGTTGCATGTACACTTAGGAGTGTTAGAATTCTCAAAACCCAATAGTGGTATCAGAGCCTAGGCTTGTTTTCAATTATACTTGATGCAAAGTGCTGAAAAATGCTGAAAAAATCGATTTTCTGGCTTTCTGGGCACTGGACTCGCCGAGTCCACTGATGAACTCGCCGAGTCCATGAAGAAAATCATCCTACTCGTCGAGTAGGTTCATACACTCGACGAGTAGGAGCCCCAGACAACATATTTTCGAGTTTTTTGGCTGGAATTGGTCTAGAAACATTACCCTAAGCTGTTTTTGAGCTTATAAACCTGTTTTTGATATGGTAATGTTCATGATAATCCAATTTCAAAGATAATTATCAATAGATTCATGTTTTGTATTAGTTTAAGGATTAGGCTAATTACATGAAAAAGTTTGATTTGAATTATCTTGTTCTTATAAATTGCTTAGATTAATAGAAAAGTTAATTGATTATGTGTTTTCAATCCATTTTAATCTAAGAGTTGATTCTAAAATGTGTTTTTGTAACTTGTCCTCAAGTTATATGAAAAGTTACATTTAAGAATCATAAAACTCATAAATATTTCATAAGTTATGAGTAAAGGAAAAGTCTCATTCTTTTAATAGTTTAAAGTCTTCCATAACTTGTCCTCAAGTTATGGAACTTGAAGAGTTTTTTGCATTAAAACTACTTTAAACACATAAGTTATGGAATTGAAAAGTTTTTGAATAATTCAAAACTTGCCCACAAGTTTTTAAATTTGAAAAGTTTTCTTTCATGAATACTATAATTCCAAATTAAGCCCTTAGGATTTTAAAAGTTAAAATTCAACCCTTATACTTTATAATATTATAAGTTAATAATATATATATATATATATATATATATATATATATATATATATATATATATATATATATGTATAAGAGCAAGTCAAACTTACCGTTAGTAGGCCTCATTCACGAAGCCGGTCTATAAGGGGGGTATAAGGTTAATACTTATATAATGGCAGTTTAATGGGTGTCCACTCTCTCCCACCACTTCCTTGACTGGTGGAGGGTCGTTAGCCGAACAGGTAGGACAAAGACTATAAATTCTCCCTTCATTAAAAGTATTAATGATAAATACTAAGTAACTAAACCTTTTATAAATTCCCAATCTTAGTTACTTAGGAAAATGTGAATAAGGTGCTAACCCATGAAATTACACTTTGCACTTTGCTTAAGTCGGTTAGTGGAGTGCGTGTGGTTTACCGGCACACTAGCTTGATTTAACAAGGTAGGCAAAGGGTTTCGTAAAGTTTATCATAGGCCGGTGGAGCGTGTGTGGTTTACCGGCACATCAGTTGGGTGATAAACATTTAAGAGTACCAAGTAATTTGCATGGTTACTTCACACCTTGTTTTGTGATCCTCGGCATCCCAGTCACAAAACCTGAAGGGCACATTCGAGATTGAAACATGCCATTGATAGTTCAATGAATCTCAAAAGATCTAGGAGTTTCAAATCCAATTAAAAACTTAATAAATTATTTCGTTTTTCATGGTGGAAATTGGTGAATCGTCATTCGCCTACCTTCAAATATTCTATAGCTTGGATTACGGCATCCCTCTTCCAAATTATAAAATATTGTGTTGGGTACTAGCCTTAATATTTCATATTGGGTGTTATATTAAGGACTTTAAATCAACTATCTTGAATCTCTCCCAAAAGATGTCTAGTTCCGACATCTATGATCTTCCTAAATCTCTTGAAACTTCACTTCCTCCATCTCCTCCAATTATTCTCCCTAACCCATAAGTTCAAGGTCACTCAAGCCCTATTGGCAAGCAAGGTCTATGTGTGCTCACATCTTGGAGATGAAGTCACATATTGACAAGCCGGGAGAGTTGGGTGTCAAAGTCTTAAGAAAGTCGGATGTTCAATCACTTTCTAAGTCACATAGTTAGTTCCTTGGGACTACTATGAAACAGTCTATGATATGACCCTTAATGATCTTATATATTTGCTTTGTGTTGCTGAATCAGCAATGATTTGAAGCACTGGTAGAGCAATTTTGATTAGAAGATCAACTTCCCAAACTTCCATGGACATTAACAATGGTAACATTGAATATCCAGAAAAGTTTTCTCTTCCCAATGGAAAGGGATCGGCCATAGTCAACTCGGTTGACCAAATGGTAAAGAGAAAGGCAAGTCTGTGATAGTCCAGTGCACCATTCCCAAAGGTTCCATATGTTTCTATTGCCAAAGGAAGGGGCATTGGTTACGAAGCTGCCTTAACTACCTGAAAAGATCTGAGAGAAAGTCTAGTCAAGAAGTTTGACTCTACTTCAGGTAAAAGTCAACTATCTAGCTCTGTTAAGTTTCTATTCTGAGATTCTCATTACATGATGTGACTGGGTCACATGTTGATGTTTTAAGAATCAAAGAAAAGTGAAGAAACTTAAAGGAAGTATATGCTGATTCTGATCGCGAAGATGGATTTCGATCGCATAGTTCGGTGATCAGAATTTTGAGCTGTTGCTTAGGAGTTATGATATATTGCTTAGGAATAGATAACAACAAGGTTTTTCATATGCTTTTGCACTGTAAGGATAAGTTTTTCTGCAAAGTTTTTTTTTTAAAAAAAAGGAAAATTTTTATTTATTTATACTAAGTATCCTTACAATGGCATTTGTGAAAAAAATTGTTGCTTATATGATTCCACTGATAGCAATATTAGAAAAATGGATTTGTTTCTTTCATTTGTGGTAATGTCTAATTTACCAAATAAGGAAAGGTTCTCATCACCCAAGGTTTCAGTTGGATAGAAACTTGGAAATCATGCAAGTTGTATAGTATGATGAATGAGAATTTTTCATCTTTGGAAAATTAAGATTAATTCCTTGTTCACATGTATATGTGAGTCAAGTGAAGGACTAAGGGATCGAGTACACATTCCGGCGCACTGATCAAGTCCACCACAAAAGATCGATAAGACTATTCGTCATGATTTAATAAAGTTTAGTAAATATGGTTATACTTACCAGTTTAAGTATAATTCTGAAACATTGGAAAACTCTCGATGTATGGCAGAACGAATGAGAAGAATCAAATTAGGCAGAGAGATAAAAGTTTCTCAAATTTGAAAAGATGGGAGAGCACTTTAGTATCAGGTTTTGTGATCATCTTAATGATTTAGAAATCATATCACAATTAGTCCTCTAAGGAAATCTTAGTGCACTCCTATGGCGAAGAAGAGGAATCAAGAATTGCTGAAATGGTTAAATCAAGAAGATGAGTCATACTTTGTTCCAAAACAAGTCTTAGAGTCATACTCCAAGACTGTAAGTTGAGTGACATATCTTAAAGAAAGGTTTATAACACCTGTCAAATGTAAGAGTAAAAGTGTCCTACTCTTGTACATTTGAAATTGGTAAGTTGTGATGTTTTGGATAAAACAAAGACCAACCAAGGCCAATTATGTGAAGTGTTTGTCTTGATAAAGAATCTGCACTATCTCTTGAATATTTGGCAAGATAGTTTTACATGTCAAGAGGAGAGTGGGAGTCTAAAAGATTCTGAAAATATTTCAAGAACTAATCAAGAATAAAAACGTGTATTTCATCACTAGCACACGACTAGAGGTTTATAACCTATTGTGTTGACATTTCTGTGCCCATTCCAGTAAAGTTGACTATACATTTGAGTTCTACATGTTCTCAATTGTTTGCATAACTACTTGGAAGCAATGGCAGGCCCTGTACTGCTAGGTGGCGAGAAGTTAAGATTGCACAAGGTCAATCCATATGAGTTTGGATTTGTCACTAACCTAGTCTTGTGATTATGGTTTTGACAAATTCACGCGGATAAGAACACATATACCATAAAATCAAAGGGTCATAAGGTTTCTCTCCTATTCATGAAAATGATGGTGAGGAAACACTTCCACCAAGTAGATTTTAAGTAATATAGCAATTGTGATATTTGGATTCTCAAAGTCGTTAGAAGAGCGTGCGTGGTTAACATGCACACTAACATGGACTTATAAGAAATAGCAGATATCTAACACTAGAGACTATGATTACGACATCCCTTTTCATAGTTCTAAATTGTTTTGACACACATGTGAGCTATCTAAGATACGGTGTATGATTTTGATAAAGTCTTATCAAAGCAATCTCGTATTAGAAATATGAACTTTGGTAAGAAAGTCAATAAAGTATTGATTTCTAGAAGTCCAGCTAATTTCTGGATACATGTCAAAGCTAGTGGGAGCATAAGTGTTATGCTAATAATTTTCATGTAAGTGGGAGCATGATAATTACGATAAGTGTTGCAAGCTAGCAATATTAATTATAGAAAACAAAAATTTCAATTCGTGAAGTTGCAGGGGTTGAAAAGTTGTTTTGCTATAATTAAGGGAGAGGAAATTATACTTCATTTCAATTCTAAAAGCTTAGATTGAGGTTTTAATCGTCTTTAGTCAAGGTTATATATATGAATTTTATGTTGGAGTGGCTCAACATAAGGAAATTCTATATATGGGTCCATTATTTGCGTTCTAAAATTCAATTATGATTACGGCATTCCTTTTCATAATCTGAATTATGAGAACTTGGCAAATAGACATAGAATTATTGTAGCAAAAAGACTGGTCTAGTATCATGTCTTTATGTGAGACATCATGAATCGTGTCCCATATGCTTCGGATATAGGATCGATTTCATGTGCTATAATATTCATCATTTCTAAATTTTCCAAAAGCTTTGGGCATTAAGGGGGAAAATCTAGAATTGGATATGACTAAAATGATTAAGCAATTGTCGAGAATAATCTAAGGTTTACCAAACATTGGTTGCTCAGGGACAGTTGGAAGTATAGTGTTAAATTTTGGAAGGACCATATTGACATACTCTGAAAGGAGGAAACTCTTGTTCAGAAGTGACATTCAAAATGGGAATATGGAAATGTTTCATAGTTGGAAGTTATTCAATTTGTGTAAGATTAGGAAAAACTTAATGCAAGAAGGATGTTTCCATGGAGTTGATCTCCATTGGAATACTCTGTAATGTCTATTGACAAGTCTTTGTGACTTTGTGCATAATCATTACAAGAGGATCATGCATATAAGTTTAAAATCTAACATATCTCGTTAAATGATAGGAATTTGGAATTCTTACATTTTCGATAAGGATTTGGGAGTGTGAAAAGAGAATCATTGAAGTTATGTTCAATCGATCTAGTTCACAAAGTAAAGATCATAGACAAACATAGAGTGCTTACTTGGTGTATGGCAAATCTATTGTTTAGAAAAACATAGTGTACATGCTTGGAGCATGGGACAACTAGTGTTTTTAATTCAAGTATAAAGTTGATAAAACCGAAACAATGAATAATGAGTAATCAATATGGTGATAAATAAAAGGTGTTTTATTTATATTCATAGGGTTTGAGACCATATTTGATTCAATTATTCTTGTGTTTCATTTTGCATGTTTTGACTTCAAGAATAAACTAGGTTACTCTTCCCGAATGACTAAGTTATTCAAACCATCCACAGTCGGTCATATATTGGAAGTAGATATGAATCAAGACTGTCATGAGTTGGCTTGTAGAGGTCTAAGATGTTGGACAAAGCAGTGCTACAACACTCATGAGTGCTCATAAGTTCTGAGTATTGAATTCAACCTGCACTCATTTGAATCGCTTCATGGATTTTATCACGAGTGATCATGAGACGATAATATCTTATATTCTTCAAACCTAGAGATATGAGTTGTTACTATGAGTTGGTTGTACATTGATTGTACGAAACCACATTGGTAACTCGATGTTATAAAACGTACCTTTGTGTATGATTCAACAAGTAGTAGAACAATCCATATGAGTTGAAGTTTATCCATTCCTTTTACCTTCGGGATAAAAGAGATATCTGTGGGACCCTCGATGATTTAGTGATGACAAATGTAAGTGCTCGGCCGAGCGTGGACTGATTTGATTTGTTTAATTAGTCAGTCGTCATAAATCAAAAATCGGGAAACAACAAATGGACAGAGAGAATGATTATAATCCATGTCTCAGTCCATATGATATCTAGAATGGAGGAATATATGATCCCTTATTTAATGGACAAGTCATTGACAAAGGTCAGAGTTCATCTACAAGGTCAGAGTTCGACAGCGGCTTTTGAGAGCTACGATTGCCAGTTGGTTCTTGAAGTCGTACGCAATAATAGTTGTAGACTTATCCAAGTGGGAGACTATTGGATTGGTGTCTAAGTCCATAACTATAATTGGTATGTACTTAACCCGACTCGGCATGGTCCATTTGGGTTGCATGACATCATGCATTTGGATAGACTAAAATGAGAGAAATAACACTTAAGGTGTATTAATATATTATAAG
The DNA here is from genome assembly GCF_052849685.1 of Lactuca virosa. NCBI lineage: Eukaryota > Viridiplantae > Streptophyta > Magnoliopsida > Asterales > Asteraceae > Lactuca > Lactuca virosa. The sequence goes on along the minus strand of NC_136434.1, from coordinate 238,653,593 downwards.
TTCTAATATATTAATAAGATTATTTAATTAGTATTGATCAAGATTTAATCTAGAATTAATTAAGTGGTCAAAAGAAGACTAATTAAATATATGGTTTGATTGTGTAAATCATTCATACTTGTATAGTGGGCTAAGACTCCATGGATTATCAAGTTGGGCTAAAACCCATAGGATGCTCCATGGATGCTCCATGGTGTACTTGAACCCATGGATCCAAGGAAATGGAAAGCCATGACAATTAGGGTTTACCCTAATTGTGACACTATATAAAGAGCATATTCTTGGGAAAAATGGGCCACAAGTGTGTGAAGGAAAGGGCAAGCCGATTTCATGAAGTATCATTTCTCTCCAAGTCCTTACAAGTGCATACGATGTTGTGTGAACCATTTGAGGTGTCACACTTGGGGCACTAGGCTCTCGAGCTACATGTAGTCAAGCTACATCAACAAGGTATGTATTTCTATATAGTTTATTACCCAAGTATCAATGTTTTTGTATGATAGTTAGGGTAATAGCTTGGATATTCATATTTGCATGTATAATAGAGAAAACATAGATCCAAGGTATTTAGGGTTGCATGTACACTTAGGAGTGTTAGAATGCTCAAAAACCAACAGAACATACTCGTCTCGGAACATCTGAACAAACCTCTCCCATGACACTACAGCATGATCTGCAGGGGTAAAACCAGCTGTCGCAAACTTCCACCAGTCCTTCGCTCCCAAGCGAAGCTGGTTCAGCGCAAACCGAACTCTCAAGTGACCGGGACATGAACATGTGTTAAAACACTCCTCAATATCAGAGATCCACCTCATCGCAGCGATCGGATCCTGCATCCCATCAAACTCTAGTGGCTTCGTGTTGCAGAATTCTCGAAATAGCAACGAGTCACCTCCCTGAGGCCTAGCAGCGGCGACGGCTGCAGTGGCCGCGGCAGCAGCAGCCTCAGTGATAGCAGCGTATCGCTCATCAAACGTCTGTATCAAGGTGGTCTTTATAGACCCAAACATCTCTAGAATCTCTGCTCGGATAGCTGCAGCCACCTCCTCGTGGATCATCCTCCTTATCTCCTCATCACTACTCCCACTGCTCCCAGGGTTGTGGCGTGTACCCACCATGATGTCTCTGAAACACAACACAAAAATCATCAGAGACTCGTTTGAGCATACTCACACTCGATCACCCGCCCCTACTCGTTCCTTAGCATCCTAAGGATTCTTACTTGGACCGCCCACTGATCCGGTGCTTCCAGTAGTACGGGCCTAATACTACCTTCCACACCGCATCAGTGTTCACCCCAAGTCCTCCTCCTCGGATCCCAAAACAAGTACCCTATGCGTTACAAGCTACTCTCACAGTAGACCTCTCATTGGCTCGCTCCTGCTAGGTACTCATACTCAAGCTAAACACTAATAGCAGAAATCCCTAGGCTAAGGCATCACAAATCAGGCCACCCTAGTCCTAATATATGAATTACCTAGTCTATTCTCTAGCATGCATTATATCACATAAAATATCTCGTAACACAAAATGAGGGTATTTTGGGAAATCACCGCTCGGGCTCTGGCTGATTGTACATACTGCTCCGGCTCGCCTTCTCTTAAACTCTTGCTCATTTTTAGAAAAAATTATCTCTTTTTGAAAATCCTTCTCAAATCCTCATTTTGAGTCCAAACACACCCGAGTGTGCATCCGAATCCCTCAAACCAAGGCTCTGATACCAACTTGTAACGACATAAAATTTTCAAACAATTTTTCTCATTTTAAAACAAAATATATATCAATTCATCTTTCTCAAAATCAGATATGTCTCAAATATCAACAATAAACATAAATCCCATAATCATAAAACAATCTCTTGCCAGTGTGTACAATCATGTCGGTGCCTTGTCGTGATCCTCGGAACTACCTGAAACACATAACACATAACACGGTAAGCATAAAGCTTAGTGAGTTCCCCAAAATACCACACACAGCTCATTAGCCACTTGAGGCTATAACTCAATAAGACCCTCCGGTCAATGTATCTCAGTGGGACCATCCAGTCCCACAACTCAGATGGACCCTCCGGTCCCTCAACTCAGCAACTCAATATAATACACAGTAAGCATATCACAAAACAAATAGCAGGATATCTCATAACACAATTCATGCACATAAGACCCTCTGGTCACACATAAAATTACCACTCAAGGTAAGTATAGTGAGAAGACTCATCTCGTAAGCTAATGAATTAAAATATCGTACTCGGGATCTCGATCCCTACCCACCGGTCTAGCCTCCGCCTAACACATAATAATTATCCCTAATTAATATTGGCCCTCAAGAAGCCAGACTAACCCTTCTACAACTCACAGAAGGGTAAAAGACCATTTTACCCCTCCAAGGCTTAATAGTCCTCAATCTTAACCAAACCCTAAAAGTCAACAAAAGCCAACAGCAGGGAGTACGCCGCGCGTTCCAACTCCCTACGCTGGGCGTACTCGGCTGCTATACATAATCGGGGGTGCTCGACCCCTACGCTGCGCGTACTGGGGTTACGCCCAGCGTACGCCCCAGTTTCACTCTTCTCACATTTATGGTCTTAATCAGTTAAGACATAAGCTCATATCTCAGATATGGACCTTCTAATGCCTCTTAATCCATAAAGTCATCGACTTTAAGCCTTTGCATGGCTGAAAAGTCACCATCCTCCAAAAATACACACTCTTTTGTCTCAAGGACCTCATAACTCATGCATGGAGTGATTTCACCAACCAAGATTGGATTTTTATGTCATAACACCACTCATATACTCAAAAGGGGTTGGTCCTAGACTTTGGAGTTCAAGATCTCATCAAGACTCCACCTTTATGGGACAAAACCCTAAAATGCTCAAATAACATGCTCATAAGAAAGGAAAGGCAAAGTCTAAAACTTTATACCTTAACAAGAAGCTTCCCACTCATATTTGCTCAGATCTAGAAGCTTGGACTCCAACTCTCCTTCTTCAAGGCCTTCTCTTCTCTTCAAAACCACACAAACACTCTCTTAAGGCTCAAACACACACACACAAGTTCTAGGATGGAGGTTAGGGCACTCTTAGGGTTTTCTCTCTGGAAATGGTGGCCAGAAATGAGGCCATCATGTTCCTTATATAGGGGACTCACCCCAAATCAGGGTTGCATTCTTGGCCTAGTACGCCCATCGTACTCACGGGTACGCCCAGCGTACTAGGTGGTCTCCGCGTTACATGCACGCTGACGAGTACGCTAAGCGTACCCTAAGGTACGCCCCACGTACTCGTTTTTCACTCTTTTATAAATAAGGCCAAAAATTACAATAGCTAAAAATATCAAGGTTCTCGAGGTATACCTGGACTCGGGATGTTACACAAAACCACCATGAACTCCAAGAATACACAAGTCATGATTTTGGGCAATGAAGTATGTATTTATATGTGGGATTTATAGGGTCATGGATATAACCCAAATCCATACCCATGGGTCTTATGATCCATGGTTCATGTGGCCCAACTCTTTATGTATCCATACATAAACTTGGTCCAACATGGATCATAAGCTCAACACACATGAATATAACTAATTAACATAATTAGTCCCCATAGATTTAATTAGTCTCGTTTTGATTACTAAATCAATTCTAAATTAATTCTTGATCAAAACTAATTAAAATCATATTATTTTATATTAATATATTAGTACTTATATTATATTAATAAATCATATATAACCTTGTCTCAAGAGTCCATCCTAACAAATTGTCCTGGTGATATGCAACCCAAATGGACCATGCTACTCTCCGGTCAAGTACATACCAATAATAGTTATGGGCTTAGACATCTAATCCAACAGTCTTCCACTTGGATAAGTCTAAAACTATTATTGCAAGTACGACTTCATAACCCGACTAGCAATCATTGCTCTTAAAGCCGCTGTCGAACTCTGAACAAATCAATGACGCGTCCATTAGATAAGTGATCATATATTCCTCCATTCTAGATATCATATGGACTGAGACATGGATTATAATCATTCTCTCTGTCCATTTGTTTTTTCCCGATTTTTCGATTTATGACAACTGACTAATTGAACAAATCAAATCAGTCCAGGCTTGGCCAAGCACTTAGGGGTGTCATCACTAAATCATCGAGGGTCCCACAGATATTGCTTTTATCCTTATGAGGTAAAAGGAATAAATAAACTTCGACTCATATGCTTGTACTAACTACTTCTTGAATCATACACAAAGGCATGTTTTATAACATCATGTTACTGATGCGTTTTCGTACAATCAATGTATAACCAACTCATAGTCAACAACTCATATCTCTTGGTTTGAAGAATATAAGATATTATTGTCTCATGATTCACTCGTGATAAAATCCATGAAGTGATTCAAATGAGCGTGGGTTTAATCCAATACTCGAATCTTATTCCAGGAGCACTCATGAATATTGCAGCTAAGTCTAGCCACCTAGACAGACTACAGACCCATTCATGACAGTCTTGCCTCAATACCTAATTCCAAAGTATGATTGACTGTGGACGGTTTGAATAACTTAGTTATTCGGGAAGTTAAAACATGCAAAGTGAAACACAAGAATAATACTAATCCCATATGGCCCCAACACTTTGAGAGTAAATAAAAACACCTTTTATCTAAGCAACATATTGATTACTCATTATTCATGTAATGTTTCGAATTATCAACTTAATACTTAAATTAAAACAATAGTCATGCCATGCTCCAAGCATGCACAATATGTTTACCTATGGTCCTTTCTTTTGTGAAATAGATCAATTGAACACGACTCCAATGATGCTCATTTCACAATCCCAATCCCTTTTGTAAATGTAAGAATACCAAACTCTTGTCATTTACTGTAATCTGTTAGATTCTAAACTTATATGCAATGATTCTCTTGTAATGACTATGCACAAAAGTCACAAAGACTTGGCAACAGACATTACAAAGTATTCCAATGGATATCAATTCCATGGAAACGAAGTCTCATATTCAAAGTACATTCCTTTGAGCATCCTTCTTTGCATTGAGTTTTCTAATCTTACACAGATTCAGAGAATAACTTCCACCTATGGAAACAATTCCATATTACCATTTTGACTATCACTTCTGAACAAGAGTTGCCTCTTTTCAGAATATGTTAATATGGTCCTTTCCAAAGCTTACACTATACTTCCAATTGTCCACGAGCAACCAATCTTTGGTAAACCTCAGATTGTCCTCGACAATTGCTTAATCATTTTAGTCATATCCGCTTATATTCCTTTTTCCCTCTTAATGCCCTAAGCATTTGGAAAATTTAGAATGGATATAATCGATCCTACACCCAAAGCATATGGGACACGATTCATGCTATAAAGAGGGATGACGTAATTATAATCGAATTTTGAGAACGCCGCATATATAAAATTTCCTTATGTTGAACCATTCCAACATAACATTCATATATATCCTTGACTAAAGTTGATTAAAATCTCAATCTAAGCTTGAAGAATTGGAATGAAGTATAAAATCCTCTCCCTTAATTATAGCAAAACAACTTTTCAAAGCGAGTTGAAACTTTTGTTTTCTATAATTAACATTGCTAACTTGCAACACATAAAATAATAATCATGCTCCCACTAACATGATAATTATAATTTAACCATCATAACACTTTATGCTTCCACTAGCTATGACATGTACCCAGAAATCAGCTGGACTTCTAGAAATCAATACTTTATTGACTTTCTTACCAAAGTTCAGTTTTCTGATACGAGATGCTTTGATAAGACTTTATCAAAATCATACACCTTTTCTTAGACAGCTCACATGTGTGTCTAAACAATTTTAGAACTATGAAAAGGGATGTCGTAATCATAGTTTCAATTGTTTAGACCTTTTCCATTTCTCACAAGTCTATGTTAGTGTGCCGGTTACCCACACACGCTCCACTAACGACTTTGAGAATACAAATATCACTATTGTTATCTACTTAAAACCTACTTAGTGAAAGCGTTTCCTCACCATCATTTTCATGAATCGGAGAGAAACCTTATGACACTTAGATTTTATTTTTATGGTGTAAGTGTTCTTATCCATGCGAATTTTTCAAAACCATAATCATAAGACAAGGTTAGTGACAAATCCAGACTCATATGAACTGAACTTGTTTAATCTTACTTTCTTGCCACCTGGCAGCACAGGGCCTACCATTGATTCCAGGTTGTTACGCAAACAATTGAGAACTCATAGAACTCACAAGCATAATCAACTTTTAACTGGAATAGACACAGAAATAAGAATATCTCAACACGTTAGGTTACAAACCTCAAGTCATGGGCTAATGATTAACAATACTCTTGATTAGTTCTTGAAACTATCTGAAGATCTTTTAAGACTCTCACTGACCTCTTGACATATAAGATTCTCTTGTTAAGAACCATTCCTTGACAAAACAAATATTCATGAGTTAGTGCGGATTCTTATCAAGATAAACTCTTCTCACAATTGGTCTTAGTTGGTCTCTATTTTATCCAAAACATCACAACTTACCAATTTCATATGTACAAGAGTAAGAAACATGTTACTCTACATTTGATAAGTGTTATAAACCTTTCTTAGAATTATGTCACTCAAGTTACAATGGAACGAAATATGATTTATCTTTTGATTTAACCATTTCAACAGTTCATGATTCCTCTCCTTAGCCAAACAAATGCACTAAAGTGTCCTTAGAGGATCAATTGTGATATGGTTCCATAATCACTAAGATAATCATAAAACAAGATACTCAAGTACTCTCCCATCTCTTCAGATTGTAGAAACTTTTACCTTTCTCCCTTATTTGATTCTTCTTATCCGTCTTACCGTACATTGAAACTTTTCCAATGTTTCAGAATTACACTTAAACTTGTAAGTATAACCATATTTACTAAACTTTAGTAAATCATAACGAATAATCTTATTAGCCTTTGTGGTGGACCTGACCAGCGCACAACTCAATGTACCTGATCCTTTAGTCCTTCACTTGACTCACATGTACATGCGAACAAGGAATTAGTCTTAATTTACAAAAGATGAAAATTCTCATTCATCATACAATACAAGTTGCATGATTCCAGGTTTTTATCAAACTAAAACTTGGGTGATGAGGATCTTTTCATATTTGGTAAATTATGACACTACCACAAATGAAACAATCAAATCCATTTTCCAATATTGCTATCAATGAAATCATATAAACAACAATTTTTCACAAATGCCATCGTAAGGATACTTAAAATAAATAAAATCAAAACTCTTCTTTTATTTTAAAATTTGCGGAAAAACCTATCCTTACAGTGCAAATACATATGAAAAACATGTTATTATCTATTCCTAAGCAATCTATCATAACTCTTTAAGCAACAGTTCAAAATTCTGATTACTGAACCATGCGATTGAAATCCATCTTCGCGATCAAAATCAGCATACCCTTTTTTAGGTTTCCTTTGATTCTCTTAAAACATCAAAATGTAATTACATTACATCATGTATTAAGAATCTCCAAAAGATACTTCATGGAGTTAGATAATGGACTTTACCTGAAGTAGAGTCAAACTTTTTGACTTTACCATCCTTATGATCTTTCAGGTAAATTGGGCAGCTTCGCAACCAATGTCCCTTCTCTTGGCAATAGAAACATATGGACTCTTTGGAAATGGTACATGAGACTATCTCAGAATTAGCCTTTCTCTTTAACATTGGGTCAAATGACTTGACCATGGCCAATCCCTTTCCATTAGGAAGAGAAAGCTTTTCTGGACTTTCAATGTTACGATTACTAATGTCCATGGAAGCATGGGAAGTAGATCTTCCAATCAAATTTGCTTTACCATTGCTCCAAATCATTGCTGATTTAGTAGCATCGAGCAAATATGTAAGATCATTAAGGGTCATGTCATGGTCTGTCACATAGCAGTCCTTAAAGAACTCACTATATGACTAGGGAAGTGATTGAAGAACCCAGTTAACAGCCAACTTCCTTAAGACTTTGACACCCAAATCTCCCGGCTTGCCAATATGTGACATAATCTCCAAGATGTAAGCACATGTAGACTTTGCTTGCTAATTAGGGATTGAGTGACCTTGAACTTGTGGGTCAGGGAGAATTATTGGAGGAGGTGGAGGAAGTGAAGCTCTATCCAAAGGATGAGGAAGACCATAGTTGTCTGAACTTGGACATCTATGAGGGAGAAATTCAAGTTTCAGTTGATTTAAGTCCTTAACATAACACCCAATATGAAATATTAAGGCTAGGACCCGACAAACTATTTTATAACTTGGAAGAGGGATGTCGTAATCCAAGCTACAAAATATTTGAAGGTAGGTAAATGGAGATTTAGCAATTTCCACCATGAAAACACAAAATAAATTATTAAGTTTTAATTGGATTGAAACTCCTAGATCTTTTGAGATTCATTGAACTTTCAATGGCATGTTTAAATCTCGATTGTGCCCTCTCAAGTTTGTGACTGGGATGCCGAAGATCACAAACAAGGTGTGAATTGTTGGATTAATGTCTAAGTCCATAACTATATTTGGTATGTACTTGACCCGACCCGGCATGGTCCATTTGGGTTGCACTTCACCGGCACAATTTATATGGATAGTCTTTTGAGAATAGTATATTTATGATGTATATTAATATATTATAAGTTATAATATATTAATATGGAATCATATTATTTAATTAGTATTGATCAAGAATTAATTTAGAATTAATTAAGTGTTCAAAAAGAACTAATTAAATATGGACTCTTATATATATGGAATGGGCCAAGTTCATTTAGGTTGGGCTAAGCTTTCATGGATGGTCCATGGAGCTTTTAACCTATGGATCCTATGTAAATGAAAGGTCATGGGTATTAGGGTTTACATGGATGTAACCCTAATCCTCCATAATATATAAAGGGGTCCTTGGCTCACAAAATTGGTACAAGTGTGTGAAAAAAAGTGTGGGCCGATTTTAGTGAGCATACATATTCTCTCAAGTTCTTCCAAGGTGTTTTGGTGATTTGTGATTCCACTTGAGGCTTCCACACTATTGTGGCTAAGCTCTTAAAGTTCAAGACTTCAAGCAACATCAAAGGTATGTCATCTAACTAGAACTTTGTAGTATAGTTGCTTCATAATATGCTAGTTAGGATGAAACCTTGGAATATTGGTTATTTGCATGTATAATAGAGAAAACATAGATCCAAGGTTTATAGGGTTGCATGTACACCATAGGAGTGTTAGAATGCTCAAAACCCAACAGTGGTATCAGAGCCAGGTTGTTTTCTGTTATATTGATGCAAATGTTTTATTTTCAAGTTGAAAAAACAGGAAAAAAAAACATGACGTTTGTCAAATTTTAAGATAATTACTTGTTTTGTGAAAAACGAATTATTTGTAAAATTTGAATCATTTGCTATATGAGTTGAATTAGGTCAAATTTAGTAAAATATAAAATGATATGATTATTTTATTAGTTTTAAAAGTTTGATCTAAAGAGTTTTTTGAAACCTCCATAAGTTATGGATATGAAAAGGTTTTTAAAAAAATTGATTCAAAGTTTTTTATGGAGTAACAAAACTTGGTCTTAATGTTTTAAAGAATTCCATAACTTGTTCTTAAGTTATGGAACATGAAAAGTTTCATCATAAAACAAGTATTTAACTCCATAAGTTATGGAATCCAAAAGTTTTCAAGAGTTACAAAACTTTCCCTCAAGTTTTGGAATTTGGAAAAAGTTTTTTTATGATAAAAAAAAAGAATTGAATTCTAAAACTCTTGGGTTCATAACTTAAACAATTAATTAAATGGTTTTAATTTTGAATTTAATAATTGGAATTATGATGTTTTTATTGAATAATTCAATTAACTCTTATGGACTTTATTAATAGATAATTAAAGTGTTTAATTAAAAGAGAATTAATAATTCCATAATTACATGGTTTAAATTTAATTAAATTAAGAGTATAGTTTAATTAATAGATTAAACCACCAAGTATTTTAAATGTCTAAAATACACCCTTATACTATTATAATATTAAAAGTTTAATATATTATATGTATAAGAGCAAGTCGTCTTACCATTAGTAGGCCTCATTCACGAAGCCGGTCTATAAAGGGGGTATAAGGTTACTGCCTATAAAATGGCAGTTTAATGGGTGTCCACTCTCACTCACCGCTTCCTTGACCGGTGGAGGGTCGTTAGCCGAACAGGTAGGACAAGGCTTATAATTCTCCCTTCATTATAAGTATAATGATAAATACTAAGTAACTAAACACCTATAAATTCTCAATCTTAGTTACTTAGGAAAATGTGAATAAGGTGCTAATCCATGAAATTACACTTTGCACTTTGTTTAAGCTGTTAGTGGAGCGTGTGTGGTTAACCGGCACATTAACCTGGACTTAACAAGGTAGGCAAAGGGTAACTTAATGTTTATCATAGTATCGTTGGAGCGTGTGTGGTTAACCGGCACATCGATTGAGGGGTAAATATTAAGGGTACCAAGTATATTTGCATGGTTACTTCACACCTTGATTTGTGATCCTCGACATCCCAGTCACAAAACCTGAAGGGCACACTCGAGATTGAAACATGCCATTGAAAAGTTCAATGAATCTCAAAACAATCTAGGAGTTTCAAAACCAATTAAAACCTAATAATACATTTCGTTTATCTTGGTGGAAATTGGTGAATTGTCATTCACCTACCTTCAAATATTTTATAGCTTGGATTACGGCATCCCTCTTCCAAGTTATAAAATAGTTTGTTGGGTCCTAGCCTTAATATATCATATTGGGTGTTATATTAAGGACTTAAATCAACTTTACGTGAATTTCTCCCATTGTTGATGTCTGGTTTAGACAACAATGATCTTCCGAAACCAAGCTTTCCTAATGAATATGACTTCCCGAGTTTGGCTCATGGAAGTCATACTTCTCTTCCTCCACCTCCTCCAATTATTCTCCCTAACCCACAAGTTCAAGGTCACTCAAGCCCTAATGGCAAGCAAGGTCTATGTGTGATCACATCTTAGAGATGAAGTCACATATTGACAAGCCGGGAGAGTTGGGTGTTTTAAGCCTTGAGAAAGTTGGATGTTCAATCACTTTCTAAGTCACATAGTGAGTTCCTTTGGGACTACTATGAAACATACTATGACATGAACCTTAATGATCATATCTATTTGCTTGGTGCTGCTGAATCAGCAATGATTTGGAACGATAGTAAAGCAAATTTGATTAGAAGATCAACTTCCCAAAAACTTTATGGACAGTGACAATGGTGACACTGGAAATCCAGAAAAAGCATTCTCTTCCCAATGGAAAGGGATTGGCCATAGTCAACCCTGTTGACCAACTGGTAAAGAGAAAGGCTAAGTCTGAGATAGTCCCATTACCAAAGGGTCCATATGTTTATTTTGCCAAAGGAAGGGGCGTTGATTGCAAAGCTGCCAAATTTACCTAAGGATGTTAAAGTCAATAAGTTTGACTCTACATCAGGTAGAGCCCATTATCTAACTTTGTTAAGTTCTATTCTAAGATCCTCATTACATGATGTGACTGGGTCACATGTTGATGTTTTAAGAATCAAAGAATAGAGAGAAATCTTAAAGGAAGTATATGTTGATTCTGATCGCGAAGGTGGATTTCGATCGCATCAGAATTTTGAGCAGTTGCTGAAGAAGTTATGATATATTGCTAAGGAATAGATAACAACAATTTTCCATGTGGATTGTAAGGATAAGTTTTTCCGTAAAGTTTTAAAATAAAAGAAAATTGTTTAATTTTATTTATTTGAAGTATCCTTACAATGGCATTTGTGGAAAATTGTTGCTTATATGATTCCACTGCCAGCAATATTGGAAAATGGATTTGATTCTTTCATTTGTGGTAGTGTCTAAATTTACCAAATCAGGAAAGTTCCTCATCACCCAAGTTTCAATTGGACCGAAACTTGGAATCATGCAAGTTGAATAGTATGATGAATGAGAACTTTCAAGCATTGGAAAATCAAGACTAATTACTTGTTCACATGGATGTGTGAGTCAAGTGAAGGACTAAAGGGATCGAGTACACATTCTTGTGCACTGGTCATGTCCACCACAAAGCTCGTTAATACTATTTGATTTACTAAAGTTTAGTAAATATGGTTATACTTACAAGTTTAAGTATAATTCTGAAACATTGGAAAAGTCTCAATGTATGGCAGATCGAATAAAAAGAATCAAATTAGGCAGAAAGATAAAAGTTTCTCAAATCGGAAAAGATGGGAGAATACTTTAGTATCATGTTTGTGATCATCTTAATGATATAGAAATCATATCACAATTAGTCCTCTAAAGGTCATCTTAGTGCATTCATATGAATAAGAAGAGGAGTCATGAATTGTTGAAATGGTTAGATCAGGAAGATAAGTCATACTTCGTTCCAAAACAATTCTTAGAGTCATACTCCAAGATTGTAACTTGAGTGACATATCTTAAAGAAAGGTTTAAAACACTTGTCAAATGTAAGAGTAAAAGTGTCCTACTCTTGTACATTTGAAATTGGTAAGTTGTGATGTTTTGGATAAAACAAAGACCAACTAAGGCCAATTATGTGAAGTGTTTGTCTTGATAAAGAATCCGCACTATCTCTTGAATATTTGGCAAGATAGTCTTATATGTCAAGAGGATAGTAGGAGTCTTAAAGATTCTAAAAAGAATTTCAAGAACTAATCAAGAATAAAACCTGAGGTTCTTCACTAGAACACGACTTGAGGTTTATAACCTATCGTGTTGACATATTTTGTGCCCATTCCAGTTAAAGTTGGCTTTGCATAGGAGTTCTGAAAGTTCTCAATTGGTTGCATAACAACTTGGAAGCAATGGCAGGCCCTGTACTGCCAGGTGGCAAGAAGTTAAGATTGCATAAGTTCAGTTCATATGAGTTTGGATTTGTCATTAGCCTTGTCTTGTGACTATGGTTTTGACGATTCACATGGATAAGAACACATACACTATAAAATCTAAGGGTCATAAGGTTTCTCTCCGATTCATGAAAATGATGGTGAGGAAACACTTCCACCAAGTAGATTTGAAGCAGATGGCAAAAAGGTCTAAACAATTGAGATTATGATTACGGCATCCCTTTTCATAGTTCTGAAATTGTTTAGACACACATGCATGTTATCTAAGGAAAGGTGTATGATTTTGATAAAGTTTTATCAAAGCATCTCGTATCAGAAATCTGAACTTTGGTAAGAAAGTCAATAAAGTATTGATTTCTAGAAGTCCAGCTGATTTCTGAGTACATGTCAAAGCTAGTGGAAGCATAAGTGTTATGCTAATAATCATCATGTTAGTGGGAGCATGATAATTATTGTTAGTGTTGCAAGTTAGCAATGTTAATTATAGAAAACAAAAGTTTCAATTCGTGAGGCTGCAGGGATTGAAAAAGTTGTTTTGCTATAATTAAGGGAGAGGATATACTTCATTTCAGTTCTAAAGGCTTATATTGAGACCTTAATCATCTTTAGTCAAGAATATATATATATGAATTTCATGTTGGATTATTTCAACTTAAGGAAATTCTATATATTGCGTTCTCAAAATTCGATTATGATTACGGCATCCCTCTTCATAGTCAAATTTTGAAAACATGGCAAATAAAAATATTGTAGCAAAAGACTGGTCTAGAATCATGTCTTTATGTGAGACATCCTGAATCGTGTACCATTTGCTTTGGGTACAGGATCGATTGCATGTGCTATAATATTTGTCATTTCTAAATTTTTCCAAATGCCCAGAGGCATTAAGAAGGGAAAAGGTCTAGAATTGGATATGACTAAAATGATTAAGCAATTGTCAAGGACAATCTGAGGTTTACCAAAGATTGGTTGCTCAGGGACAGTTGGAAGTATAGTGCTAATTTTGGAAGGACCATATTGACATATTCTGAAAAGAGGCATCTCTTATTCAGAAGTGATAGTCAAAATGAGAATATGGAGTTGTCTCCATAGGTGGAAGTTATCTGTGTAAGATTAGAAAACTTAATGCAAGAAGCATGTCCAAAGCAATGTACTTTGAATATGAGACTTAGTTTCCATGGAGTTGATCTCCATTGGAATACCTTATAATGACTGTTGACAAGTCTTTGTGACTTTGTAGATATTCATTACAGGAGGGTCAGTGCATATAAGTTTAAAATCTAAACAGATTTCGATAAATGATAGGAATTTGAAATTCTAACATTTTTCGATAAGGATTTGGGAATGTGAAATTAGAATCATTGAAATTATGTTCAATTGGTTTATTTCACAAAGTAAGGATCATAGACAAACATAGAGTGCATACTTGGTGTATGGCAAAGCTATTGTTTAAGAAAAACATAGTGTACATGCTTGGAGCATGGGACAACTAGTGTTTTTAATTCAAGTATAAAGTTGATAAAACCGAAACAATGAATAATGAGTAATCAGTATGGTGATAAATAAAAGTGTTTATTTATATTCATAGGGTTTGATACCATATTTGATTCATTTATTCTTGTGTTTCAATTTGCATGTTTTGACTTCCAGAATAACTAAGTCGCTCTTCCTGAATGATTAAGTTATTCAAACCATCCACAGTCGGTCATATGTTGGAAGTAGATATGAATCAAGACTGTCATGGGTTGGTTTGTAGAGGTCCAAGTTGGTGGACAAAGTGGTGCTACAACACTCATGAGTGCTCATAAGTTCTGAGTATTGGATTCAACCCACGCTCATTTGAATCACTTCATGGACTTTATCACGAGTGATCATGAGACGATAATATCTTATATTCTTAAAACCTAGAGATATGAGTTGTTACTATGAGTTGGTTATACATTGATTGCACGAAAACGCATTGGTAACTCGATGTTATAAAACGTGTCTTTGTGTATGATTCAACAAGTAGTAGAACAAGCCATATGAGTCGAAGTTTATCCATTCCTTTTACCTTCGAGATAAAAGCGATATATGTGGGCCCCTCGATCATTTAGCGATGACACATGTGAGTGCTTGGCCAAGCCAGGACTGATTTGATTTGTTCAATCAGTCAGTCATCATAAATCTAAAATCGGGAAAAAACAAATGGACAGAGAGAATGATTATAATCCATGTCTCAGTCCATATGATATCTAGAATGGAGGAATATATGATCCCTTATCTAATGGACAAGTCATTGACAAGGTCAGAGTTCGACAGCGGCTTTAAGAGCTAGGATTGCCAGTTAGGTTTTGAAGTCATACTCAATAATAGTTTTAGACTTATCCAAGTGGCAGACTGTTGGATTAATGTCTAAGTCCATAACTATATTTGGTATGTACTTGACCCGACCCGGCATGGTCCATTTGGGTTGCACTTCACCGGCACAATTTATATGGATAGTCTTTTGATAATAGTATATTTATGATTTATATTAATATATTATAAGTTCTAATATATTAATATGGAATCATATTATTTAATTAGTATTGATCAAGAATTAATTTAGAATTAATTAAGTGATCAAAAAGAACTAATTAAATATTGACTCTTATATATATGGAATGGGCCAAGTTCATTTAGGTTGGGCTAAGCTTTCATGGATGGTCCATGGAGCTTTTAACCCATGTATCCTATGTAAATGAAAGGTCATGGGTATTAGGGTTTACATGGATGTAACCCTAATCCTCCATAATATATAAAGGGGTCCTTGGCTCACAAAATTGGTACAAGTGTGTGAAAAAAAGTGTGGGTCGATTGTAGTGAGCATACATATTCTCTCAAGTTCTTCCAAGGTGTTTTGGTGATTTGTGATTCCACTTGAGGCTTCCACACTATTGGGGCTAAGCTCTTAAAGTTCAAGACTTCAAGCAACATCAAAGGTATGTCATCTAACTAGAACTTTGTAGTATAGTTGCTTCATAATATGCTAGTTAGGATGAAACCTTGGAATATTGATTATTTGCATGTATAATAGAGAAAACATAGATCCAAGGTTTATAGGGTTGCATGTACACCATATGAGTGTTAGAATGATCAAAACCCAACATGAATAACTATGCAAATTGACTTGGTACCCTTAATTTTATCACCCAATCGATGTGCCGGTTAACCACACGCGCTCCACCGATCTATGATAAAACTTAAGTCACCCTTTGCCACACATTGTCAATCCCATGTTAGTGTGCCGGTTAACCACACACGCTCCACTAACAACTTAACAAGGGTGCAAAGTATAATTTCATGGGTTAGCACCATTTCACATTTTCCTAAGTAACTAAGATTGGGAATTTATAAATGTTTGTTAGTGTGAAAAGTCACTCTTGGATGTAGTGTTTTAGGCTTACCCTCTTGTATGTGTAAATGGGTTGAGTCTTTCCTATAAATAGGAAGTGAGTGACTCCTATTATGTAAAAAAAAAGGAACCATTTGGAGTGTTAGACTAGAGAGAGAAATTTGTACAAACCCATTTGTATATTCTTTCCAGATCTAATATGAGCTTACACATATTTATTTACTCCTTGTGTTCTTCAATTTGTATGATGATTCACTAGATCTTTTCTAATTCCGCACATACCATCATAATCAACACCACTTCAATTGGTATCAGAGCGGGTGTTCTTGATTTCATCAAGAATTGATCCATGGTGGCAATCTAGATTTGGTGATTCATTTTTTGATCTTTGATCTTTGTGTTTTAGAGAGTTTGGATTCTAGAAATCGAATTCATCTTTGATTCTATTCAAAATTCGGTTTTCTTCACTAGAATTCAAGTGATTTTTACTTTCACTCTGTAGAAAACGCATTCAAAACCAGTTTCTCTCTCTAGAAATTTTCAAGTTCTTGTGATCATGGTGGATTTGCCATATGATTTTTGGATTGTGATCGTTGAAGATATCAAATACAAAGTCAATGAAGATCAATTTTATGGGTTGATGTTAAGCAAATTGATTTCATGGGGTAATATGGTTTCTTATGGAGATTTGAAGGATGATAATGGAAGCTTGCTTTTTCAACCACTTTGTAAGATTGTATGGTTGAATAAAATTGCATTGTCCATATTAGTTAGTAGTAGAAATCAAATGGAAGGAGAAGAAAGAGATTTGTTTAATAAGAAATGCATTTCTCTAATTCAAAACCCAAATGATCTTCATGCTCTTAAGTTTGTTGAAGTTCTTGACAATGGAGTTCAATGTGATGTTCTTATTGTTCAAGAAAAAGGAGTTCAAGTTGATTCTTATGATGAAAAAGTTTTTTGCTCGATTGGAGTTCAAACCGATGATATTTTGTGTTCTTGTGATTCGTTTGAAGGAATGATTCCTTATCGGAAGCCGGTGATCCAAGAAATTCACAAGTATCAAACTCCAAAAGATTTGATTCAAATTAACAAAGTTGAAGTTGTGGAAAGTGGGTTTGTTCATGAAATCAAGTCTTCAAGATGCAAAAAGATGAGAAATAAAAAGAAGAAGAAGATTAAACGGAAGAACAAGTGGGTTTATTCACAAAAATTGTCGAATGTTGTTGTGAATCCGAAATCCGTGAAACAAATTTGGGTTCCAAAGCAACAATCTGTTGGATAAGGTGTCTAAGTCCATAACTATTTCTGGTATGTACTTGACCCGACCCGGCATGGTCTATTTGGGTTGCATGGCACCATCCAATTGCATAGACTAAATAAGAGAAATATTACACTTGTGGTTTAATAATATATTATAAGTTCTAATATATTAATAGTATTATTTAATTAGTATTGATCAAGAATTAATCTAGAATTAATTAAGTGATCAAATGGTGACTAATTAAATATATGGGTTGATTTTGTAAATCATCCATAACTCATATAGTGGGCTAAAAGGCTCCATGGATAATCAAGTTGGGTTAAACCCATTGGATGCTACATGGAGGCTCCATGGGAGTTACAAACCCATGGGTCATGGAAATGAAGAGTCATGGCACATTAGGGTTTACATGGTGTAACCCTAGATGTGTCAACACTATATAGAGAACATATCCACCAAAATCGGCTACACAAGAAAGAAAGAGGGCTAGGCCGATTTTTGCAAGTGTTCAACTTCTCTCAAGTCTACTCCAAAAGCATTTGGTGTTGTGTGAAGCATTTGAGGCATCACGCTTGGGGTGCTAGGCTCTCAAGGTTTCAAGGAATCATAACAACAACAAGGTATGTATTTCTAGCTATCTTTTATGTTATAATGTTCCCCATGTATGCTAGATAGGTTTATGAACCTTGGAAAAAAGTATTTTGCATGTATCTTAGACAAACATAGATCCAAGGTTTTCTAGGGTTGCATGTACACTTAGGAGTGTTAGAATTGCTCAAAATCCTTCAGTGGTATCAGAGCCTAGGGTTGCTTGTTTGATACTTGATGCAAAATAGTGAAAAAGTCGAATTTTTGCTGTCTGCATGATGAACTCGCCGAGTCCATGGGGGGACTCGCCGAGTTCATGACGAAATTTATCCTACTCGTCGAGTAGGTTCGTGCACTCGACGAGTAGGAGCCTCAGAATGCAGTTTTTCGACTTTTGCTGCTGGAAATGGACTAGAAACATTACCCTAAACTGTTTTGGTGTTATTAAAATTGTTTTAGATGGTGTAATGTTTGTTCTAATCCATTTACAATGGTTAATATCAAAATTACATGATTATATGTGTTCATATGTTCTTGAAATTTTGATATGATTAATTCATGTTCTTATGAGTTCTTGATAGATCATAGGAATTACATGTTAAATTTGTTTAATGTTGAATTCATGATCTTTATGTGTTTTAATGGAGTCCATAACTTGTCCTCAAGTTATGGATAACCAAAAGTCTCTTTGTGTTAATACCATTAAAAGAACACACAAGTTACAAAAATGAAGAGTCTTCATTTTATAACTCATAAGTTATGAATTGAAAGGTTTTGTAAGGTTACAAAACTTGCCCTCGAGTTTTGGAACATGTAAAGCCATCTTAATAAACTTTAGTTCCAACCCCTAGAATTTTAAAGGTTAAAATTCAACCCTTATACTTATGATATTATAAGTTTAATAATATATATATATATATATATATATATATATATGTATATATATATACGTATATATATATATATATATATATATATATATATATATGTATAAGATCAAGTCGTTTTACCGCAAGTAGGCCTCATTTACGAAGTCGATCTATAAGGGGGGTATAAGGTTGTTGCCTATAAAATGGCAGCTTAATGGGTGTCCACTCTCACCCACCGCTTCCTTGACTGGTGGAGGGTCGTTAGCCGAACGGGTAGGACAATGACTTAAAAATCTCATTAAAAGTATAATGACTATTATAAAGTAACTAAATGTTTTTATTTAATTCCCAATCTTAGTTACTTAAGGAAAAATGTGAATAAGGTGCTAATCCATGAAATTACACTTTGCACCTTGTTTAAGTCGTTGGTGGAGCGTGTGTGGTTTACCGGCACACTAACTTGGACTTAACAAGGTAGGCAAAGGGTGACTTAAGGTTTTTTCATGAGGTCGGAAGGAGCGCGTGTGGTTTACCGGCACAACGATTAAGTGAAAAACATTAAGGGTACCAAGTAATTTGCATGGTTACTTCACACCTTGTTTTGTGATCCTCGGTATCCCAGTCACAAAACATGAAGGGCACACTCGAGATTGAAACATGTCATTGAAAAGTTCAATGAATCTCAAAGAATCTAGGAGTTTCTAAAACCAAATAAAAACCTAATAATTTATATTTCGTTTTCATGGTGGAAATTGGTGAATCGTCATTCACCTACCTTTCAAATATGTTATAGCTCGGATTACGGCATCCCTCTTCTAAGCTATAATATATTGTGATTGGATCCTAGCCTTAATATTACATTTGGGTGTTTTGTTAAGGACTATCCCTATATCTAAACTAAACTTGTTTTCTTCTTTTCAGATGTCTTCCAACAATGCTACTCCTGGCTCAAACCCTACTGGTTCCTTCTCTCTCATGAACCTTTGTGGGAGAGTCATCTTTGATGGATCCAACTTTACTGACTGGATCAGAAACATCAGGATGGTCACTCGTTACGAGAACAAGGAATATGTTCTGGACAAGGAGCTCAAGGTGCCTGAGCCAACTGCTACTCCTGAAGAGCTTGCTGAATATGAGGTACATGAAAGAGATGCTACAAAAGTGGCATGCATCATGATGGCCACCATGACAGCTGAGCTCCAAAAGTCCTATGAGGACTACTATCCTTTTGAGATGCACCAGGATTTGATGGACCGCTACTATCAGAGTGCTCGTCAAGAGCGATATGAAATCATCTCCTCCATGATAACAACCCGAATGAAAGATGGTGAACCCATCACAGGCCACATGCAGAAAATGCAAAGGTATGTGGACCGTCTGATGAAGCTGAATGTGAACTTCCCAGAGGAGTTAGCAATAGATATCATTTTGCACTCCTTACCATCGTGTTATGATCAATTCCGCATGACATACCACATGAACAAGGAAGAAGTCACCCTCAGCAAACTTCAGGGACTCCTTAAGACCGCTGAATCATGTCTTAAAGGTAAGTCGGTTGTTACCACTTCTACTCCTACTCCAAACTCCGCAACTGTTCTGGCAATCGGGAAAGGGAAAGGTAAGAAGAGGAAGACCCCTTCTAAGGGTACCAAGGGTAAGACTCTTGATGGCTCCTCTTCTAGCGGAACCAAGAAAAGTTTCGTTACACCTTCTTCTGATCCCAAATAGGTTGAATGCTTCTACTGCCACGAAAAGGTGCACTGGAAGCGTAACTGTCCAAAGTACCAGCAAGATTTGAAGGATGGGAAAGTGAAACCCAACCATGCAGGTATTTACACTATTTCATCTAATAATTCACTCTATTCTAACTCTTGGGTCCTTGATACCGGTTGCGGTATTCATATTTGTTCTGAACTGCAGGGACTAAGAAGAAGTGAGAATGTGGAGCATGGAAAGATAAACTTGATCATGGGGAATAGGAAAGTTTCACCTGTCACCAAGATTGGAGTTTATACTTTGTTGCTTAGTAGTGGGTTTACTTTAGATTTGAATAAATGTTGTTATTCGCCAGAAATGGCAAGAAATGTTATTTCCTTTCATGCTTTGTATAAACAAGGTTTTACCTTTTCTTTTGATAATGAAATTGGTGGAATAAATGCTTTCTTTAATAATGTGTTTTATTTTAAAGCATTACCTTGTGATGGTGTGTATGAAGTTGTGTCTGTTGTAGATAATTTAGGAAATAATGTGTTGTGTATTGATTCTAATGATAATAACTTGGATAAAGCATCATTATGGCATTGTCGTCTTGGACATATAAGCAAGAAACGAATAGGACAACTCCAAAAGGATGGAGTTTTGGAATCATTTGACTTAAAGTCAGATGATAGTTGTGAATCATGCTTACTTGGAAAAATGACAAAGTCACCCTTCACTGGTTCTTGTGAGAGGGGTGAAGGTTTGTTGGATCTTATACACACGGATGTGTGTGGACCCTTCAAACATGCCACAAGGGATGCTAATCATTATTATTTGACTTTTACTGATGATTACAGTAGATATGGATATGTCTACTTAATCAAGCATAAGTCAGAGACTTTTGAAAGGTTTAAAGAGTTTAAACAGGAAGTCGAGAATCAATTGGGCAGGAACATTAAGATGCTTCGATCCGATCGTGGTGGTGAGTATCTTAGTACTGAGTTCCTTGACTATCTAAGGGAATGTGGGGTTGTCTCACAATTGACACCTCCCAGGACACCACAGTTGAATGGTGTAGCTGAGAGGCGTAATCGAACCTTGTTGGACATGGTTCGTTCCATGATGAGTCGAGCTACGCTACCAATCTCATTTTGGGGGTATGCCTTAGAGACTGTCGCCCATATCCTTAATCTGGTCCCTACAAAGAAGGTTGCCAAAACACCTCACGATATGTGGACTGGAAAAGTTCCTAGTCTAGCCCACATCAAGATTTGGGGTTGCGAGGCTTTCGTGAGACGCGAGACTCACGACAAGCTCGAACCTCGAAGTGAGAGGTGTATTTTCATCGGCTACCCACAAAAATCCTTTGGTTACCTCTTCTACAGACCTAGTGAGAATGTGGTATTTGTAGCAAGGAGGGCTGTCTTTCGAGAGAGAGAGTTCATAAGCCAAGGAGACAGTGGGAGGCTAATTGACCTTGAAGAACTTCAAGAGTCAAGTGGTGAAGGAACCTCAAACCCTAGCAATCAACTTAAGGAGGAAACTCCTGTTGATCCAACTATACCTCCAAATGTACCTCTGAGGCATTCCACAAGGGTTAGGAATGCACCTGAGCATTACTATGGTTTCCATATTACTGCGGAAGGTGAGACACTTATCAGTGATGGGACACTGGTAAGTCTGGATGAACCTAACAGCTATGCGGAAGCCATGGCAGGCCCCGAGTATGCTAAATGGAAAGAGGCAATGGATAGCGAGATACAATCCATGTATGACAATCAGGTCTGGGATTTGGTTGACAATGTGCCAGGTCGTAAGACAGTTGGGTGCAAATGGATCTTCAAGAAGAAGACCGACATGGATGGTAATGTACACACTTATAAGGCACGACTGGTTGCAAAGGGCTTTTCTCAAACTCAAGGAGTTGACTATGATGAGACCTTTTCACCAGTAGCCAAGATTAAGTCTATTAGGGTATTGTTAGCCATTGCTGCATTTTATGACTATGAAATATGGCAAATGGATGTCAAAACCGCTTTCCTTAATGGAAAGTTGGTTGAAGATGTTTACATGAATCAGCCAGAGGGTTTTGTCAGCACAGAGTACCCTAATAGAGTGTGTAAGCTTGAGAAATCCATTTATGGATTAAAGCAAGCACCTCGCAGATGGAATCTTTGCTTTGATGAGAAAGTCAAAGAGTTTGGCTTTTCGAGGAGTGAAGATGAATCTTGTGTATATGTCAAGGCTAGTGGGAGTTTAGTTAGCTTTTTGGTACTGTATGTGGATGACATACTACTCATAGGAAATGACATCCCAACTCTGCAGGAAGTTAAGTCCTGGCTTGGGAAGTGTTTCGCTATGAAGGACCTTGGAGAATCTGCCTATATTCTAGGGATAAGGATTCTGAGAGACCGGAGTAAAAGACTAATTGGGCTTAGTCAGAGTACATACTTGGAGAAGGTGCTGAAGAGATTCAGCATGCAAGATTCCAAGAAAGGAGAGTTACCCATCCAGAGTAACGCTAGACTGAGTAAGACTCAGAGCCCGAGTACAGAGGTTGAGATAGCAGAAATAAGTCGAGTACCTTATGCTTCTGCAGTAGGCTCGATCATGTATGCTATGACCTGCACTCGTCCTGATGTAGCCTTTGCTTTAAGCATGGTTAGCAGGTATCAGGGGAATCCTGGTAAGGCTCACTGGACAGCGGTAAAGAATATTCTCAAGTACCTGCGAAGGACTAAGGACTGGGTCCTTACCCTTGGTGGGAATGATGACTTGAGAGTTGCAGGGTATAGTGATGCCAGTTTCCAGACTGATAGGGATAATTTCCGCTCTCAGTCGGGCTGGGTCTTTACCTTAAATGGAGGAGCAATCTCTTGGAAAAGTTCCAAGCAGGAGACAGTGGTTGATTCAACTTGCGAATCAGAGTATATAGCGGCAAGCGAGGCGGCAAAGGAGGCTATATGGCTAAAGAACTTCATTGGAGACCTTGGAGTTGTACCAGCTATAACGAAGCCCATAAAGATTTTCTGTGATAGTGAAAGTGCAGTTGCCTTAGCAAAGGAACCTAGGGATCATGGGAGATCCAGACACATTGACAGAAAATACCATTTCATCAGACATCGTATAGAAGAAGGACTCCTCATGGCAAAGAGGGTATCATCGGATGAGAACCCGGCAGATCCCCTCACGAAGGGACTGGGTAGGGTTAAGCATCTCCAGCATGCTAGGAGCATAGGGATGAAGGATGATATTAGTTTTAGTAGTTAGATAATTTTGAAATATGTAAAGTGTAATTGACATTTGATGATGAATAAAAGTTGTGTTTATTTATGAGTAAAGTGTTGCTATCCCTTGTCAATCGTTTACTATTATTTCTTTTGCATGTTTTGACTTCCTGAATATTTATGTTGTGTTTTTACATATTATTCAAATTATCCACAGTCAGTCATATGTTGGAAGTAGATATGAAGTAAGATTGTCATGAGTTGCTTGTAGAGGTCTAAGATGTTGGACATGGCCTCAACACTCATGAGTGCTCATAAGTTCTGAGTATTGGATTCAACCCACGCTCGCTGATATCACTTCATGGAATTTATCTCGAGTGATCGCGAGACGGTAATATCATATAAGTCTTCAAACCTAGAGATATGACTTGTTAACTATGAGTTAGTTATGCATTGATCGTGCGAAAACGCATTGGTAACTCCATGTTATAAAACGTGCGTTTGTGTGTAATTTAACAAGTAGTAGAACAAGCATATGAGTCGAAGTTTATCTGTTCCTTCTTGGATTAGAAGCGATATCTGGGCCCCTCGATGATCTTGTTTTGACCCATGTACCGGGCCCGGTCAAAACTAAGTTGATGTGTTCAATTAAGTTCTATGTCAAACAAATCGGAAATCAGGAAACAGACTGCTGGACAAAAGTAAGACATTATTCCATATATTTGTCCGGCTGATATCAAGAACAGAGGATTATATGATCACTTAACTGAAATGGCGTACCAGCATCTTCTCAGTTCCGAGAAACCTTGAAAAGAGCTACGATTGCCGATCGGTTCCTGAAGTCATACTTGCAGTTATAGTTATTAGACTTATCCAAGTGGGAGACTGTTGGATAAGGTGTCTAAGTCCATAACTATTTCTGGTATGTACTTGACCCGACTCGGCATGGTCCATTTGGGTTGCATGGCACCATGCAATTGGATAGACTAAATAAGAGAAATATTACACTTGTGGTTTAATAATATATTATAAGTTCTAATATATTAATAGTATTATTTAATTAGTATTGATCAAGAATTAATCTATAATTAATTAAGTGATCAAGTGGTGACTAATTAAATATATGGGTTGATTTTGTAAATCATCCATAACTCATATAGTGGGCTAAAAGGCTCCATGGATAATCAAGTTGGGTTAAACCCATTGGATGCTACATGGAGGCTCCATGGGAGTTACAAACCCATGGGTCATGGAAATGAAGAGTCATGACACATTAAGGTTTACATGGTGTAACCCTAGATGTGTCAACACTATATAAAGAACATACTATTCACCAAAATCGGCTACACAAGAAAGAAAGAGGGCTAGGCCGATTTTTGCAAGTGTTCAACTTCTCTCAAGTCTACTCCAAAATCATTTGGTGTTGTGTGAAGCATTTGAGGCATCACACTTGGGGTGCTAGGCTCTCAAGGTTTCAAGGAATCATAACAACAACAAGGTATGTATTTCTAGCTATCTTTTATGTTATAATGTTCCCCATGTATGCTAGATAGGTTTATGAACCTTGGAATAAAGTATTTTGCATGTATCTTAGACAAACATAGATCCAAGGTTTTCTAGGGTTGCATGTACACTTAGGAGTGTTAGAATTGCTCAAAACCCTTCACAATCTCCAAAGGTTACAATGAATTTGAAGTCAAAACCCAAATGTGTTGGTGGTTCATTTAAAGATGTTCTTGGATCGTTGATGAACACGAAAAACACGAAGAACGAGTTGTACATCTCGCATAATGGGTGGTACAATGTTCAAATTGGAGATTTTGTCATTCCAACAAAAGAACAAAGATCTTCAAAATTTGATTCGTTCGTTGAAAACGGAACTCGATTCGTCAAAAAGATATCTCAAATTTTCAAATGGATTCCAAAACGTCCATGATTTCAATTCGTGTTTTTTGTTTTTCGTTTTTGATCGATTTGTCTCATTGGATCAAACCCGTTTCAACCCCATTGATTGATCTAATTATTTTTGGTTAGATCAAACTCAAACCAATATCAAAATCATAATCTCATAAAAAAATTTAATTCATTTTTGTTACTCAATTTCGAAATATTACAGTTCACGATTTGTTGTAGTCCAATATCTTGAATCTGATTACTGTTCATCCAGTCCGAATACGAGCCCAAAATACATAATTCTTTTTGTTCAATTTTGTGATCTGATCAACTTTGAGCCCACAATTCTTTTGATCCGATAATTCTGAGCCCATAAATCAAGGATTGAGCCTAATGATTCAATTAAGAGAAAATGACAAAATTAGCCAAATACACTAATTACCTTACAAATTTAGCCAAAAAAATAGAAATTGCAAAAATAACCAGTAAATTCGCAGATGGAAAAGCCCCATCTGCGATTTTGGCTTTCCATCTGTGAATGTACAAGTGCCTAATGCACAACTATGCTTTATACACTTGTACATTCGCAGATGGAAAAGTCCATCTGCGATTTTTGTTGTTCATCTGCGATTTTCGAGGTGAAAATCTATAAAACGGTTTTTTTTTCTTCATTTTTCACTCTTCAATATAGAAAAACTTTCTCTCTCTCGGGGATTCCTTTTGACGATTTTTTGAAGAAAATTGACAATTATTTCAACAATCCTGAAAATATGGTTAGATTTTAACTCTTTTTATGTTTAAATTAACATTTATTTAGTATATGTCTTTATTATTTTATTATTTATTGTATTAGTTAGTGTAAAAAAAATGAAATTATATTGTTTGTGATAGGGTAATTTTGTTGTATTTGATAGTTTTAATATTTGTTATTAGTAAACTTGAAGTTTAAATGTTATTTTGTTAGTGGTTGTATGAATGTACAAATAGAGACTGCGTAGAGTGTGCATCGGGTAGTTGCACATTTAGTAAAATGGTTAGAATATGCTAAATTTTTTAAGTTATTAGTTAAATAAATTGTTAGAAAAATGTTTACAATATGTTTTGGTTAGTGGTTTAAGTTGATAAATTGATATAGCATGGTTAGAATATGTTATTTGTCGTTTGTATAGTTGTTGTATAACTTGCAAAATTGTATATTCTTATCTCATAATTGTTTTTATAAATTGAAAAATGGTTAAAATAATGTTTACAATATGTCTAGAATAGTCGTTTGTATATTTGTCGTATAAGTTGAAAATTTGTATATATTTGTTGGTGAAGTATAAAAAAATTTATAGTATGGTTAGAAAATTTTATAATATGTGTACAATAGTCGTTTATATATTTGTCGTATAACTTGAAATTTTGTATATATTTGTTGTTTTATTAGAAAAAAAATTTATAGTATGGTTAGAAATTGTTATTTTATATAATTTGAAAGTTAAAATTTTTTTGTATATTTGTCGTATAACTTGGAAAATTGTTAATTTAGTTGTCGTTTTAGTTAAAAAACTGTTTGTTTATATGGTTAGAAAATGTTATTTTATATAATTAGAAAGATAAAAATCGTTTGTATATTTGTCGTATAACTTGGAAAATTGTTTATATAGTTGTCGTTTAAGTTGAAAAATTGTTGTAGTATGTTATTGTTTTTAGCGTAAATATATAAATTATTTATTAAATATTTGTATTCGCATTGTTATTATTGCATTTAATAATCATATATTTTAAAATGAAATATTTGTTTAGTTTTCTAATACGTTATTGTGTTTTGTGCAGCATGATTATAATAATTTCAATGTGAAAGCTATTGTAAACTTAAAAGGATAGGGGTGTAACATATGGGAAGTATTTAAAGTGTTAGATGGTGTCAGACGTGATATATTTAGAGATACGGTATTTGGTTCCTTGTTGGACGTCCCTCGTTTACAAGGGGACGGATTGTTGTTCCACAAAATGTTCCTTCATCAGATACGGATGGACGCTGTTTTATCTCCAGATGGAATAAAACGGTTATATTTTAGAGTAGGCGATACGAAAATGGTATATGGGCCGGAAGAGTTTTGTTTGATAACCGGGTTGAAATTTGGGGAGTATCCAAAAAACATCGGGAAAAAAGTGTCAGAAAAAATAGTTAGTAGTAAAAAAGATGTTTATTGCGTGAGCGGCTATTTCCCCGAACTATACAAATAGTTCGGTGAAAATCGGTGACCTGAAAAGTTTTATTTTAAATCAACCATTCTTAAAAGTTGACGACGCCGATGCAGTTAGAGTATGTTTGATATACATTTTGTGTGAAGGTTTTTTGGGAAAAGAAATAAATGATCGGGTGCCACACGATTGGTTTTTTTTGGCTGAGAATTTGGATGTCTGGAACAGGTATTTTTTGTTTACTTTGAAAGTTTTATATTATTAATGTTAATTTATATTATAACTAAAAAAATTTGTTTTGTTAGTTTCGCTTGGGGTAGCTATTTATGGGATTTTACGTATGATGACCTTGAGGATACATGGAACAAGATAAATAAATATTTATCACTTCCTTAGCGTCGTCAAACTTTAAAATACAACGTCTCAGGATTTACGGCTCCAATTAAGGTATAAAAATTTACTTATGTTTAAATGGTTTTATTGTTATGTTAGTTATTTTAATTTTAACTTTTATTACTATAATTGTAAAAATTGTAGATATGGATATATGAGATGCTTCCGGCTGTTCGTGCCTGTGGATTTGTATTGAGAAAAAATGGAGACATGCCTCGGATGAAACGATGGAGTGGGACAAAAAAATTGAAATTGTTGATGTGAACAAGATTTTTTCAAAGATACAGGTTTATAAATATTTTTTTATTATTAATAAACTTTATTATTATATTTTTATATGCATTTTTAATATGTTCAATTTTTTAGGAGGGACAACCACCAAGACAAAAGATGTTACCCAGTGATGATGAGATGACATCTTGTTATTATATGTCATTTCAAGAGTATGTATATGGTGAACGAAAATCAGTTACATCCCCAGTACGGGACCATTTTAGGAGACAAGACGAATCTTCGTCTAGTGGTCGCTCTCATGGTAGAGGTGGGCGCAGTGGGAAACACAAGCTAGAGGAGGTGTTGAAACGGCTACATGCACTGGAGCAACATGTGTTTACGAACCGAGAACCTAGAGAGGTGTTTGTTGAAGAAGTGAATAATGAAAATCTATGGAATAACATCACTTTTGAGGAGCCTGCAGTATTCCAAACAAAATTTGATGAACGGGTTAGTAACAAGCTACATTATTTTTTTTAATTTATTAACATGTATGAATATTTGTGTTCATATTTTATAATTGAAAATGTAGGTTGTAGAAGATGAAGTGATGAATAAAAATAATACAAATGAAAATATTTTTGGTGATATTGAAGACGACAAGGTTATTATAGATATTACATTTACGATTTTAATAATTAATTTTTAATGTGTCTTTCGTTAATAAGTATAATGTGTTATTTTTAATGTAGGAGTTGGAGGAGAGGAATGACAATGCGGGTTGTAGTAGGAACAAATTTGATGATGATGTGTTTGCTGTGAATGATTATAATGAAGCTAAAGAGATTGTTATACTTACATTTATTTTAATTTTGTTTTTAGTAGATTGAAACATTTTTTTAATTAGAGATTATTGCTTATTAAATTAGGTGTCGGAGGAAGATGAAGTAATAATTACGGGAAATGTAGATTATTATGATGCTTATGGTTTTGATGGCAAAGAAGTTACACCCGATAAACCGAGGACTCGAAAACCATCACGGTATTTGTGCCCTCCTTACACCGAGGTATTCGTTTAATTTATAAACTTATATCATAATAATAGAATTTTATGTTTATGTGAATTATTTGAAAGATAGAGATTCAAACATTTGAATATTGTTTTTAGTTGCACACGACACCGAAGCAAAAAAGAAGACCAAAAAAGAAGGTTGATATCAAATCAACAAGCTCCGTTCCTCCTCCAGCTTTTGCTGTTGTTCACGACTTCTCCATGTTGCGCCTGCAGCCTTACGTAGCAGGCGGTGAGGTTGTCATCCAGAATTATTTATTTCATTCATATGATGTCCATCATCGTTTGTTTAATTTCGTGTTAGATAGAGATTTTTGGAGCGCCTTGTTTGGGCATACACACGACGGATGGTTGGAGTCATCGGTAAAATAATTGTTAATTTATTATTTTAAAAGTATTTTGTTTTTTAGTCAATAACAAAAGTATCATAATTTTCTGCAGCATATAACCATTTGGTATAGACTACTGATGGAGAGATGTTTTGATGGCGACCGACATACAATAATGCCTCCAAATTTTTTTTATTTTCCATGCTGTGGAGGAAGGGCAGGATTGGAGGGCGTTTATGGTTGGTATTGCTACGTACCCCAACTTCATGGTTGCTTGGTGGGATGTCGATACGGTAAACTGAATTGTTTATATTGAAAATATTATCGTTATTGTCGTTATGTTTTTGTATTCTGATATAAAAAACATAATTTTATTTTTTGATCCTTATACAGGTCCTGTTGCCGATTCATTCATCCCCTAATCACTGGTTATTTGGGGAACTACGATTGGCGTCAATGGAAGTCCATATTTATGACAGTCTCGGTAGAGTGGCTTATGAAAAATTCAACTCTGATGGAATCTTTACCAAATTTGAATCTCGGATGGCAAATTATTTAGACAAGATTAACTATTGGGTCCGGAGGAACATTCCAAGGATTCCATTGAATATGCAATTCGTTTTCGAAAAAAATGTTCCCCAACAAAGTAGTCATTTGGGAGATTGCGGTGTTTTTGTTTGTATGTTTATGGAACAATTAGTTTCAGGCCAACCAATACATGAACTTATTGACCCAAGGAACGCAGCTTTAGAGTTTCGTCAACGGATGGCAAAAATTTATTGGGGGTCGAGTCTTGGTCGTATGTAGTTGGATTATATATTTGTATATGTAATTGAATGTTGGATTTGATTATTAAACATAACAACAATTACAACAATTTAATGACCTACTAATAACTTCAATACTTACAACATAACAACGACACCAACATTTGTTTTAACGTTACAAGTACACTGTTCTAAACATAACAACAAATGCAACAAGTTATTGACCTAACAACTTCAAAACTATCAAAACAATATTAAAAAGCTTACAACTTGTAAACAAGAACTGCCAAAAACAACACTCAACTACAAACCAACAATATTAAAAAGCTTACAACTTGTAAACAAGAACTGCCAAAAACAACACTCAACTACAAACCAACGCTATCTTTAACTTCTTATTTTCTGATTGAAAGAGCTTATTAGAGTTAGCTACTTTAGCTATTACCATAGATGATTGGTCCTTCTCTTCATCAACCCAACTAATAAACTCGCATTTTGGTCCCTGTAAATTTAAACATTGACAGTAAGAATTGTTGCCATGTAAACATGAGGGTGTAAATATGAATGACGTTAAGAACATGATACCAAATATGGGCAAGCGTAAAACAATCTTATTGGGTTTTTAGTTGTACCCGAAATCCTAACGATACGTTCACCTCCGCAATTACAGTATGCCATTCGCCTTATTTTTTCTATTAAATAGGAGTTACTTTCTCAGATAAATTTCATGGAATGACTTTACACCCATTTATAGAAGAAATTTTATTACAGACAATTATGTTTGACTATGAAATGAACTTGTTTGACTATGAATTCAAAAAGTTGAACTATGAATTGTAGACAAGTACATTGTCTTGTCTTGTCTTGTCTTGTCGATCAATGATATTTGACTATGAAATGAATTTGTTTGACTATGAATTCAAAAAGTTGAACTATGAACTGCAGACAAGTACATTGTCTTGTCTTGTCTTGTCTTGTCGATCAATGATGTTTGACTATGAAATGAATTGGTTTGACTATGAGTTCAAAAGGTTGAACTATGAACTGCAGACAAGTACATTGTCTTGTCTTGTCTTGTCGGTCAGTGATTTTTTACTATGAAATGAACTGGTTTGACTATGAATTTAAAAAGTTGAACTATGAAGTATGAACTGTATAGAAACACCAATTTCAATATAATTATAATTGGATTTGTGTGATGATTGTAAAACACTTTCATTGGCTGTGAAAATGAGTATTTACACCGAAAGAAGCTTTTCTCAGCTACCAATATTATTGCATAATCTTCAAAGAACAAATCCTAATACCTTCACAGCCATTAAGAAAACGGATACCAACCGCTTTCAATTCTGTTTTGTGGCTTTAGGTTGCGTGGTATAACATATTTGTTTTATTGAGTTATATAATATTTCTTGGTAATGTATCTCGTTTACTCTTTACTTATCACTAATATATCTTTTTTTATGCAGATCCGTACCTTCCTTAGGTGCATGATACCGTTAATATATGTGGGTTATTTACCCCTTCTTGGCAACTATCTGACAACAATGTACTTTGCAGTGGCTTTGGATGGAAACCATGAACCCCTACTCTTAGCAATTGGTTTGGGAACCTTAGAGTGTGAATAATCATGGAGATGGTTCATGATGAAGTTAAAATAGTGTTTAGGTGAGGATACAGAGGTTGGTTTCATAAGCAACCTATGTGCTAAAATAGACTTTGCTGTTCAGAGTGTCTACCCAGATTCGTATCATGGATATTGTCCTAAAGATATAGCCAGAAAAATACGAGATTCTGTCGGACATAATGATACGGAATTCGAAACGTTGTTTTGGAAGTCATGCAATGCATATAGTGTTCATGATTTTTACTTGTGTCTAGAAAGGTTGCAAAGTGCATGTAGGAAACCACCTTTCTGCACCTTGCTTAGGAGTCCAATTTTCTGGCTTGACGATATAGCAATTTCAAAATGGACACGAGCATTTTTCCCAAAAGTACGTTACAATGTTAAATCGATTGATGTCCCTGAAATGTTGAAAATTATATCCACGTCCACACGTGAGTTTCCTATAACAACGATAATTGAGTTAATCAATACGTCGATACAAAAAACGTATGTTGAACGAGCTGAAGTGGCAGGTAACTTTATACTTATATTTAGTTTTTTCTTGTATTATTATTTTAAAATTAACAAATATTGCAGGGAGGTTGTCTGGTGGGGTGACCCCTTATGTTGAGATTAAGGTTCAAAAGCCTGTAAACAAGTCTTATAACTGGGTGGCAAGACGTTTGTATGCGGATACATTTGAAGTCGATGACAATTTTGCCACCAACAAAGTACAATTTGAATGTAGGGTATGTAGTTGTGGGAAATGGCAAAAAAGCGGTATACCATGTGGCCACGCTATAGCATCTCTAAGAACCCGTACGTCTGAAGCCATTCACGAAATGGTTGATTATAAGTTTTCTGCTGTCGTGTACCGAGTTGCATTTGGATTTGAGTCGGTGAATTTTGTACCATCACATGTGCACTGGGAAATTCCAAATGAAAGGGTGGTCCTGTTACCTCCCTAAAAGAAGTAGTTATTCATGTACCCCGTTTGCATTTTATGTCCTATTATGTATTAGTTATTTATGTACAACGTTGCATTTTATGTTATGTTATGTACTAGTTATGGGTTAATGTTTTAATGAATTGATTATGGATGTGTTATCTTAATTCATTTTTAATTGTCATTGAGGAAACAACATACATTAAAAGTATGGGAGATTTATTAAGTACTGACAAAACACACGTACAAAAACAAGAAACGAAACTAACGAAAAACAAACAACTTAACCAACATGCATATTAAAAGTGAGGGACATTCTTTAAAAGATTACATGCATCTCCATGGTTAAACTCTCTACCATCAGATTCGAAACGGTATAGTTCCAAAGCCACCTGTATGAGAATGTCTTCATCCATATTCGCATGTTCATTATCCAGCTCGTTATAAATACGTTGAAAATGCTTGACCTTTTTTTTTCAAATCCAGAAACTTCGCTTTGACATCTCTTCTTCTTCGATATTGAGTACGCCCCATTTGATGGTGAAACAAATGACAGACACGAGACCAAAATGATCCAGCGCGAATTTCTGGCGGACCTGGTGGAAAATCGTCCTCTACAGTTACAATCCAAGCTTGAACCAAAGCGACCTCCTATTCGTTGCTCCATCTAAGTGGTGCAGGTGAGTCCATAGTTGCAAGAGAAAAAATTAATGTGATACAATTAAAAAGGGTATGAACAACTATTTATAGTGACTCATTATTTTCCCAGCGCAATGGCTTGTCAACTCAAGTAGCAGTGTATTGTGTTCTCATTCGATGCAATGACTTGTCAACTCAAGTAGCAGTGTATTGTGTTGTCATCCCGGTGCAATGGCTTGTCAACTTGAACAGTGATCTCTTGTGTTCTCAGTTGGCACACTGCGTTCTTCAGTTAAGTTGGACTATGAATTGCAGACATAATTAGAAGATTAGATTGCGATATTGTGTATAAACTACTATAAATATAATTTTAGTTAAAAAAACAATTTAATAACCAATGTTACAATTATTCATATATTATTTTTGAATATTTACTCTCTTTGTTTCACTAAATATGAGTTCAATACCATGGAGCAATGAGGAGTTCTTGGTTCTTACACGTGCATATATTCATGTGTACGAGACCAGCAAGTTGAACGATCCAATGTTTTGGACTCGTTTGACCAATATCTTCAATGCTGAAAACCGAATGACTACAACAAACAATCGTGACGAACTAGACATGTTAGCAAGATGGTATGAAATGAAAACTGAAGTTCTATTATTCAACGATCTTTATACCAAAAATGACGACGCCCGTTTAAATGCTACTGAGGACGTCATCTTGGAAGCTGCTAAGGAGGAGTACAAGTCATTAAGTGACGGATCCGAATTCCAGTTTGAAGCCCCTTGGAATATTTTGAAATATATCCCGTTTATTTAATATCTATTTCTATTTAATAGGTGTGTACTAGGTTATTTTCGTGTATTACGTATGTATTGGATGCACCTCCTCTGTTTATTTTTAATAAATAAATGTTGGTTGCATTAGTGTTAACGACAATATACAATACATTACTAACAACATTTCCATGAACCATTAAACTTACAACATTACAAATATTCCAACTCTACGCCTTAAACTTAAAACATTAAACTAACAACCATTACATGAAACATTAAACTTAAAACATTACTACAAACAAAGCATTTAAATAAAAAACAGGTACATGGGTTATTTATAATGGAAAATAGAGCGGACTATATGAAATACTGATTATTTTTAACAACCTTCCAAACGTCTTCATATTCAAAGTCTCTGCCTTCACGCTCCAAGATGTAAAACTCATTAACAACTTCCAAGAACTCTTCCTCGTCTCGACAACGAACTCTGGTACTTTTCGCATAATTACACGCTCGATTGAACCATGTGACTTCTTCCTTTACATCCATCCATTTACTAACAACATCTCATTGTTGTCGTTGTTGTCCTTCTCCCATCTCATGGTTGAACATAGTTGTTATGTGGTTCCATTCATCACCTACTAGGCAATGCAGGGGAGCAAGTAACGGTACACCCTCCTTAACACTTAGCCAGCATCGTGTTAGAACCAACACCTCGTTTGTCGTCCATGGTCGTTCAGAGTTGGAACCAGGTACTTCATTCGAAGAAGTTGCTGCATTCAACGACATTTCTAAATATGGGAGTTGATTTCATTTATATGATATGGGTGTTTGGTTAGTAGAGCTTAAACATCTATTTATAATAATAAATACATGACTATGATTTGCAGGTTACTGCAGTGACTTATCATGTCAAACAGTCATTTATGTCTTGTCACTTAAGAGTTTGACTACGATTTGCAGGTTACTATAGTGACTTGTCATTAATGTGTAGTCGTTTCAAAGTTTGACTATGAATTACAACTCTGACTACGAAATGGTTGCATTTAGACTATGATTTGCAGATGCAGTAGTATGTATAAATACCACTTATAGCACCAGTTTATTATAATCGCGACTTTATTATGAGTTCCTCAAAAAATTTCGAAATTTGCTCATGCAACGAAGTAGATTGTTACTACTGTGATTCAGTCGACCCTTTTTTTACACCCTCTTCAACAGGCCCATATATGTCTGATGAAAATTTTGAAGAATTGAAAAAGGCTGAAGAACAACAAGAACAGGACAAAGAGTCATCCCGACTTCTCACTCAACGTGGTAATGAAATTGCATGGGAATGCAAACAAGCTCAAGAATGGATAGACCTCAAAAAAACGAAATCAAAGAGCATGAAGAATGGATAAAAAAACTAAGAAGACAATCAAAAGGGCCGAAAAATGGGTTGCTAAGAAGGACGAGCAGATGATACACCTTAGGGTGCAAAAGGATCGTTTGGAAGATAAAATTAGAATTATGGATGACTATATAACAATCAAGAAAGAGAAGTATCCATTGCAGTTCCCTGAGTTTAATAATTAGTTACAAAAATGTTGTAACATTATCATGAGTTCAGTTCAGTTTGTTGTTTTTTTTAAATAACTTTTTTTTACCGTTAAGCTTCATTTCTTGTTATAATCCGCAAACTAAATATGATAATATAAATGCTTAATTAATTTTTATAATCTGCAAACTAAACTAAAATATGAAAGCATAACAATGTCTTGTAAGATTTAATAAAAAATTACAATACATAAAAAGTTAACAACTCTTCATTTCAAGGTTGTTTTATACCAAAATCAGCGTCATAGGTTTGTGAGCAACTCGCTGAACCACCAATATTAAATGCCATTTCTGTAGTAGAAATTGTCGTGCGACGTCCTCCACTACCGGACACCCTTATAGTACAATTGTTTCTCGTGTGTCCTACTTGACCACATGTAGAACACTCTTTTCTAATTGGACCCTCGCCTTGGGATGGAATGCGGTCTGTGTTTCTTGGCCTGCCTGGCTGACGTTTATCCATTATAGGTGGCTTAACAATCATCAAATCATCGGGGATCTCCCATTCGGATGGCTTTGGCAGAGGGTTTATTGATTCCTCATATGTTTTCCTTAGTGTTTCGGTAAAGTAAGCATTTAATTCATACCTCGATAAGTCTTGGTAATTGTTGACTGTTAAACATCTTATGACATGACCACAAGGTATCTCATCAAGTTGCCAATGCCTACATGTACATGTCATTTGATGTAAATCAACTATCACGTTTTGTGTCCCCTTTTTGACCTCGCATTTCGTATTTGCGATCATGCGAACATCCCACTTACTAGATGTTTTTTTATTTTCTTTAACAATTTCATCGGCCCAAGGGGTAAGTGTTGTTGTTGCTTCCACTTAAAAAAGACACAAAATAAAGAAGTTAAGATCAATAAGATTTATTAAAACATTAATATTAAAAATTAAAAATTAACTTAATACCTACAAAGTTACGTCTTTGAAACCACCACTGTTGCATTGTTGCACGAAAAAAATCGATCAACATAAGTATCGACACCTTACGTGCGTGTCTAGATAATGCATTTATAGACTCCGCACTGTTGGACGACATAAGATTGTATCGGTTCCCTCTAAAATGTGCCCTAGACCAAGTTTCTGGATTTATACTTCTTAAGTACACCCATACTGGTTGTTTTGTCTTTCTCATAACTTCCATGGCGGCGTCAAAAGCATCAACTGTGTATGCCCTACAAGCATCCCAAAAAATTCATTTAACTGTGTTACTCTTCCCGAATCTAGATACTATGTTGAAATACAAATGGACACCACATATTCCGTGATGAGCGTGAGGAAAAATGTTGGCAACGGATGTTGCTATAGATGGAGACCTATCAGATATAATTGTAAGCTCCTGCATATTGCCTAGGCAATCACGTAGTTTTTGAAAAAACCATGTCCAAGAATCTGTACACTCATTTTTGAAGATACCATATGCAACCGGTAATATTTGGTTTTGTCCGTCCTTAGTAACTGCAAGTAGCATGGTTCCTTTGAACTCGCCCTTTAGGTGGGCTCCATCTACTACAAGGGTCGGTTTACAGAAATTGACAAAATCGCGTACCTACAATACATTGTATATCTATTCAAATACACTAAAAAAATGGAAAAAATAATAAAATATTAAAATACTAACCGAACAACCAATTGCGACGTACAAAAACTCAAATCGATCATCACCATCTGTTTTAATATGTGTCACCGTACCCGGATTATGTTTGACCAAGTTATGGAAATAAGCCGGAAGTTTGTTAAAAGAATCTTCTTTCGTACCCCTTAACGACAACAATGCATATTGCTTCGCACGCCATGCCTGATGGTATGAATATTGATATTTAATTGAGCATTCATATCATTAACAATATCTTTTCCCCGATAAACTCTACTATAATCTTCAGCCAAAACATCAGCAAGATATTCACCAAAAACATATTTGTTTGCTTGTCAATAATTAGGTTGCAAAATTGTTGAAGAA
This sequence comes from Lactuca virosa, assembly GCF_052849685.1. Taxonomy (NCBI): domain Eukaryota; kingdom Viridiplantae; phylum Streptophyta; class Magnoliopsida; order Asterales; family Asteraceae; genus Lactuca; species Lactuca virosa. The sequence goes on along the minus strand of NC_136434.1, from coordinate 238,615,219 downwards.
CATGTGTGTACATCAACAAATTTATTCACTTGGAAAAGTCCATCAGAATTTTTAATTGCTTTTGCTCTTAGTAACCAACAACAGTTTTTCGAAACACACACAGCCTCATACCTTGATTTGGTGGATCTACTTGTCCTCGTCTGAAAACCTTCTCGAAGACATTTTTTACCAATACACCGCTATAAGAGTTCTTTGTTCTCAAATATACTCTCACATTCAATCTTTTGAAGATTGATGTCTACCATTTGTGTTGGGATATCTTCATTAATATCAACTGGACATTCTGGTAGAGGGGGCATACCGTAAAAAAGGTTATCGGGAAACTTAGCTTTAACCTCATCACCCAACTCATCTCCATCTGAATTGCTTTTTAAGTCGGTTATATCTAAACATACATCAGCAACATCAACATAATCCCCGTAAACATGCTTTTTTTCATCTTTTTGACGCATAAATTTTTTCTTTTTACTTTTATCTACTACACGCTTATTCATAACTTTAACTTCTTGTTCGGCAACATCAACACAACGAACACCCACGTCATTAAGATATGTACCAACATCATCATCACCAACATACTTGTAATTCTCATGATCCACATAGTTAATAGGTGAATAACTAACAATAACATTTTCAGCAACACTATGAAATTGAGGTACATTGGGAGTATTGAAAGTACCTATCGGATCGTTGCTCCCTTTATAGCTGCATACATTACCAACCGGCTGATTTCCACTATCACCAACCTCATTAACCTCATCTCCTTCATCAACCACCACAAACACTTTCATAGCCCTTCCTCCACTACATTTGATAACATTTATCAACATTCTAACATCCATATCTTCAGCTATAGCTATATAATATTTCAATTCAGGATGATGGAAACGAAGACTAATTCTATATTTGTCTAACAAACCAATTTTGCTTCTTACCAAAGATACAAATTCACTATAACAAATATACTCAGAAAATATCAACGCGAATTCAGAAATACATCCATGTGGACATACGTATTCCAGATTTGTTTCAATAACTTGCCATCTCCCACCGGTTACAAGACAAACCAGATATTCAATCATTTTTAGAGAGATTTTAAAGAAATTTCCTAAAGAAATAACAACTAAACTGATAGTGTTCATAGTCAAAATTTAAAAAAAAAACAAACAAAAAAAAAACCAACAATTTCGCAGATGAAATGGAGAGGAAATCGCAGATGGACAGTGTCCATCTGCGATTTAAGCCTGGTAAAACCCTATATATACACAAAAAAATGAAAAAAAACCCATCTGCGAATGTACAAGTGGCAAAAGCACAACTGTGCTTTAGCCACTTGTACATTCGCAGGTGGGTTTTCAAATTCGCAGATGGACCATTCCCATCTGCGATTTTCGTGGCCAAATTTGTAATTCCTATTTTTTTTTGGCTAAATTTGTAAAGTAATTAGTGTATTTGGTTAATTTTGTCATTTTCTCTTCAATTAAATCAGTTCGAGACAATTTTTTTTTCGTTGGCCATCGTTTTTCCTCGTATGCTTAAACGAGTTGTACACTTCACAGATTCTTGACTCTCGTGTTGATCTGTGAGTCCTTGAATCGATTAGAAATATTTGGTAATCTCAACTTTTTAATCGTTCGACATTGTTGCTTGAAAGTAGAACAATATTTCTTGGAGGAACTAATTTTGTTGATTTTGAATGTTCACATCGAATGTTCTTGAAGACGTACGAAATCGATTTCAATTCTGGTTGAAGGTCCTAAGCATCGCAATCTGATTTGTTGATAATCAAAATCGATTTGAGTGATGATATCAATTCTACTTGCTTAATGTTGAGTCGATGGCTGATCAATTATGTTCTTGAAGTTGAAATTGAAAAGTCAAACTAAAAGTCAACATTTTTGTTCTTGAGAAATTGAACACGAAATTGAAAGTTAAACTGGATTTGGAGATTGAATGTTGATATCGATTTTGGTTGATGACCTAATTTCGAAACCAGAGGCTTGATTGATTTTGCAAGTCAAGTGTCGATGAATTGGGTTTACTAGCAAAGGACGAACCTTTGTTGAAATCAGGTTCAATGGTTGGTGGTATGCTTGGGAACAGAATTATTTTTGTGTTGGCTTGTTGGTTGATGATGTATAAAGCTGAAGAACGAACTTTGGGAAGGCGATGGTTTGAAAAACAAACTGAGACTCACGAACTCAGAGATGTTCGTTCGTTGATATTGAAATTGATATATTGGTTTGATCAATTTTAGATTCGAAAGGCTGAAATCGATTTTGGTTTGATATTGATGAACTGGAAGACGAACAGTAAAATCGATGCATTGGTTTTTTGAAGTTTCGAAAGGTCGATTTCCGTTTATTGTTTGGCATCGACTGGGAAAGGAGATTGGATATTGACTAGAATGAAAAGTGAATTAGGAGGATTCGTTGTTGGTGTTGATGATATTGGGTCTGAAATTTCGTAAGTTTGAGTCTATGTTCGTTAATTTGGGATCTGTTGGATTTTGAGGTCCTTGTATTGAAAACGAAGTATGATTTTCTTGTGTATCAAAGTCGATGACTGGAATGAACAGCGAGGAACGAAGACTTTGATTTCTATGGTCTTGATTGATTAGGAAGTCTGATAGTTTTGGCTTGAGAACGAAGATTTGGGATGATAGCGGATTTTGTTTTGTGGGGATATCAATTTCGAAAGTAAATGTTTAAAGACTTGAGAATTCGTTTTTGAAGTCAATGCTTGGGGTGAATGAAAAGCGAAGGATGTAAATTTCGTTGTCAATGGCCTGATGCTTGTTAACGAAGAATTGATGTAAAAGGAGACTTCGTTACCTGATTAACGAAGTGAAAAAGAAGAAAACACAGATTTTCGAAATTGGTCCCTCAACTTTTAACGAAGTGGCAAAAAAGGTCCAACTTCGACATTGGAGTAAAAGTTTGTGAAGAATGGCAGAATTTCTCATTTAGCCCCTGCAGTTTCGAAATGTTGGCAACAAATACCCAACTTTGAAATTGGGCTTATTTTCTAAGAAAATGAAGATTTTACAGTTCTGGTCCCTGCAGTTTGTGCGAATTTACGCTTTATGCCCAGTTTCGCAAATGGGATAGAGTTTCGCATATTTGGTTGTTTTTGGCGCAATGGGTCCCTGTAGAATTCAGGAAGTTACATTTTTTACCCGGATTTTGGAAAATCTTGCAACTTTCACCCAAAAAGTAAAAAATTTTCACGAATTTGGAAATTTTTTGACGCTTTTCGTGATTGTTTTTCCGTGCAAGATTTTTGGTGATTCATTTTTGGTACACATCAAGGGGGCGTATTGTGAAGTTTATTCCTCGGGCGCTTCTCACCATTAATGGGTTTTATAATCATTTTTTGATTATAAAAAGGGGGAGAATGATGGGTATTCGAAGCGGGTTTGTCGGATATTCATTTTCAGATTTGAAGACCGGTGTTACTTCGAGGGGGAGTTTGGTCTTGATCGCGCTAGCTCGTTGGAGACTGAAGCTGGGACATCCAATCCTAACTTTGAGGGGGAGAATGTTAGGGTGCAAAGTCACTTTTGGATGTAATGTTTTAGGCTTACCCTCTTGTATGTGTAAATGGGTTGAGTCTTTCCTATAAATAGGAAGTGAGTGACTTCCATTATGTAAAAAAAAAAGGAACCATTTGGAGTGTTAGACTAGAGAGATAAATTTGTACAAACCCATTTGTATATTCTTTCTAGATCTAATATGAGCTTAAACAGATTTATTTACTCCTTATGTTCTTGAATTTGTATGATGATTCACTAGATCTTTTCTAATTCCGCACATACCATCATAATCAACACCACTTCAGTGTTTAGTTACTTAGGGTTTATCATTATACTTTTAATGAAAGGAGAATTAGAATCCTATCCTACCCATTCGGCTAACGACCCTCCACCAGTCAAGGAAACGGTGGGTGAGAGTGGACACCCATTAAACTGCCATTTTATAGGCAGTAACCTTATACCCCCCTTAGTGACTGGCGTGAATGAGGCCTACTAACGGTAAGATTGACTTTACTCTTATTTATATATATATATATATATATATATATATATATATATATATAATCATTAACTTCTAATATTATAATAGTATAAGGGTTGAATTTTAAACTATTAAAATTCTAGGGTTTGATTTGGAATTAAAGTATACATGGGGAGGTAAATTTTCAAATTCCAAAACTTGAGGGCAAGTTTTGAAACTTTTCAAAACTCTTAGATTTTCATAACCTATGAGTTTAATTAAGGTTTTAAAAATCTTTAATGAAGAGACTCTTGAACATCCATAACTTGAGGACAAGTTATGGAGTTCATAAAACTATTTATGACAAAAAGACTCTTCATTTTGTAACCTATGACAATTTTATTTGTCTTAAGAGTCATAAATGTGACTTTTCATATAATCTTGAGGACAAGTTACAAAAACACATTTTATGAACTACTTTTAGATCAATTTAGATTGAAAACAACTAACACATAATTTTTTCATTAATCTAAATTAACTCATAAAACAAGGTAACACAAAAACATATGGTGTTCCATAACTTGAGGACAAGTTATGGAGTCCATTCGATGTCATTGAGATCAAAAATTACACTAACAAACAATTTGCACATAATTCCTATGATCTACCAAAACTCATAAGCATGAACAATCCATATCAACAATTTTCAAGAATCATAAAAACATATATAAATCTTAAAAATTTGATAATAACTTTGAAATTGGTTTACCAAAATCATTACCACATTTAAAAACAGGTTTTATAAGTCCAAAACAGTTAAAGGTAATGATTCTAAACAAATTCCAGCACCAAAACTCGAAAATCTGCACTCATGAGCACCAACTCGTCGAGTGCATGAACTGACTCGGCGACTTGGTTGAAGATACACATGAACTCGTCAAGTTCCTTCATGGACTCGGCGAGTCCATTGTCCAGTGAGCAGTTTTTTGACATTTTCAGCAAACAGCATCAAGTATAATTGAAAACAAGCCTAGGCTCTAATACCACTGTTGGGTTTTGAGCATTCTAACACTCCTAAGGTGTTCATGCAACCCTAAATACCTTGGATCTATGTATTCACTAATTATACATGCAATGGTGTTTCCAAGGTATTAAACTTATAACTAGCATACAATTATCATATACCACACAAGAATCTAGTTAAGATAACATACCTTATGGTGGAGATTGAAGTCTTAATGTATCTAGCCTTAAGAGCTTAGCCTCAATAGTGTGGAAGCCTCAAGTGGAATCACAACACATCATGGACAAAGGAGGAACTTGAGAGAGAATCTCCATGCACCCAAAACCACCATGAACTCCAAGAATACACTAGTCACGATTTTGGGCAATGAAGTATGTATTTATATGTGGGATTTCTAGGGTCATGGATATAACCCAAATCCATACCCATAGGTCTTATGATCCATGGTTCATGTGGCCCAACTCTTTATGTATCCATACATAAACTTGGTCCAACATGGATCATAAGCCCAACACACATGAATATAACTAATTAACATAATTAGTCCCCATAAATTTAATTAGTCTTTTTTTGATCACTAAATCAATTCTAAATTAATTCTTCATCAATACTAATTAAAATCATATGATTTCATATTAATATATTAGTACTTATAATATATTAATAAATCATATATAACCTTCTCTCAAGAGTCCATCCTAACAAATTGTCCTGATGATATGCAACCCAAATGGACCATGCTACTCTCGGGTCAAGTACATACCAATAATAGTTATGGGCTTAGACATCTAATCCAACAATATGTTTGTTGAGACTATTCATATACTCTATTGTATAAATATAAAGTTTTGATATTATCTAGTGTAAAAATATTAAATCAAAACATAATATTTTTGGGTTGTAACCCACCAAATTAGTAAATGACTATAATGTACCCATTTTTGCTAGAAAAGTTATCTTTCAGTAAATGTTTCCAAAAATCATGTAGTTTTACAAATCATAAATTTTCTTATGATTTTATAACATAGATTATGTTTGTTTTGTTAGTTTTTCTATTGAAACTAATATATATCACAAATAGTTATACCAAAAACTAGTATTAACCATGTCTTATGCAAATAATATCTTATCTTTAACATAAAGATGAAAACATGTAAATATTTGTGTGATAAACAAGTTTTACTTGTATCCCCCCCCCTTCCCCTAAAACATGAAAAAGATTGAAAATGTCGGGGTATGAACTCACATTTAGTGGATTTGTGGGTTGCTTGAAGCGATGAACTGAAGATTTCAAGCCTAAACTCTTGAATGGAGTTGATGAACTTCCATCAGAATAATGTTATCCTAAAGGTTTTAACACATTTTAATGTGTGTAAATAGAGTGAAACCAACATAAAAATGTATAGAATCACTAGGAAATCTCGAAAATACTTACAAAAATCTAAGGATGATGCTTGGGGAATGTTGAACTTAGAAGATCCTAGGTTTGTCTTGAGAGAATAAGGAGAGATTAACAGAAAGTAGAATAGAAGAGTGGTGGAGTTTGGGTGTGATTTTGTCCAAATATAAGGAAAGGAAGGTGATGTGGTGTTTACTTGGTTAACTGTGGGTTAATACATGGATATACGTTGTGTATTGTTTTGCATAGGAAACTGATGAGATATCACATCTTAAAGTCAAACATTATTCTTTGTATCCCACTGGAATCACTCTAGGATGGACTACCTTGGAGTTTTCGGCCATGCATGACCGAAATCACTTTATTTCCTTCGTGATTTTGGTCCTAACTTCCCCCACTAATGTGATTTTGGCCTTAGTGGACTCATCCTTAGAGTTTTCTGCCTTAATGGACTTACCTTTGGAGTTTTCGGCCTTAGTGCTTTCTAGGCTTTGGGATTTCGGTCTTACTTCATTCCCTCATAGTGATTTCGGTTTTGAATCACCCACTAAGGGGATGATTTCGGTCTAGTACTTCCTAAACATTAAATGGGTGGGGTCCTAGGCTTAAGATTATAAGGCAAGGTATTAGTTCATGATCTATGTTTCAACTATTTGATTTTGTCTCGACTTGTTATAGTTTGTTTACTTTCATGAGCTTGTTATAAATATGATTTCTAAGGTATATATATATATATATATATATATATATATATATATATATATATATATATATATATATATATATATATATATACATACCCATATCACTAATGCCCTTATGGCTTTCAAGAGTTTATTTGCAACAAGGTTACATTGTGAATTCACTTGCACATGGTTACAATCTAGACCTTGCTTGATCCAAATCTTTAGGGTTGTCACATATTTCAACTATTTATATATATTATGCATTTGATATAATCTCTCCTCTTATAAAATTATATATTATGCATTTGATATAATCTCTCCTCTTATAACAATATCATTTTATTCCTCTTAATTATATTTTTTATGTACATTCTATTATTCATTGACTAATTAATGTAATATATTATATACGATGAGTTTGGATACATAAAATATAGAGTCTTTTCTTAAAAACGGCAACAAACGTATTAATAAAATAACTAATTTATTTTAGATCATTTTAAAGGTAAAATCCATCAAGGATCCCTTTACATAGGTTAAAATGATATTAAAATAACCATATGGTGTTTTAGAGTGACAACCTTTAGAGTCTTTGAACCCTATTAGAATTGGGGTGTTGATGTATATGACACGAATAAAGAGCTTGAACTTCTCTATAAGTAATACCCCATCAAGAGTAAGGCACAACGAATGTTAGTTCATTTCTTGTATTTTGAGTTTCTTAAGCCTTTAAGTGCTTAACACAAGTAAGACCTAAAGGAGAAATGCAAATTAGCACCAGCACTTGCAAGTAGCTTCAAAAGAAAGTAACAATAAAGAGAGAGTAGAGAGACCTACGAATTTGTGCTTTTTCTAAGGGATTAAAGTGATAATATTAAAAGCTTAACATTCTTATCCGTACTTACATGCAAGACCAATAACTCATAATTCCATTTAATGCAAAGAGGTGGTGTTTTTCAAGTAAGGTATGTGTAAGAGGGAGGTTGGCAATCCACATTCCATCCATTCCTTATCTATGGCTTAACTAGCCAAAAAAGAGAGGGAAATGTTGTCGACTTTTCTTATTTAATGACTAGCAATATATGTATAAGTCTAATGGTATCCAATATGCCCAAAAATTTGTACATGACCAATTATATCATACTTTATGATATAATAGCTAGTCATGACATTTTGACATATTATTTTCATGAAATAATAATTTTTCCTAATTAAATACAATAGTTGATTATATTTATTAATAATCATATTAATAATAAATAATTTAATATGTACCAACTTGATTAAGGTATGCCCATATAGGATCAAATTTTATTATCAATATCATTCAATAATGATTCTTAAGCATATAGATAGAACAATATACACAAAATAAAATTCAATGTTATATAGAAAACAGAGTTAATGAACTAGAAAGGTAATGAACTTTGGTCTTTGTTCACATTAAGGTAATCATGTTTTTTTCGTACACATTTGATCATTGAACTTGTTTGACCAGTTTATAATAAGGTAATATGACTGGTAATTAGCAGTAACATTACCCTATTATGAACAGGTCAAACAAGTTTAATGGTCAGATGTGTATGAAAAAAATATGGTAACCTAAATATGGACAAAAACCAAAGTTCTTTACCCATTGTGGTAATATTGGGTTCTTTATGTTTAGTGCAAATAGTCATAAGATCCATTAATGTGACATGAAATTGAGTTTTTCGATCTTTGTGTATGAGGAGATGGTCAAGTCTTGGGCCAACCCAGTTTAGACCCAGATAGTTAGGGGTTAGGTTGTATACACTTAAGGGGTTAGACTGTATGTGCTTTACAGACCTAGCAACACAACCTAGCCCATGAATAGTCGGGACTGAACTGGGTTAGACCACACCTAACCTAATTGTTCATTGAGTGTCGGAGTCGGATCCCAGGCATAGTCCTTGAGACAGTTCTTGTCCAGTATTACCAAAATGGGTAAGAAGCTTTGGTTTTTGTCCATATTTAGATAACCATATTTTGTTTTGTACACATTTGACTAATAAACTTGTTTGATATGTTCATAATAAGGTAATATTACCGTAATTACTAGTCATATTACCTTATTTTGAACAGGTCAAACAAGTTCAATGGTCAAATGTGAACGAAAAAAACATGGTTACCTAAATGTGAACAAAGACCAAAGTTGGTTACCTTTCTAGGTCATTAACCCTAGAAAAAATATACAAATAAGACTTTTAAATCAATTAAAATATCATCAAGTAATTTTAAAATCAAAAATCAAATGAGTATATTTTGTAAAACATATCAAATATATAATACAATCAATAAACTTAATCATATATATGTGTATTAGATTATAATAACACAATCATCGAAATATAGATTCTTCTAAAAACCATGTAAAAAAATGAATGTTATCATGTGGAAAATTTTCAAAGTACAACTCCTAAAAAGACAAGAATTAAAAAATTATTTCGTTTAATAATGGTGGGACAAAGAAACTACAATAACATCCACATAATCCCCATATCTTTTTATTCAATAACTAGAGAAGGATCCCCACTTTTGCGGGGGTTGGAAGCCATAAGTTGATTGCAGATGGAAGGCATTCCTTAATTTTTTTGGTTGTACTGTTTTTAATTCAGTGACATAGGTAGGATATCTCTAAATATTTCCATAACTAAATATTACTCTGGAACTTAATTGAATGCAAATAAAAAAATTAAAAATAGTTATCAGCAAGAAATGTCAAAGACTTTGAGGAAAAGATTCCAAACAAACAAATGAAATAGAAATTTTAATTGGCATAGTCATCCTCAAAGCTCAAATTGACTGCATGTAACTTGAATCTAGAATTTTGTATGATCTCAACCAGATTAGAAGCCACTTCAGTAGCGTGCACTGTTGTTTTCTTCTTTAACTATAATAAGAAATAGGATTTGGGAATGTGTTATTGTCAATTTCAAAATCAAATCAATACATATACAAAAAGTCAGCTCACCTCAACGCTTGCAATACCCTCAAGAACTTGGACTTTTAAGTTTGAAATGTCCTCCGTCTCCTAAACAAAATAAAGGGATGAACATTTGGATATAAACATCAGAGGTTGGAGACAGATGCCTCAATGATATACACAAAATCAATTCATGGAAGGGATATATATTTGTTTGGCTGTAACTATAAAATACTGGATGAAGTTGAAGATAATGTTTACCAGTAGAGCACTCGTCACTGAAGGAATAGTTGCTTCACTCATTGTTTCCTCGACCTCCATATACAAAACAATCAAAGATTGTTAGCATTTTCAAAGCAAATTGGATGATTATGATAAGATATTTAAGAAAATTTAGCTAACTGCTATTATGAATCCAATATCTTATAAAGATGAGGTTATTACAGATACTCAACTCATCTCTGTGACTCTATCCATTGTGTTCAATTGCAATTGAATTTCAGTATACTTTTATTCAAAGAAGAAGGTAAACATGTTTGCCATATTTTCCACTTTGAACTAAAATCAAACAGTTGAAAATAGAACATAAAGTCAAGATTTTTCTTACCTTATTAGATTTAGGTTTGAGACCTCCAAAAAGCAACTCGTAAGTTTTTTTCCATTGTGAAGTACCTCCTATATAAACAAACTCCATGCATCATTTCTGAATCCCAAATCAGTTTTCTTTCGTTGGTTTCAGTGAATAATTCATAAATATTATCTAATTAAGTTGGTGTAAGATTACAAATTTGTTTGAAGAAGAAAAAGGAATGGAAAGTAAATATTTATCCATAGAGGATTTAGTAATACTATGTAGGCATTTCAGTGGTTAATAACAGCTACAGACAAGAAAATCATCTGGTTACAGAAACTAACCTTCGTAGTCATGACCAGTCCAATTGTGTGCCCATAAACCTGCAAGATAAAAAAAAATTTAATTTACATGGGATAAATGTGAATAAAACTGTCTATTTCACTTCTACTTGCACATATAATATAGTTTTGATTATCTTTCGACTAACTTGATAAAGTCTCTAATCTCTCTATCACGATATGACTACATTGACACACCTGAAATCTTTTTGCAACAATCGGAAGCATAAGCCTTCTCCAGCCGAAGAACAAACCGTAATTCCAGAAAGCCCTGGTGGGACAGGAATTGGTGGAGTTCAGACTTCACGAATAGCATCTGAAGCAGATAGAAAATTTATATTTTCATCTTCTTTTACTGGGGATAGGCAATCTTTTGCATCTGCTGGAGTTGAGGCAAACAGCAATGTGAAAAGCCAGATGTCAACACATCATTCATCCACAGGTTCGGTGAATGGTGTTGAGTCAACTAATAAGTAAAACAGCACAATCAAGTCTTTCATAAATGAACCCAGAAAGGGATTTAGTGAAGATGTTGAGACATATAGAGATGATAGGGACGTATATGGGTTAGCAAGGTGAGAGCTATGGGAATTCGTATGACTCGTGATCTACAAAGGAACTCGGATCTAATAAAAAGAGATTGAACATGATAAAGATAAACCAGTTGGAATGTTTTATGACAGAATTACCCATTGTAAAGAAACAGAATTCCCAAGTAAACTTCTTGAAAAATCCAACGTTTCTAGTCCTTCATATCAGGATCTATTCGTTTTCCCCAACAAAACAAACTTGGAAACTATCCCAAAAACACCAAACAAAACCCATTTTCACAAAAAAAAAACCCTTGTTAACCTTTCAGAAGGGATTAGAGGGATGAGAAGTTGATTTTGCTAATTGACCTAATTCTTGGTTTTTCCTGTTCAGACATGGCGACGGTGATGTCTATGTTTGAAACCGGAAATCCAATTACCAAATCACAAAAACCGAACATGTTACAAACCCTAGACACCAATTGACAATACTAATAATCTAACCCGATGATGCTCTTGGAGAAATTGGAGAAGGTGGAAGAATGTGGAGCAGGGAAAGAGAAGCGGCCGCAATGAAGAGGCCCTGTTATCACCAGCAAAATCAAATTTCAAACAAAAAAACATATTTTCATGGAAGCAGGAAAAAACTGAAAGGGAGAAGGTAGATGAAGACGAACCCTCTCATCAAATCTAACTGCTATTCCCTCCATAGGTCTGACAATAGGTATAAGCCCCTGTTATCACCAGCAAAATCAAAATAGTTAAAGCAGCAGGTTCAAGTGTAACCATAAGAAAACATGGATATTATTGAAATAGAATGTCAAAGGAAGAATTCAATCGAATAGATCGTGGAACAGATGGAGCATAGAGAGAACCAAAGAGAGAAGGTGGAGACTAAAACGGTGAATAAGAAGAAGCAGACACATATTCTATAGAGTAAAAAGAAGAAGCAGACATTAACGTATTCTACCACCGGGAAACGAAAAAAAATTAAAGTGGTCCAATAGGAAAAGAGTATTGTTCATCTGGTACTTCTAAATTAGTGTATATATATATATATATATATATATATATATATATATATATATATATATATATATATATATATATATATATATATATATATAGGTTTAGGTTCTATGGAAAACAAAAAACCCTAAAAAAAACCCTAAAAATCATTAAAATGAATAAAAAATACTTAGATATCACAAAACTTTTTTTTTAATTTTTTTTTAAAAAAATCGCAACTTTTAGGTCAAAATCGCTGAAAAAAAAATTTGAAAAAAAAAAATTTTACAAAAAAAAAATTTGATTTTTTATTTTTTTTCAGCGAAATAGTAAAAAATGCTGCGATTTTTTGAAAAAAAAATTCAAAAAAAAAGTTTTGTGATGTCTTGGTATTTTTTTTATGCATTTTTTATGATTTTTAGGGTTTTTTTAGGGTTTTTTTTGTTTTCCAAATAACCCTTCCTTATATATATATATATATATATATATATATATATATATATATATATATATATATATATATATATATATATATATATATATATATATATATATATATATATATATAGGAGCGTTCAATCGAGAACATTTTACCCGCGAGAACATTTGAGAACAAATTTGGACCACACAATTTTTTAATTAAAATTATAAAATAATATTTATATAAATCAAAAAATAGTTACAAACAATTAAAAAACTCACTAACTAACACTACTCACGACCCAACCAACACCACCCACCACCACCACCAACAACCACTTCCTACCACCCATAAATACCCACCACCCATCACTACCCACCACCACCCACCACCCACCACCCACCAACCGCCACCACCACTCATCACTACCCACCACCACCAACCACCACCCATACTACCGACCACCAACCACTACCACCACCCACCACCCATCACTACCCACCACCATCACCACCACCACCAACCGCCACCACCATCACCACCCAACCACCACCACCTGCCACCACAACCCACATCCACCACCCATCACCACCGCCTACCACCACCACCCACAACCACTACCTACCACCCATTACCACCACCCATCACCACCACCCATCACTACCCACCACCACCAACCATTACCCACCACAACCACCTATCACTAACCACCACCACCACTAACAACCACCACCCGCCACCACCACCACTACCCACCACCCGCCGCCACCATCCACCTCCACCACCCATCACCACCGCCCGCCATCACCACCAACAACCACTACCTACCACCCATAACTACCCACCACCACCAACCACTACCCACCACCCATCACTACCAACCACCCACCTCCCACCCACCATAACCACCACCCACCACCACCACTCATCACTACCCACCACCACCAACCACTACCCATACTACCCACCACCAACCACCACCACCACCCACCACCCATAATTACCCACCACCACCAACTACTACCCACCACCAATCACTACCCACCACAACCACCACCCATCACCACCAAGCACCACACGCCACCACCACTCATCACTACCCACCACCACCCACCACTCATCACTACCCACCACCACCAACCACCACCCACCACCAACCACCACCCGCCATCATCACCACCCACCTAGCACCACCCGCCACCACCACCCACACCCACCCATCACTATAACCACCACTTGCAACAACCCACCCACCCACCACCACCCATCACCACACACCACCACCACCCATCACCACCACCCCGTCTCCACCACCCCCATCCCCACCTACAAAGATTTGTTATTTTGTTTTTTATCCATTAGTTTTTCTCGTGTATATAATCACATGTGATTATATGTATCGAGTCACATGTGATTATATGTATCGAATCATATATGATTTATATGTTATTAAATACATATAATCACATGTGATTAAATACACGTGAAAAACTAGTGAATCGAGAATGCAAAAATGAATATAACCACATAAATCATATGTGATTAGATACATATAATTACACGTGATTATATGTATTTAATAAAATATTATTTACGTGGGCCGTATTTATTTTTGTGTTTTCAATTTTATAATTGGCATCGTGTATTAAATCACATGTGATTATATGTATTTAATCATATATGATTTACATGGATAATATTTCTTTTCACGGGTTGATTCAATGGTTGTTCTTGTGTATTTAATCACATGTGATTATATTTATTTAGTCACATATGATTCGCATGGAAAATATTTATTCTTGCGTCGATTCAATAATTGTTCTAATATATTTAATCACATGTAATTATATGTATTTAATCACATATGATTTATGTGGACATGATTCATTATTTCTTTCTCAATTCAATAGTTGTACTCATGTACTTAATCACATGTGATTATATGTATCAAATTGCATATGATTTATAATTATAATATTCATGATTCAATATTTTTTCTAATGTATTTAATCATATGTGATTTTATTTATTAATCACATATGATTAATGTGAAAAAAGAAAAACTATTTAATAAAAAACGTGAAAATGAATCTTGTGTACAGAAATCATACGTGACTAAATGTAAAAGAACAACTATTGAACAATAATGTGAAAATGAATATTGTCCATATAAATCATATCTAATTAGATACATATAATCTCATGTAATTAAGCACACAAGAACAACAACTGAATCGAGAACGCGAAAATAAATATTTTCCACATAAATTCTATGTGATTAGCTACATATAATCACATGTGATTATATGCATTTAATCACATATGATATATGCGGTCAATATTTATCTTTTTGTTCTCGATTCAATAGTTGTTCTTGTGTATATAATCATATGTGATTATATGTATCTAATCACATATGATTACAGTGGACAAAGAACAATTATTGAATCGAGATTTATTTTTTCCTTCTCGAGAATGTAACAATGAATCTAATCCATATAAAACACATGTGATTATATGTATATAATCACATATGATTTGAGGTGGACAAGATTTATTTTTTCCTTCCCGATTCAATAGTTGTGCTCATGTACTTAATCACATATGATTATACATATAATCACATTTGATAAAATACATAAGAACAACTATTGAATCGACAAAGCAAAATTGAATTATGTCCACATAAATCATATGTGATTAGATATATATAATCACATGTGATTATATACATTTAATCACATATGATATATGTGGACAATATTTATCTTTGTGTTCTCAATTCAATAGTTGTTCTTGTGTATATAATCATATGTGATTATATGTATCTAATCACATATGATTTTTATAGACATCATTATTTTTTGTCCGTATAAAACATATGTGACTAGATACATATAATCACATATGATTATATGTATTTAATCACATATGATTACAGTTGACAAAGAACAATTATTGAATCGAAAATGTGACGATGAATCTCATCCACATAAATCATATATGATTGGATACATATAATCACATGTGATTATATGTATTTAATCAGATATGATTTATGTAGACAATATTTATTTTTGCGGTTTGGACTGAATAATTGCTTTTGTGTAATTAATCACATGTGATTATATGTATATAATCACATATGTTTTGAGGTGGACAAGATTTATTTTTTCCTTCTCGATTCAATAGTTGTGCTTATGTACTTAATCACATACGATTATACATATAATCACATGTGATAAAATACATGAGAACAACTATTGAATCGACAAAGCAAAAATGAATTATCTCACATAAATCATATGTGATTAGATATATATAATCACATGTGATTATATGCATTTAATCACATATGATATATGTGGACAATATTTATCTTTCTATTCTCGATTCAATAGTTGTTCTTGTGTATACAATCATATGTGATTATATGTATCTAATCACATATGATTTATATAGACATTATTATTTTTTGTCCGTATAAATCATATGTGACTAGATACATATAATCACATATGATTATATGTATTTAATCACATATGATTACAGTGGACAAAGAACAATTATTGAATCGAGAATGTGACAATGAATCTCATCCACATAAATCATATATGATTGGATACATATAATCACATGTGATTATATGTATTTAATCAGATATGATTTATGTAGACAATATTTATTTTTGTGGTTTCGACTGAATAATTGCTTTTCTGTAATTAATCATATGTGATTATATATATGTATATAATCACATATGATTTGAGGGGGACAAGATTCATTTTTCCCTTCTCGATTCAATAGTTGTGCTCATGTACTTAATCACATACGATTATACATATAATCACATGTGATAAAATACATGAGAACAACTATTGACTCGACAAAGCAAAAATGAATTATGTCCACATAAATCATATGTGATTAGATTCATATAATCACATGTGATTATATGTATTTAATCACATATGATTAATTTTGATAAACATTTGTTTCCGCGTTATTGGTTCAATATTTGTTATCGTGTATATAATTACATGTAATTGTATGTATCTAATCACATATGATTTAAATAGACTAGATTTGTTTTTTTCCAAATAAAATCATATGTGATTAGAAACATATAATCAAATCTGATTAAATGTATTTAATCACAAATGATTAAAGTGGAAAAAAACGATTACTGAATCGAGAACACAAAAAGAATCTTAGCCACATAAATCATATGTGATTATATACACATAATCACATGTTATTAGGGTATCTGTGAACAATAACATAAAACAAGTAATGCCTACATAATAGGAGAGTTAGTACTTACCTCTTTGATCTTGAAAATTAGCTAGCATGAGCAAGATGGATCCTTTCCTTTCCGAGAACCTACACAAAAATTATAACATTATTTAGCTTGTGTTTGTTGTATTAATCTTATAAAACTTATGTACATATTTCCTTATTTTCTCTTTTATTGTAGTCCAACTGTTTGGGATATGTTTTCTTACCTTTCAACACATTATTAAATTCTGAAAAAATTATATTGGTAAAGTTCCCCCCTTTTATTTTTTCAGAAATATAAAGATCTCATTCTAATGATTTTTGGCTTATTTTATATTAAATTTACAAGTTTGTAACTTTTAGCTGTCACTTTCTGGACCACTCAACACTATTGGAATAAACTGTATCAATCTACTAAGAATTAAATCAGACCCTTTATATGTTGGAAACTATACATCCATATCTAACTATAGGCTTTGGAATTTTGGCATTTGGAGTTCTGATGAATTTATTATGATTTTTTGAAGACAGTGCATGAAATCTATGACAGCATGGACCAGCCTGAGAAGATTGCCAATTTTACCCCTCAAGGAGTTGGAATTTCAAAATGTGATTCAAAGTTCGAAGAAAGTAGACACACTAATATTTCCCGAAAACTAAGTCTCATGATTTTTAGATGTTCGTATTGACTTGCACAGATTTTAGAAGTTGGAGGAAAGATTTGGGAAAATTGATCATAATATCTTCTAAATCATTTTTGGTGTTCTATTAAGTAATTAATGGTTAAGACTTAAGTTTATTACTTTTAACATGATTGTTGGTTACTTATTAGGCTATAGAAATGTGAAATTCAATTTAACCTAAGGGCCTTAATGTTTGGCTTAATGAGGGTTCAAAGTTAAGGATTTTCATATAAAATGTCACTTTGAGAAAATGAAGTCCAGTAAGAAAACAGAGGCAAATTAAATAGAGACATCAAAATGATGTTGTTTCAGCAAAAAAAACCATCAACAAGCACCTACAGACTGCAACAATAAGTACACCACCATATTCTTGATTTATTTGTAGAGGTTTTTTCATTAAGGCATTTCATCGAACACTTGGTGTTCATAAAAAATATGTAAGCTGTCACAATGTCTATGAGATTATATGAAACAAGATATAAGTTAATTACCCCAAATGAAATAGTAATGAAGCAACAATAACAACAAGAATCACTAATCATCCAGCAAGTATGTATTTGACGTCATTCAGAACTCATAAGAACAAATATGTGTAAGAAATAAAGGACAATACGTGAAGATGTAGAGGAGGTGGTATGTGAAGGAAGGAGATGACAATAAGCAGACCTGGAGATCGGGAAATGATATCGGGAAACCAAACAGATCTAAAGAGGGTGAAGAAGCAGATCGATGATTCCGACGAAATTAGTGTGGTTTCAACATCATTACGGTGATTCCGGTGACGTTAAGGTAGTTTCGGCGACGTTAGGGTGGTTCCGGCGTCATTACAGTGGACATTGGTCTCAAAAGATATGTAGAGAGAGAATGATGAGATAGATATGTAGAGAGAGAAAGATAAGAGAGGGATGTAGAGAGAGAAATATAAGAGAGATATATACCGAGAGTCTAAAAAATGTTTTCAAATGTTCTCACGGGAAAAATGTTCTCATTGGAACATAACTCTCTCTCTCTCTATATATATATATATATATATATATATATATATATATATATATATATATATATATATATATATATATATATATATATATATATATATATATATAACCATACTGATGTAATACAAATTTGTTAATTGCATTCGAGTTCTATTTTAATATTCCAAATTTTCAACTTTCAGTTAACGGTTATTTAGAATTAAACCACCAAAATTAATGAATTTTTTTCATTCATAGTACATAATTAATAATTATTAGAATTAATTAAATAGGATTAAAATATGTAAATTATGTTTAGTAATTAAATGAATAATATAATCATCTAATGCCTAGACCAAATGTCTTCAAACCAATTATTAAAAACTAAAGTATGAGCATCTATTATTTTGTGTGTATCTATTTATATGAAAGTGTAAGTTATTTTTGCTCTACAAAACATATTAATCAAATAAATAATAAAAAAGTTATATATTTAAGAGAATAATTTTATAACTACCTAACGAAATTATTCATATTTATATATATTAAATTATAAAAAAGATGTTGGGAAGATGCCATATATAAACTTAAGGCCCTACAATTTCAGAAATAATAATTGTGATATATTTACAATTAGTAATAAATAACGTTCGGCCTCAATATATGATTAGTAAAGATAATCACATTTATGTGTATTAAGTTACAATAACACAATCATCGAAATATAGATCCTTCCAAAAAACCATTTTGTAATTTAAAAAGAATGGAAGTTGAACGCTATGCTATGAAATTTTTTGAAAGTACAACTTTCAAAAAAATGAAAAATTAAAAAATGATGCCATTAAAATAAAGGGATATATCTATAAAAGTCCTAATATTTTGGGAAATTTTTTAATAAAGTCCTAATTTTTTTTTTCACAGAAAAGTCTCGACTATTTAACTTTTTGAATAAAAAAACCCAAAAAACCGACTAATTTATTTATTTTAGCCCTTTTGGACCTGTTCAGCAAGTCTTGGGACCAAATCGATAATTTTTTCAAAATAATGCGATTTTTTTTACAGATTTCATTCAAAATCTGTATATAATGTATAAATGTATTTTTTTTACGTATTTATATCTATCTTTATGCATGTATGTATTTTTTTTAAGTTTTATATATATGTTTACGTGTTTTTATGTATTTTAAATGTATAAAAATATTTTTTTATGTATTTATAGGTATTTTTAAGTATTTTACATATTTTTATAAGTTATTTTTTTATGTATTACGTATTTGTATGCATTTTTATGTATTTTTGTATTCTTTTCAAGTTCTTTATATAGATGTATATGAGTATTTATTTATATTAAATGTATAAATATATTTTTTACGTACTTATATCTATTTTTAATTATTTTACATATTTTTATATGTTACTTTTTATGTATTACTTATTTATTTGTATTTTTACGTATTTATATGTATTTTTAAAGTTTTTTATATAGATGTTTATGTAGTTTTTATTTCTTTTAAATGTGTAAATGTATTTTTTACGTATTCATATGCATTTTTACGTATGTATGTATTTTTTAAGTTTTTTTGTAGATGGGTATATATTTTTATGTATTTTAAATATATAAACATATTTATATATATTTTAAGTACTTTACATACTTTTTATGTTTTTTTATATGTATTTTTTATGTATTATGTATTTATATGTATTTTTACGTATTTATGTATTTTTTTAAAAAAATTTGTATAGATGTTTATGTATTTTAAATGTCTAACCGTATTAATTTTATATATTTATGTATTTTTACGTATTTATGTATTTTTCACCATTTTAAATGATTTGCACAGTTTTTTCGAATATGTCTAGATGGTTTAGGTAAATACGACTTGAAGTAAAAATAATACATAAATTTGTATAAATAATATGGTTTTACATTTAAAATACATAAAATTACATAAATATCTATATCAAAAACTTAAAAAAAAAATACATAAATATGTAAAAATACATATAAATACGTATCACATTAAAAAATACACATAAAAATATGTAAAATACTTAAAAATATATATAAATACGTAAAAATAATATGGTTATACATTTAAAATACATAAAATTAAATAAACATCTATATAGAAAACTTAAAAAAATACATAAATACGTAAAAATACATATAAATATATAATACATAAAAAACACTTAAAAATACATAAAAAAACAGGTAAATACTTAAAAATACATAAATACGTAAAAAAACTATGTTTATATATTTAAAATACGTAAACATTTATGTAAAAAACTTTAAAAATACATAATTACGTAAAAATATATATAAATATGTATTACATAAAAATAACCTATAAAAATACATAAAAAGATATGTAAAATACTTAAAAGTATATATAAATACGTAAAAAAATATGTTTATACATTTAAAATAAATAAAAATTTATATAAAAAACTTAAAAAATACATAAATACGTAAAAATACATATAAATACATAATACATAAAAAAAATAATACATAAAATTACATAGAAATATGTAAAGTACTTAAAAGTACATAGAAATACATACAAAATACGTTTATACATTTAAAATATATAAGAACATGTAACATATACATATGAAAACTTAGAAAAATACATAATATGTAAAAAAGATATATAAATATGTAAAAGATATGTTTATACATTATATACAAATTTTGACGAAATCTATAGAAAAGTCTCATTTTTTTGGAAAAATTAACAATTTGGTCTCATGTGAATAAATTATCCATTTTCTTGAGCTAAAATGAATAAATTATCCGTTTTCTTGGGATGAACAGGTCAAAAGGGTTAAAGTGAATAAATTATCCGTTTTCTTGGGCTGAACATATCAAAATGGCTAAAATGAATAAATTATCCGTTTTTTTTTTTGGGGTTTTCTATTCAAAAAGTTAAATGGTTGGGACTTTTATGTTCAAAAAAAAAATAATAGGACTTTAATAAATTTTTTGTCAAAATATTGAGATTTTTTTTAGAGATATTTCTAAAATAAAAGTCACAAAAGTGACAAAAACCAATAATATTCATAGAACCACCATACCTTTTTATTTAGTATTCATACACAAAAATTGAGCCATAAAAATGAATTAAAATATTTATATATTCATTAATGTGAATAGAACCCATTAAAATCCAATTCATGGTCTTTTTTTTTTCTTTCGAAAACACACTTTAAACACATTATTTCATAGTTTCTTGATGTATTTATTTCTTCAATGTGAAGAGAACTCCTTAAAATATTATTATTGTTTAAACACACTTTAAAAACATGAAAATATACAACACTTCTCTTTTAGCTCTCTAAACATACAACATTCACCTAAAAAGTTAGCATTTCTATCTTTTTTTTTTCTTTCACAAATATACCTTCAACTCATAATACAACAAAATTGACAACATTTTTCTTTTGACTCTAAATGTACAACCTTGAGACAATTCTTCATCATCTCTAAATACTAAAAACTTTTAGATTGGATGTTGTAGACAACAAACTTCTTATTGAACTTTAAGAAGGTATAAAGAAAAAAAAATGTTGAAAGAAGAAAGCAAAACTATTTGAAACATCTTCATTCTCATTCACTCTAGATAACAAAAATGAAAACAGAAAATGAAGCAAAATGAAAAGAGAAAAGAAGCAAGTGTTTCTTATACAAGCAAAATATTTCAATTAAATGATCATTTAAGTATCATAAGATGAAGAATATTCAAATGAAAAGTGAAAAGGAGGCGACATATTTGGTCTCTACATTCTATTTGGTTAATCCTTCTATTGCCGGCGAGAGAGGGAAAGAAAGGTAGGTAAGGTAATAAGGTACGTCGGGTAAATGTGAAAGCAATTGGAATGACCTACTTTAATCATTAAACAATTTTTTAATAAACAATTAACAAGTAAACCATATAAAATAAAAAATGTAAGATAGTGTTTTTAGGTGAGATTAAACGCCGCAACAAAAATAGATCTTAAGAATTATTCGAGTTAAAAGAAAAAAATTATGAACCAAACCACAAGGACCATTCGTGTAATTTACTCAAACTTTTATAAACCATTCGTGTAATTTACTTGCACTTTTATAAACCAAATGTTCCCCGAGTATTCTTTCTTGGTTCTCCGGGTTTTCTCCATGTTATCTAATATTCCTTTACGAAGCACAACCAGACGACACCAAATCGTTGTTGCTCAAGGGCCATACAAAACTTGGAAAAATAATATAAGACCCAATTGTCAATGTCATTATATTAATAATAGTTTTTATCATCATATAAGGTATTGATTATTTATTTATAGATTAAAAAAAAATATGATCAAGTCAACCCACATCTAACCAGATCATTACATAGCATAGCAGTTGTAAGTTGTAACACATTCGGCAATAAGAATAAATCAATAGCTTAAATTTCCATAAGTACAAACATATAAACAAATTTAAATAAATGGATAGACACTCACAAGTTTCCTTCCAAAATCCTAATTTTGTAGGTCTCATTTGTACAAAATAAAGTATATATAAAAAAAAACATTTTACCATCAAACAGCTGAGAGGTATTAGCAACGGGGCCCGTCACTAATACCCGCAATTTGTTTCTACTTGGGATCAAACTTTGTTGGGAAATGGTCGCCACTATAGGCGAAAAGACTATCATTAGTATAAGGATGCTCACTTCCCCGACTCCCATCATCATATCCTGCTGAATTTGCTGCTGACTCAGCATTCGGGTTAAGACCCGCGAGTTCCATAATCCCCTCAATTTCTTTAACAACATCACTCATTGTTGGTCTTTTACTTCCAGTTTCTTCCACACACCTCAATGACACATCCACAAATCTTTCTAAACCTTTGAGTTGAGTGCTCAAACCAATGGTTGGGTCAAGGACTTCGTGAAGATTGTATAACTCTTTGCTTCTGTCCATGGCTTGTCTCACTTCTCTCACAATGTACTTCCCTTTCTCGATTGGACTTCTTGCAGTTATTAGCTCCAACAACACGACTCCAAAGCTATAAACATCGCTCTTCTCTGTCAATTGTTGTGTCATGTAATACTCGGGATCCATGTAGCCCTACATAAAATAAAAATAAAGATTTAGCCTTGGGAGTTAATTGCACCGACCACTCTCTATCTGATCTGCAAAAGGGTTTTTCTTCTGGAAACCCTTCAATTGGCCCATACTGCCCTGCTCCAAGAGCTTCATGTGAGATGTAAATCAGATACATGGGGCCCACTAGGTGATTGACATAAGGGTACATTGGGGTTTGGGGTTCGGAAAAGATATAACCCTAGAACCAACTGTGCTACATTTCGAGGCCTCCTTTTATCTGTGGCCATAAAGAAAAGTTGGCAATGAAGGAATTACTTACCATTGTGCCTTTAACTTGAGTAGTAACATGAGTCCTATTAGCATCACCAAGTGATTTGGAAAGGCCAAAATCAGCAACTTTTGCGACTAAGCGTTCATCTAATAAGATATTGTTTGTTTTGACATCTCTATGTATGATTGGAGGATCAGCAAGATCATGCAAGTATTGCAACCCTTTTGCTGCTCCTAGTGCTATTCGAAGTCTTCTCGTCCAATCCAACCTGATTCCAGATCTCCCTGCACATGTCATGTTCAATGATCATCACTTTTGTAATTCAGACTATTAGTAATTTAGTATCATTATAACTATTATTGTATCATTAGTGTATTTGCATTACTGGAAGTTGAAAAGGGGAAAAAACAATGTATACCCAGCATAAAAGCTGTAATGACAATAATGGTCCCTAGACTATATATAAATACAAATATACAATAATAGCTATAATAAGGCTAACTGAGACAAATAGCTAATGAATAATGATGATTTTTTTTTGGAAAAAAAAAAGTACCTGAAAGACTATCTTTGACTGTGCCATTCACGATATACTCATATACCAACATCTGTTCACCTTGATCGAAACAGAAACCTACCAGACTCACAAGATTTTTGTGATGAACTCTTGAAAGAAGTTCAATCTCAGTTTTAAACTCAAGCCCACCCTGTGTTGATCCCTGCTTAGCCCTTTTGATTGCAATCAGTTGCCCATTCGGTAGACTTCCTCGGTATACCTATGCAAAATAATTTCATTCTTAATCTTCTTTGATCTTTATATATGTAAGGAAACAATCACAAATATGCTCACCATTCCATATCCTCCAGTTCCTATGTTGTTCGTTTCTGAGAAGTTGTTTGTGCATTTGCTAAGTTCCTCAAAAGAGAATGCTTTTGCTCCTTTCAGTTGAGGGACACCACCACTTCCAGTGGTTGTATCCCATAATGCTACAAGTTTTAAGCAAAAACTATTAGAAGCCAAATTATATACTCCAAGGTACTGAGGATGATGTCAATGGCACAAAAATTGCATTTTTTTTGTCCCACCCAAAAAGGTCGAACAGGGTGGGACCGGGACTCACTCTTGATCTCTCTCATGTGCTAAAGACATTAACACCCTCCTCCTCATTTTTGAAAATAGCCCTACAAAGCTTGTCCACTCTATATGGTTATGTCTGTGTAACAAATGAAAGCCTTAGTGGATAATGGTAAATCATACCAAAAGGCCTGCTCTCATGTGTCGCTCTTTCAGCTCTGCCTTTTTGTCGAAAAGCATACATTCCTGCAACTACCAATAACACCACAAGCACACAACCACCAACAGCTGCCCCCACAATTATTCCAGTGTTAGATGACTTCTTTCCACTCCCTGATGATCCTGTGATATGACACAAAAATAAGATTTCATGATTGACGAACTATGCACAAGTATCTACAAAATGGTTATCATTCCAGCAACCCCTGAGATGGCCCACACTGCCTGCTATCAGGTACATAGTGGCCCAGTAGGCACCTGACACAAGTGCAACAACCACAAGGAGCCCAATCGACGTTGGAACTGAAACTCCCTTAGTGTGGCTATTGAGACTCAAACTCTTGCAATTTTTTTTTTTTTTTTGCAAAGATACCACCCTATAACCAACCGTATATGCTAACTGTAGACAAATTTAAAGCCCTCATTAAGTGGAATCATATAGACTTGGAGAAGAATCTATTACCTAGTAAGAAGTCATAGTTTTCACCGATGAAAAAGTAGGTACCGAATGCTGCAGGAGGCTTGAAAGTTTGGTTGCTAAGTGAGAAACCGAGTCCAAGAATCCCGGACCTATCAAACCTATCGTTTCCAGATGGAAACACCTGAAGGTTGATTACAAGGTAATCATCCAAATTTTTCATAGGATTCCTAACTGAAACCGAGTCCACCGGGAGTTGAGATCTCTGGAAAGATATCATCATTGCATTCCGGAGAGATTCGTAAACACTTGTATTTCCAAGATCAGAGAAGGATGGAGCCCGGAAGAAAAGGTTGCCCGTGTATGGAAATGAACATCGACAATTTGGACTCGAAGCTTGACCCGAAGGACATGATGTAGGTACACAGTTGCTCGGTGGTGTAGAATATGTAGAAGTTGTAACTGTTGGAAGATTACAAAATTTGTCTGTCACGCCCGATTCCATACAAATTGGATTACCAGCAAGTCTGCAAATAAACTGTAACTTTTAGTTTTCTACAATTAAGGCTTTTTCTTCCAGCAACCCCTGAGTTAGCCCACACTGCCCGAAAGGATCATGTGAGATGTAAATGAGGTACACAATAGCCAGCTAGGTAGCAGGCATAAAGATACCTACCCCGAACCAACTGTGCTATGAATTGAAAAGTAAATGTGCTTTACCAAAAAAGCCAAAAAAAAAACTCTCTTTCCTTTTTCAGAAGCATAATAATTACAAAACTTACATTAATTCGATACTATATTCGCTTCTTTGAGTGAAGTCACCAATTTGATTATCCCGCAAATCGACCTGCTGTAGTTGGTTGCTATGGGTAGAGCCGATATTCAAGGTGCCATTTAGTTGGTTGCCACCTAAATCACTGACAAAAAGCCGATTGAAAATAATCAGATTTGTGAAAACATGGAAACAAAAGACAAAAACCGACCAAATCATAACTCACACATTCTGTAATTGAGGGATGCTGAAAAAGTTAACAGGCAGAACTCCTACAAGATTTGTATTGGACATCTTACTGCAAAACAATGCAAACATGTAAATAATTACTCAATATTGGAATTTTAGAAGAGAAATGAAGACGATTAGAGGGACTTACAGTGTTGTCAAAGCCTGTAATGTCGAAAACCAAGAAGGAACGCTCGATTCATCAAAAGTATTGTTGCTCAAATCCCTGAAATCATATTGAGAAATTAAAATTTTATTGATCACTCTTTGTGATCAAGATCATCTTTTATAAACAGAATTAGTTGGTTAAAGTCTTACTACTTACAGATAATTGAGGACACCCAGGCCGGTTAAATTAGGCACCGGGCCAGTGAGTCGATTGTTTGACAAAAACCTATAAACAAATTTATCAGATATTAACATAATCTTGTTTTATTCTACTTTTTTAAGTATATCAGACATTAAAATAGCCTTGGAGTTTCTGACACTTACATCTCAAAAACACCAGTAAGGTTGTTGATGTTTGATGGGATATCATCAGTTAAACGATTCCTATCAAGACGCCTGATACATGAAAAACACCATTAAAACACAAAGTTACCCTTTTAAACTTACAAAATGTCTTGCAATATGATCATCAGGTGTACTCACACGACTTCTAGTGATTTCACAAGCCCAAGGGTGGAAGGAATGGGGCCCGAAAGCTGGTTGTTTTCAAATAGACTGCTCAGAGAAAAACAAGACAGAAACTAAGTTAACTTCTTTTGATCCGATCATTTACATTTTTCAAAGAAGATTGATTGTTGTATAGAAACATACAGATGAATTAGAGTCATATTTGAGCTAAAGAGCCGAGCTGGGAGAGGGCCTGTGAGCATGTTCCTTCCAAAATGGCTGAAAATACATAAGTCAGTATAACGCTAAATCAAATTATCTATTCATTGAGCTGATATAGAAAAAAAAAAACATAAATGACGTTATTTTGTCACAAAACTACGTTTTGTCACAAGTTAGCGACAGACTTTCTGTCGCTATATAATGATGGGTATTCTACAAACATAGCAACACTTTTCCGTCGCTAATTCCTATATATTTTTCTAGCAATGAGGAGACTTACAAATGTTTTGCATGAATTAGCATATCAAGACCAGGAGTTGTCCCACTAGAAACAGGTATACTTCCTGAAAGCCTGTTATCGGCTAAATCCAACCAGTAAAGATTTTCTATGTTACCAATGGAAGGTGGAATCGATCCAGTGAAACGATTAAAATTCAGAGACCTACACAATCCAAATTGTTGAATAATGGGTAAATTAATCTTTATAATTAGGATTTCAACATATATTTTGGAAGAAAAGTATTCATACTCACATATAGATAAGATTTTCTAGATTCCCGAGGGTGTCGGGAAGTGGACCGCTGAAACCACAATTAACCAGGATTCTGATAAAAACAAAAATCATGTTAATATACGAAAAAAACATTTCTACAAAAGGGTTTTTTTAACAGCAACCCATAAGCAGATCCACACTGTCCTGTGACCCTGTCCTATATTATCATGTAAGATATAAATCAGGTACATAGTAAGTAGTCAGCTAGATGACAGAACCCACAAGGAGCTCAATCCACATTGGAATTGAAGCTTCAACAAGACTCAAACCTTTTGACTCTTAAGCATATAACTTATAAAAAGAAAAAGAAAATACTTACAAATTTGTTAACTTTCTCAAATTCCCAATTGCTGGAACTAGAGGCCCGGTCAAACCCGTATTGTAAGACAAATCTCTACATAAAGAAAGGAGTTTGTTCATAAAAGACCAACATATTTTAAACCAAAAGTAATCAAAAATCCAAACGATCAAACAATCACACGAAGCTATTTGAATGAAAAACTTACAGAATCTGCAATTCAGAAAACTGCCCTATATCTCCGGTAAGCGAACCAGTCAAACCCATGCTAGCCAAAGTTCTGAAAATATAAATAAATAAATAAAAACCAAGTTATTGGGCTTGTCGGGAACTTATTGTTACACGGTTTTCTTGAAGATTGTTAATGAAGGAAGGACTCACATGGAGGTGACACGGCCGTTTGTGCACCTGATTCCGTCCCAACCACTACATGGGTCGGAGTTATCTTCCCAACTGGGTGGTGTGTTCTGCCAAGCATCTTTGAGAGCTCGCAGAAATGTATCTTCATATTCATGGAAATCAAAACAATTTTTTCTAAGTAATCCACCAAAAAAGAACAAATTTCCTCCAACTTTGTAACAAAAATTTTAAATTATATGAAACAGTTGACTTCGTTCATTCATCAGTTAAACAGAAATTCACGAATAAAAGTAGTTTTGGAACAAAATACACAGGGTGAAGTTCAAATACAGATTAGTTTGACCAGAAGTAGGAAAATTAGGGAAATGGAAATTTCGATAAAATGATGTACTAATGCTCATAATACGAAAACTTGAATTGAAATTGATGGAAGTGATATGATGGGGAAGAACTTACAATCATTGTTTTGTGCTGCTGTAAACGAAAATAGGATGAAGAGGATCAGAAGTGGTTGCCCTATTGTTGCACCCATTTGTGAATTGAATGTCAATGAATGAGAAACATGAAGTTGTGGAAATAGAAAAAGAGATTACTAGAACTCGAAATAAGAAAGTTTCTTGATGACAGCAGGTTGGCATCATTGACTTCACCTGTTCACCATCAAATGGGAATTATTATTATTTAATTGAAAATGTTTGAGCGTGGAGGTGTATAGGTTTTACCATTTACTGATTCTTTCTTTGAATTTTGCATGTTGAAGAGTCGGAATTAACGTCGGACCACTTTTATCGATTTCTTCTTTCTTTCGCGAAGATCACACTTGGTTGTTGAATTACGAGTAATAATAGTGTGATTATGTTTTATTAATATAGTTATATGGATAATAAGTATATTGTTTTTAGTTCATGTAATATATTTATATTTTTTTATAAATAGTTATAAATTAAATAACATAGAACTTATAAATTATAAATAATTTATAGTTATATATAACATATTACTGGTCTTCTTTAGAGAAAAAGTTAGTATTATTTTGGATTTCTTAATATAAGTTGGTTAAGGTTCTTAATTCTTCTTTACACATATCAACTTGATATTATTATATTATTAGATCGTTTGATCTGTTCAACTTTCATTTTCTTATTTATATTGGTTTTAAGTTTGACGACATTGTTAATGTTTGTCTTTTGTAAAACTAACCGGCCCTGTTTTTCTTGAAGGTAGTAAAATTAATTGTTATTTTTTAAATGTACGCAATTAGTACCCGTAAAAATTAAAAGCTAAACGTTTTGTTTGACATACCAGCTCAAATGCTAGCTTTGAGCTATAAGCTTAGCTTCTCAATAAGGTATCTCAAATAGTTTATAAACAAAAACTAGTTTATAAGTTTCCATAAACTTCTTTGGTCTCACCCAACCCAACAGGACCAACACTAGATTATAATAACTTCAAAAAATAAACTAACTTATATATCAAATAGAACCAAAAGCTCTCAAAAGCTAAAATGTACTTGAAAATCTTTTGAATTATAACTTTTTAATTAAAACAAAAGTTAAAGACATATGCCAAAAATAAATCTTTTTTATAACTTGAGATTTTTCTTAAAAGTTGAAATGTAAAAGTTTTCAAAAGTGTTGCCGAAGATACAACAAATAAAGATTTTAGGTATAAAAATTCAGAAAACTAAACTATCAATAACAGAAAACTTTAACATTACTGTGTTTTTATATTTTTTGAAGGTTGTATGTTTTAATTAAAATTCACTAAAAAAAGGTTGCAAATATATATTTTATTTAAGAAGCAAATATTTATTCATGAAGAGAACATCTTTAGTCATGTTGTCTTCTACTTGTCATCTTGTCCCAATGGTCATTAATATAACTAACATATGCCGTTCTATAACAAACCAATATATTATATTTATATATAAATGAAGTAAATGCTTAAATATGGGAATATAAAATTTTAATTAGTTATTCTTTTTATTCATATTTAAAACATAATTAAAAGCCCAACAATAAATAAAAAAGTAACATGATTAATACATTAAATCGAACAAAATAATAATAAGCTCCATTAGACAAGTTAAACCCAAAATTTAACATGATTAATTGGTAAGTTTCAAATCAGGACATTTGTGAAGATACTTTGAAACAACACATCCACAGTGAACAGGCTGCAATAATTTAAAAAAAAAAAAAAAAAAAAAGAGGGACTTGGTGAGCAGAAAATATTATAAGTTCTTGGAGTTTTCAAGAATATCAGATTTGAGATTACCTTCTCAAAGAATTTGCATTCCCGAACATTTGAAGGAACAAATACCAAGAAATTATAGTCAATGAAAGTCAACTCTGCTAGAGAATTTGCCAAAAACTCCAATTCAAGTCTCGGGCTCTAACATAAATAAAACACAAAATGGATCAGCAAAAATATGGGCAAATCATTATATTTTATTTTTTTTCCAATCAAAACTATAAAATTTTCAGACGATTTTCCAATGGTTAATTTGGAAATATATGGGTGAAACTTGATATAACATAACAGGACAATATGAAACATTTGGAAAAATGTGTGAAACATTTATGGTTTGATTAGAAAAAAAAATAAAGTATTAGCGGAGAAACCGTAAAACTGCTGAAAATGATATAATTAGTACTTGGTTAGAAGCGTGTGTTGCTCTTAAAAATCTCCATTAAACAACAAAGATTCATAAAAGGTACACTCTGTATGCAAAATAGGTAGAATATCCTAAAGACAAAACTGCACAAATGGTCCATGTGGTTTGCTTAAAATTGTCACTTTGGTCCAAAAAAGTTTGGAGTAGCACCAGAGGTCCAAAGTTTTCATTTTGTTGCGAGTTTGGTCCATTTTGCTTTGAACTTTTTTATATTGACGATTTTACCCTTACTTTTTTCTTTTTCCAGTATTTTTTGTTTATTTAAATACTTTTCTAATTAAAAGAAAAATAATAAAAAAAATTATCTTTTCTATTTTATTTTTATAATTTTTTATAATAGAAAAAATTATCTTTTCTATTTTATTTTATTTTTATATTTACATTAGTGGGCCATCCAATCTCCATAGCAGAAAAATCTTGCTTTTCTTCTGTAGCTGTTGTCTTGCAAGAAGCAGCAACCCAGAAAGATTTCCTGAATAGGGTAAACAAAAGTGCCAATAATGACAGCTGTTGATTATCCCTTTCTATTCGAACATTCAATTCATCGTCTTTGTTGTCATCTTCTTGGCAATCGGTAACCCTAGAAACCCTTTCTCCAGATTCTTTCGATTCTTGATTTACATACTGAAACAATGCAGTGTCATGGTGGGTTTGCAAAGAAGAAGAAGCTAAAGATGGAGAATGGAGGACCTGATTTAAGTTGTCGATTAGGGCTTTTGTTCAAGATCTGGATTAGCTATCACTCGTCTCCGCCTAGCAATCAGATGGAGAATGTGTGACAACCCGAAATTTCAATCTTGTACAAACCATTCAATCCAATCAAAGTTAGACTTGTTCCTGCTAACTTCTAGCACTATTTTGAGTCTATTTGAGCATTCCGAGCCTAGTATATCCAAAGAATGAGTGATAGGAAGTGTCCATTTAAGTTGTAAACTATCAAGCAAACCATAAACCCTCTAAAGAGGTGTTTACGGCCAGGAACCATGAGTTTACGGCCGTAAACCCATGGTGGCCGTAAACACCATGTTATATATATGGTCCTTAGTCATTTTTCCTTCATTTTCACCATTCCAAGCCCAAGAATTCGGAATTCTCTCTCAAGGATCTTGAGACTTTTGCTTCCAAACTTCAAAAATGTAAGTGATTCCTTCCCTCTATGTGTTAATACATCTCTTCTTCTTGATTCACTCTCGAATTCATCCACAAATCTCATCTTTTGAGTCCAGATCTTCAAGATCCTCAAGAACACTTAAGTGTTTTGGGCCGAAAACACCCCCATTTGCCTTCAAAACGTAAGTACAATATCCTTAACTTGTTGTATACTAGAATCACTTGTTAAACATCTAGAAAGCTTCGAGAAATCATGATCAAAAGGGTGTTTACGGCCAAGGCAATCTCCCTTGGCCGTAAACCCTAGTTAGTGGTGCAATGTTGCCACAACTCCTTCCTAAGCCTTGGATCTAAGTCTAGAACACCTCAAGGAAGAGCTTAGGACCTTAAAAACACAAAATGGTACAAGATACCATGAGTTTACGGCCGTAAACTCATTGGGCCGTGAACCCATGGGCCGTAAACTCATGGGGGTTTACTCTTGGGCCGTAAACTCCAAAGTGAGGCCCTGCAACCCTTAGATGCAACCCTTTGTACTTCTAGCACTTGAATCAAAGTGTTTTTCATGTCCTAGGGTGACTTTACTTGCTTAATTAGTTGCTTAATCACTAATTAGAGACATATATGTGTCATTATATGTTGAATAGGATCCGTGTGTGCTCAAGTCCTCACTTGACACTTAGCATCCTATCCGGCACTTCCATCCAAACCACTCACTACAGGTGAGTTCATACCCCGTAATCAACCTTTGAAATGACTTTAAATGCTTTTATGGGGGGGAATACAAGTTGAAACATTCTAGTTATTACATTAATCACATGTGATTGATAACTAGAACGAACATAAAGATTTTCTATTACTTTCAAATTGTTATCAAACTTATGGATTTCAAACACTTCAAAACATTTTATTAAACTCTTTTAAATGCTAAATCCTTTATCAAACTCTTTTAAACTTATATTATTGTCAAAAGCATGTCTATACAGATATATTTATATAAGTAAGATTTGAAGGGCTTAGGACTGATAGCTCACTTTATTTCTTGTTCCTTGTTTGGTTGTGGACTTAGAGTATCCTGTTATTTGTCCGAATGTCGTTGAAACCTTAGTTATATATCATATATATGTGTTTAGATATAAAGGCTTTTACTTCAGTTCAGTACCTTTGGGTAGCAAAGGCATACAAACAACATTACTAGTAAACTATAATAGGTATAGTTTAAGAGATTACTACTCACTATTACTAGTACAACGAAGCATACAAGAGTCAGTACATTTACAAGTCATCACAAACATACTATAACGAAATACAATACACACTAGTCACTATACAAGAGAACATACTATACACTATATAAGAGAATATACTATACACTAGTACAGAGAGAACATTACTACACTATGACTTACTATACAAACATTAGAATACGATAACTGGAATGCGACACACTATTTAAGGATACAACAAGATAGTGTTGTATCATATTGTAACCAGAGTCTCCTGGAGGGAGAGCGGGCATTGTGTGTATAGATCTATACGGTACAGACACTCCCACACCCCGACTGCTAGCTACAGTCCCAGCCGATAAGGCCAAGGGGTGACAAAATGTCACCTCACTACATATGACACCGGAGGGTCATCATTTATTCAGTCATCGATCAGCATGGTTACATACGAGTTCACAATTAAACCTTTAATTAACCGACTAAGGATTAAAGGAAAAAAGACTCCCCGAGGTGTATTGTACATTTAATACTACCTGGAGTCTGTATTTTATTACTTTATAGCCAGCAGTGTCACTGCTGAGGTAAAACATTATTTTCCCTATTACACTTACTTTGTGATCTTCTCACATATATGTTAATGAAAACTATACTTTGATAATGATAGTTATGCTTGGGAAAAACTCATACCTTTACAAATGAACAAACATACAAAAGACGGGTCTTGGTAGAAGACTACATTTCAGTAGAAAATATAGGATTTTCTAGGAAGTACAAACAATTGCAACTTTTACAAGCATTCCACAAACACTTACATTACGTTGTTACAAACATTTTCATACAAGCAATGACACTAAATACTTATGAACTCACCAGCTTTAATGCTGATAAACTCCTTCAAAATAACTTGTATTCTCAGGTCATCAGTAGACAGGTACCGATGAAGCTTTTGAGAAGATGGAGCACATTCAAGACTCATCTCTTATTTTGACTCATATTTTTGGTGACTTATAAACTATACAGAACACGCTTGTATTAAAATTATTCTATTAATGCAATGGATGTTGTTTCTTGTTTACTATTATGCATTGATATGATACTGTACATGACGCCCTCCGCCCCAGAACGTTTCCGCCGTTCCGGTTTTGGGGTGCGACAGAATGGACAACCGGTCTCCGACGAATTCCTTTGTGGTTTTACTCCTCATCGACGAAGACTAACAAATCAGAAGGATCAAGCCGTATCAGCAATCGATCGTTGGGTGTTTGGCAGGTATCGATGAGCAGAAAGAAAGGAAAAATAAAGAGGATGAGGGTTGTGCCTTTTTACGTGGCCTTCATCTCTGCTTTGGTCATCTACGGGGTTGTAGAGATCAAAGGGGATCACATAAATCGAAAGAGGGGTTTGGGGTTTGCTAATCGACAGTGAAGGGAAATTGCCTCCTCTTTGGTGACCGGAGACTCTATCTCCGATGGCAGGTTTCACCCGAGAGAGAGAGAGAGAGAGAGATTTTATTTTTTATTTTTTATTTTTTCTGTTATAAAATTTATATAAATTAAATAGAAAAGGAAATTTTTCTTTTTTCTTTTTTCTTTTTTTTTTAATCTGAAAAAATCTTTAAATAATAAAAAATGAAAAAGAAAAAAATAAGGGCAAAATCGTCATTATGAAAAAATTAATAGTAAGTTGGACCAAACTCGCAAAAAAATGAAAAGTTTGGACCTCTGGTGCTAGTCCAAACCTTTTTGGACCAAAGTGGCAATTTTTGACAAACCACAGGGACCATTGTGTAGTTTTGTCTATGCTAAATAAAAGATTGATTTCATATACCTTCGAATATGTAGACCCATTGCTATCCGATCACTAATATTAACCAATAAATTATATAAACGACTAAATTATTATTTTCTTCTCTCACTTACTCATATTTTTTCAGTTTGGTTCCAAATTATTTGGTTTTCAATTTCCATCCTTATTTTGATGTATGTTTCATACCATTTTTGGTCCTTGGATCGCAGAATCTAACTAATCAGCTACTAAATTATCTGAAATTACTATTTTCCCCTTGGATACAACATGAGAAACAAAAAATAATAAGAATAAAAAAAGAACATCACAATGACCAAACTTTAATTTCAATAGATGCTTACTACATAGGTACCACTCAGAAGTAAAAAAGAATAAGTGCAAGTTGAAGAAATGTACTTTTATTTATTTCTATTACAAATTCGCCATTTTGATTTGAAGAAAAATCCCCTTAGATTTTTAATTACCATCATGGAAGACGAAACACTGAATGGAAATATTATGCATTGATTTGGTCATCTTCTGATGATACTCCCCTCTTCTTTTTCTTGAGTGAATTTTTTTCCCGATTCATTACCTGCAGCTCACCAAATAGAAATATCAACTCTGTAATTCTTCGAATCAATTAACATAAATTTAGCAAGGTTTAATTTCTTAGAGTCGCCATCTTTTTTTTTTAGGATTGAAAGAAAATAAAATAGGAGGTTGCATAAAACTAATTTCCAATTAAATTCCATAATCATTGATTTTGATTGAACCAAAACAGCTTCAATTCGTAGTAAGAACATCAAATTAAGCTTGCAATTTTGGTACAGGGATCAAAAACCAAGAGACAATGTCGTAAACATGTTGATTTTTTAAACAACCGGTTGATTGACCAAATAAAGAAATTAAAGATTGAGAGCCTAAATACACAATGAGAGTAATTAATGTTGAGAGTCGTCACTGTCAATTTACTTCATCCAGTTAAGTTTGTTAATGACAAGGGCATTTCTGTAATTTAATGTACAGGTAGTTAGCTTGATTAGTAAGTTGTATATATTAGTTCTTTTGAAAAACTTGTAAAGTTCTAATCAATGGAAGATTTGAATTCTCTCAATACTGTGTTTATTTTCATACAAGTTAACATGGTATCAGACTGAATTGATCCTCACCTTCCGCAATTTCATTTTCGATTTCACTTTCAATCTTCGTCTTCATCTTCAATTCATTTTTTCTTCAATTCGTCATGTCTGATTCGGAAATAAATTCCACCAATTCAACTATCATTTCTCAATCGAACCCCTATTATCTTGGATCGTCTGATAATCCAAGCTCTGTTCTTGTTACCAATGTCTTTAATGGTGTTGGATTCAACGCATGGAAACGTGCAATGATCATTGCATTGTCCGCCAAGAATAAATTAGGATTTGTAGATGGTTCGATCGTTCAACCTGCTATTACTTCTTCTGAGTATCCTGGATGGTATCGAGTCAATTCCATGGTGATAAGCTGGTTATTGAATTCTCTTCATAAAAACATTGCCGATAGTGTGCTTTTTCTTCAATCTGCATCACAAATCTGGACTGAATTGAATCAACGCTATGAACAATCAAGTGGTGCATTGATTTACCAGATTTAGCAGAAGCTTTACTCTATTTCACAAGGTTCAAATGATTTTTCTACTTACTACACTAAACTCATGAAGATCTTGGATGAATTGCGTGTTGTTCAGGATCTACCTGCTTGTTCTTGTACTGCTGCAACTGCTATCAACAAGTTTCTTGATGATCAGAAACTTATTCAACTTCTCATGGGACTCAATGATTCTTATAAAATCATTCGAGGTCAGATTCTCATGATGAAACCCTTACCTTCTCTTTCCACTGCTTATGCTCTTATTATTCAAGAAGAACAACAGAGGGAAGTTAATTCTGTTCCAGTTTTCAACAATGATGCTATTGCCATGAATGTTTCTCATAATCAGTCTTTTGCTTCATCAAAAAAATCTATTATATGCACACATTTCAAGAAATCAGGTCATACGAAGTCTCAATGTTACAGACTTGTTGGTTTTCCTTCTACTTTCAAGTTCACTAAAGGAAAGAAAGATGAGTCACAGTCTGTTGTGCAGAACGTTCAAAGTGTTTCTACACCATCTACTATGACCTTTTCACATGAGAAATATCAACAACTTCTTCAACTATTGAATAATAGCAACATCAACAATACTTCTTCTCCTCAAGTGAATTCTGCTATTTCAGAAGGAGCATTACATCCTGATGGTACAATTTTTTCTTTTAAACATTTTTGTGCAAATGTTTACAAATCTTCTCATCTTCTTCATAAACATAATTCGTGGATCATAGATTCTGGTGCTACTGATCACATTTGTTCTAATCAAAGTTTCTTTGTCTCTCTTTCTAAACTCATTCAGCCTCATTCTCTTGGTCTTCTTAATGGAATTGACACATCTGTCAATTATATTGGTGATGTTCAGATTCATGATTCAATTGTTCTTCGTGGGGTACTTTATGTCCCTGAATTCAAATACAACCTTCTTTCTATTCCCAAACTCACTTCTCAACTTCATACTTTTGCAATTTTCACTGATGAAAATTGTTTTCTGCAGGACCCCTTCATGAAGAATAAAATTGCTTTTGGACTTCTTGGTCAAAGAATCAATGATTTGTATGTATTTGATCATCATCAAATCAAGACTACATTAGCATATGATTACTTAGTTTTTCCTTCATCGTTGTCTTGTCAAACTTCTGTATTTAGTTCTACTTCTAATAATCAAACAATGTTATGGCATAATAGACTTGGCCATATTTCTGTTGCAAAATTCA
Organism: Lactuca virosa; assembly: GCF_052849685.1. Classification (NCBI taxonomy): domain Eukaryota; kingdom Viridiplantae; phylum Streptophyta; class Magnoliopsida; order Asterales; family Asteraceae; genus Lactuca; species Lactuca virosa. The sequence goes on along the minus strand of NC_136434.1, from coordinate 238,576,602 downwards.
AAGATTTGTCTCTTGTATCTTCTAAATGTACTGATTTGAATCTTGAATCTTGTGTTGTTTGTTCAAAAGCTAAACAACGTAAATTGCCATTTCCTGTTAGTGAATCCATGTCTAAGGCATCTTTTGATCTGATTCATGTGGATGTTTGGGGTCCATATAAACACATGACTCATGATGGTTTCAAATATTTCATAACAATTGTTGATGATCATAGTCGACATACTTGGATTCATTTGCTTTCTCATAAACATTATGCTTTTACTCTTCTCAAAGCTTTTGTTAAAATGGTCAAAACTCAGTTTAACACTATGGTCAAAGTTATAAGAACTGATAATGCTTTGGAGTTGGGGTCAAGCACAGAAGGTGTTACTTTTTTTCAAGACAATGGTATTTTGCATCAAAAATCTACTCCTTATAATCCTCAACAAAATGGGATTGTTGAAAGGAAACATCAACACATTTTAGGTACTGCAATAGTACACTTACTCAAGAATTGAGAGGCGGAAGGCGAGTATGATTCAATGAGAGCAGAGAGATCGAGAAGGGCAAGATTCGTGGTCCTGGAGACACAAAAACCTTATTACCATCGTTGTGTTGAATCGATTGCTCAGATTTACAGGGTGCGTCTATCACTTCCATGCATATGAAGATTAACACCCTAAAATTACCGATATTGACATGTGAAACAGATTGATTACATATGTGAGAACAAACTAAAAACAAAGTCATCTTCAGGAACAAACCAAAGTCAAAAGAATAAGGTAACAATGAAATTGTGACCTATGCAGGAAATAAACTTGTTAGACTTCAAATCGGTAGAAAAATGCAAATAAAATATTTTTATCTTTTTGATAGCCTAAATTGGAGGAGTGCAGCTGAATTATGATCGATCAATCTAATAAGGACATGAAGAACTACTGTACCAATTGGTAAATTTTGGTTTGGTTAGTTGGTCTTTCCGCCACGAGCCCTTTTGTACAAGGGAGGTGATAAATCCACTTATAGTTTTTATCTATCCACTTAACAAAATTAAACTTTTACTTTTATGCCCTTTGAAACCACCACATTCTATTATTTTGATTTGTCGTTGTTTCTGTTATCATTTATATATAGCTTATTTAGAAAACCACAATATTCCGAGTGACCCTTAATTAGTTATTATTATTATTTTAGTTGAATTTTGATTTTGATTTTATGTCATATATATATATATATATATATATATATATATATATATATATATATATATATGATTATTATGATTTTATGTCATATATATATATATATATATATATATATATATATCTTTACTATATTATTAAACATATTATATTATTAAACATATTGCCTCTTTCTTGAAAATTAAGAGGTACAATATGTATTACCTCATGTACAATAATAATAAGCATATAACAAATCATGTACGTTTTACACTACAGGGTACACGGTATTACCTTCCCTAATCTCCTAAACACACCACAGCCGCCATCAAACCAATTCTCATCCGTCTCCACCAAAGATACACTCCACCTTTTCCGTAACCCTAGAAAACTTAGATCAACCATGATCAATCAAGATTCTCGGGGAAGTTAAGCATGACAACCCGAAATTTCTATCTTGTACAGTTATTCAAATCAATCAAAGTCAGACTGATTTCTGCTACCTTCTAGCATTGTTTTGAGTCAATTTGAGTGTTCGAAACCTAGTATCTTCAAGTTAGGGTTTAGAATTGGGTTCCACAAGTTCACCCCTACCCAGAAATGGCCAAACACTCCATCATGAGGACTGTACGGCCGTACACCCCCCTCTGGCCGTACACTCTACCCTATAAATGTAAGGCTTGGCCTTCATTCAACCATTTTCACCCTCCTAGTCAAGAACTCATTCTCTCTCAAGTATCATCCGATTTTTCAACTAGATCTTCAAGTGGTAAGTGTTTCCTTCCTTTGATCTGTTGATTCCTCCTTACTCCATCTAGTAAAGATCACTGATTTCATCCATGAAATCACTGAATTTTGGTAGATCTTCAAGTATTCTTCAGTTTCACCAAGAACACCTACTAAGTTCTTGGACTCCAAACACCCCTAAACGCTTCTATATCATAAGTACCCTTCTTATGCTTGTTACTTACTAGTTATGCTCCTTAGAATTCGTCCAAACCATGATCATCAAGGAGTGTGCGGCCGTACACACCTCATGTGGCCGTACACCCCTTTGTTTAGTGTTGAAGGACCTCAAACTCAAGTTGTATGCTATCACATGATCAAGGACACTTAGGGGATGCAAGATATAACCTTGGAATACACTTTTTGACCATTTATTCTTGGAGTGTACGACCATACACTCCATGGTCGTACACACCAGGCCGTACACCCAAGTGGCCGTACACCTGGTGGCCGTACACACACAAGTGTGGTCGTACACCCATTATATGCAACCCTTTGAGCTTTTAACACTTCAATCTAAGTGTTTCCTAAGTCCTAGGGTGTTTTCCTTACATGATTAGCTGTATAAACACTAATTATATACATATATGTGTCATTATATGCTTATTAGGACCCGTTGTGCTCAAGTCTTCACTTGGCACTTAGCATCCTACAAACCAATCTTTCATTCGTATCACTCACTGCAGGTGAGTTCATACCCCTTTAACTTACCTTTTAAATGATTTTAAATGCTTTTATGGGGGGGAATACAAGTACAAACTTTATAGTTATTATATCAATCACATGTGATTAATAACTATCAAACAATGGATTTCTTACACTTCAATCTGTGTTGTCAAACAAATTGCTTCAAATCGTTTACAAACTCTTTTATATATGCAAAACTATTTTGAACTTATATTTTGCCAAAAGCATATCTATATAGAGATAGTTATATAAGTAGGATTGAAAGGACTTAGGACTGATAACTCGCCTTACTTCCTGTTCCTTGTTTGGTTGTGGACTTAGGGTATCGGTTGTTTGTCCGAAGGTCGTTTGAATCTTAGTTATATATTATGTATATGTATATAGATATAAAAGTTCTTCATTCAATTCAGATCCTTTGGGTAGAAAAGGTGTTCAATCATGTTCATTTATACCAACAACATTGCTAGTAAACTATAATAGGTATAGTTTAGGAAGTCACTAATACTATTACTAGAAAATGAAACATACTAAGAGTCAGTTCATACATGACTCAGTACATACTATAACGAGAAACAATACTCACTATAAAGAGAAACATATAGAGAATACTATAACGAGAATCAATACTTACTACACACTATATACTAGAGGACATACTGCATACTAGACGAAGAGAATACTACACTAGAACATACTATAATACAAGAATACTATAACGTTAATGTGAGATACTACTTCATGGTGCGGCATATACTGCTGTGTCACGTTTTGTACCCAGAGTCTCTTGGAGGGAGAGCGTGAATTTGTGTATAGTTCTATACGGGATTGACTATCCCACACCTTGCTGCTAGCTACAGTGGGACATGCAGGTCTACGAGTGACGAATGTCATATCCTTTCGACGTCTCGAACGTCGTGTTATACTAAGTCAAATCAAGTATGGATACAATCATATCACATTTTACCTTAATTAAACTAACAAGTTTAAGGGTAGTTAGTACATTAGTAGTTACCTAGATAAAACTACTAGTACATCTTTATTTTCCTATTCCATTCAGATTGTGATCTTCTCACATAACGGTAATGAAAAACTATATTTTTGGTAATGATAGTCACACTTTGGGAAAACTCACACTTTTACAAAAGAACAAACATAGAAAACAGTCGAGTCTTGGTAGAAGACTACTTTAGTAGAAAATATAGGATTTTCTAGGAAGTTTACAAACATTTTCATCAAACACTTACAAACTCTTACATCAAACATTTACAAGTACTTTCTTCAAACTTATACAAACAATGACACTAAAATACTTATGAACTCACCAGCTTAAATGCTGACCTACGCTTTCAAAATAACTTGTATTCTCAGGTCGCCAGTAGACAGGTACCGATGATCAAGTTTTTGAGAAGATGGAGCACATTCAAGACTCATCTTTTATTTTGATTATTCATTTTTGATGTCATATAAACTATTGAACACACTTGTATTTAAATCATTACTATTAATGCAATGGATGATGTTGTTGCTTGTTTACTATTATGCATTGTTGTGATACTGTACATGACATCCTCCACCCTCGAACGTTCCGCCGTTCCAGTTTTGGGGTGTGACAGATTGGTATCAGAGTATTGTTTATAGTGAATTGAGTATATCAACCCATAAAAGATATACAACTATAAACACAACGGGATTAAATACTCTGACCAAGAGTTTATACTTTTAAATAATAAAATATTTAACCAAAGTATACATACCTGCATTCATACTAAAATCAGTGCCACTAGGACATAACAAAAGTATTACGATTGTTGGACAGCACAAGTAGGCTTGGGGACATATAATCAGATCTGGGAGTGATATAGCCTGATCAACTATATCTTTCCGAGGAGTGATTAGCATGTGCCTAGGAATATTTGTGATGTTGCAGCAAGTCTAAAAGCTTACCAACACTACTACAATGAGAACATTAGAACATAACATAAACTTAAAATACTATAGGAGTATTTTGTGTTACTATAACTACTCATGTGCAAACTAAAAAGGTCTTTATTAGTATGTCAATAGTTGCTAAGTGGATACGCTAAGGTTATATGTGACTAGGGTGTTATAGACTTAGAATCTGAGATCTTTGCTTTACTTCCTGTTCCTTGTTTGGTTGTGGACTTAGAGTTAGGATCACTTATTCGAAGGTCTATCCTGTTTTGGTTACATATGACTGGTATGCACTACGCAAATGTTGGAGTAACTGGTAAGGATCATCTTATAATTATCTTAAATAGTACGTCTATTAATTATTTCTTTTACCCCTATTCTCGCATATATAACATGGCTGGATTCCATATCCTCGGCGACCCGTACTTTCCTAACCAAGGTAACGGTGGATGGCTCGATGTTGAGCCAGAAGAGGAACCTGCAATTCCACTGGACGATGACTTCGCAGAGAACTTCCCGGAGGATTCTGACTCCGAGCCCGAAGTCAACAATCAACCCCTGGTAGCTCCAAACCCAAATCCTAACCCTCGTCCGGCTTTTCAAGGCCCGACGCCTCTGTGGGTGGAAAGTTTGGAGACATGAAGTCAAGAACAGGGTCAACCCATTCCATACAACGGAGACCGAAGCTTCTACAATGTGAGCGAAGGAGTCTCAGCGGACAGAGTCCTGCCTATTCTGGTCCGCAGGATTGCTCGTAACGAAATTCAGGGTAGGACAGCCCTCAACCGAATTGCGGAACATGATGCCAATGCTAGGGTCAATAATATTCGCATTATTCATCTGGAGGATGCTCGCGATAGAACTGCGAGAGACCATGAGTCTCTTTTGCAAGATCTAGCTGTGACTCGAGCTGAAGTCATAGAACATCGCGTGCGCCAGCGAGTGTACGAGCGACGCCTTCTTGACTTGGAGCGTCAGCTGGCTGACTTAAGGGTTCACCCAAGGGGTTCCCGTCGCCAGTAGGGAATGCTCTGCTCAAATTTCCTTCTTATCTAAGGATCAGTCTTCTTATCTATGCTCTAAGTAGCACTTTTCCCTATAAATTCCTGTTATCTTAAGATGTTGAACTTTTGGTCAATAGGTCTTTATTCTCTCAAAATTTTCTTATCTTGGTTTGATGTAGGACCTACTCCTGGGTCATTTTTCCCGAACTTATTACATCTGTAATACCAATATTATTGACAGATATCTAATTTCATGGAAATTATCCAAATGCTTTCATCTTTCTAGTACTAGATTTCTATTCGATCGTACTTTCATCTGTGTTGTTGGGCTATGGAGAGTTAGTCCATGAGTCACTCTCATCATACTCTTTATTAAATTCTTACCAATATCTTCATCTTCGTGATTTCATAGCTTCAAGATGCCTCCGCGCAGATCGAACAGGCGCGCTACTCCAAGAAATCCGAATCAAAATCCACCTCCTCCTCCTTAATTCAACCCAGCAGTTGTTTAAGCTGCTGTGAATATGGCTGTTACTGCAGCCCTGGCACAATTCAACACTATCGGTACCAGCGGGAGTTGGATTAATGTACCTCCCACTGTTGTCAAAACTCCAGTGCGCCCTAGGGAGTGCACGTACAAGGACTTCACCAGCTGCAAACCCAGGGCCTTCGATGGAACTGAAGGAATCATTGCCCTCTCGCAATGGTTCGAGAAAACGGAGTTGATCTTTGAGATCTGCTCCTATCCAGAGGGGAGCAAGGTAAAATTTGCCGCTTGCACCTTCTCGGACCGAGCTCTGACGTGGTGGAACAGCCATGTCAAGTCACTATCTCTAGTAGTGGCAAATGCTATCGGCTGGGAAGCTCTCAAGGAACTCATGATCGAGGAGTACTGCCCGAGGTGTGAAGTTCAGAAGTTGGAGCAGGAGCTCTGGAGCCTAACCATGAAGGGCTCCGACATAGTCTCCTACACTGCCAGATTCAGCGATCTGGTAGCTCTATGTCCGGGAATGGTCCCGACTGAAGCGAAGAAGGTGCAGAGGTATATTTGGGGGCTGGTGCCTTCATTTCAGGGGAACGTTCTAGCTTCAAACCCCACTACCTTCGACAGTGCCAAGCGATTGGCACAAAGGCTCATTGACCATGGGGTCCGTACCCCGTCGGCAACAACAACCCTAGCCATCTCAGAACCATCCAAAAGTGCTGTCAACAAGCGGAAGTTTTGGGATGACAAGAAGAAGAAGAAAGCTGCCAAAAAGCAGCAGGTCGTAGCTGCTCATGCTGCGATGGCACCTGCCGCTGCTGCCCCGATAAATCAGTACGCGGGAAACTTGCCCAAGTGCAATAAATGCAGTTTCCATCATAATGGACCCTGCCGGGAAACACAATGCTCTAACTGCAACAGGAAGGGGCACATTGCCCGTTTCTGCAAGGCTCCGACAAGACCAATCACTCAAGTCCCCGGCGCTGGTGTGGGCCAGGCTTGCTACGGTTGTGGCGAGGTGGGCCACTACAAAAGGAACTGCCCGAAGGCAGGGAACGTCGGCGGAGTGGGAAGAGTTTTGGCCATAGGCCACGAGGAAGCAGTTGCTGACCCCACAATGGCCACTGGTACGTTTCTCCTCGATAACTCATATGCATGCATACTGTTTGATAGTAGAGCGGAGAGGAGTTTCGTGAACCAGAAATTTGCCCGCTTGCTTAAACATAAATCGCATGCACTTAAAGAACCGTTCACTGTAGAAATGGCTAACGGGAAAAAGAGCGCTAACTGCATATACATAGGTTGTACACTAACACTAGATAGCCATTCATTTCCAATCGACCTCATGTCGGTCTCAATTAAAAGTTTCGACGTCATAATCGGCATGGATTGGTTGAGTTATGATCGTGCCAACATCATGTGTTACGAAAAGGCTGTTCGCCTTAATCTGTCGTCTAGCGAGACTATAGTTATCTACGGCGACAAACCCGACACAAACCTTCGCCTCATCTCGAGCATTCAAGCCCATAAATTCTTACGAAAGGAATGTCGCGCATTCCTTGCTCATGTTGTCGATGTGAGCCAAGAGACGAAGGACATAAAGAACATTCAAGTGGTACGTGATTTTCCTGACATCTGTCCAGAAGAACTCCCAGGATTACCTCTGCAGCATCAAGTCGAGTTCAGAATCGACTTAGTCCCAGGGGCTACCCCAGTAGCCAAATCGCCCTATCGTATAGCACCAGCTGAAATGCAGGAGCTATCCAGTCAACTTAACGAATTGCTCAACAAGGGCTTCATTAGACCAAGCTTCTCACCATGGGGAGCACCGGTCTTGTTCGTCAAGAAGAAAGACGGATCGTTCCGTATGTGCATCGACTACAGAGAACTGAACAAACTGGCCGTCAAAAATCGTTACCCTCTGCCTCGCATAGACGATTTGTTCAACCAACTACAAGGGGTGAATTTCCTTTCAAAGATTGACCTGAGATCCGGGCATCACCAGCTACGAGTGCTAGGGGAGGACGTCCCGAAGACAGCCTTCCGAACTCGTTATGGACACTACTAATTTGTAGTGATGCCGTTCAGATTGACCAATGTGCCCGCAGTATTCATGGACTTAATGAATTGGGTGTGTCGTCCTTACTTAGATAAGTTTGTCATTGTCTTCATCGATGATGTAACGCCCCGTTCCTGAGACTTGTTCCCGAAACCCTAGCCTCCTTGAAGTGTGTGTGAGTGATTTTTGCCCTTGTGAAGGAATCTTGGTGCATTGTTGAGCAAGAAGAAGAAGGAGAAGGTAGAAGAACTCAAGGAAGAAGAAGTAGATCCAGATTATACTCCTCTTTGGCCATCCTTTCTGGTATTAAAGTTTTCATCTTGATTATTGTATTGCTAGATCTAGTTTGTCCCCAAATTGATGGTTTTAAGCTCAAAAACCCCAAATCCCTAGTGATGAAGCTTTGTAATCAAGCCATATCTCAGATCTAGCCTCTCTTGAGTTCCAGGAGCTCAAGAAGGCCACCTTTTGGCAGCCATGGCCTTGTTCTAGACAAGTAACCCCCATTATAGCCAAGTTTGAGTGTTATTGCTTCATTGCATCATAGATACACGTAAAGTTAGCAACTTTACGTGTTCAGATTGCCCCAGAAACCTAGATCTATGAATTGGATGCACTGAAACTGATTAGAATCGACTGAATAGAATCTACATGCAAGGGACTCAGCGAGTCGTTCTTCGGACTCGGCGAGTCAGGACGTGAGTCTTAGATTCCCTGTTCAGTAGAAGCGAGTCTGTTTAGCGAGTGGAGTAAAGACTCGGTGAGTTAAGGCATGGATCTGAGTGTAGAGGGACTCGACGAGTCTACGCCCTGACTCGGCGAGTCCAAGACAATCTTCTTCCCACAAGAACAGACTCGACGAGTTGTTCATACAACTCGGCGAGTCAGATAAAGGTTGACTCCATGTTATTATAGAAGTAGAATTCATCGAGTCTTCGCTAAACTCGACGAGTAGAGTCGGAAAAGGGAGTAGAAGGAAAGATAGGGACTCGACGAGTTGGCGGCCCAACTCGGCGAGTCAGGTCAACGAATTGTTGACTTTGACCAGGGGTAAAATAGTCATTTTACCTTAAGATTGGTTATCAGTATCTGATTAAGTGTCTTGTCGGAATTGTAGTCGGGGAGTTACCGGAGCAGCAGTCAGACAGTTCCCGAGCAGCATTTCAGCAACCAGCCTTTCGAGGTGAGTTTTCCTTCCAGTAGGAACGGGTCTACGGCCACAATGTCGGCCCGTTTAGTTAGCAGTAGATCCGGATTACAGTCCGATGCAGTAGTTCAGTATGCTTGGTGTCTTTGTGATACAGGCATGGTATGTGTTATGTGTTCCGGACTATGGTCCGATGCAGTATGCAGTATATGCGTTCATATTATATGATATGATGATGTTATGCTATGTTCAGTCAGTCCCGGACTTCGGTCCGATGCAGTGGGCAAGGCCCTAGTCAGTTCCGGACTTCGGTCCGATGCAGTTTCGGACTTCGATCCGATGTAGTGGGCAAGGCCCTAGTCAGTTCCGGACTTCGGTCCGACGCAGTGGGCAAGGCCCTAGTTAGTTCCGGACTTCGGTCTGATGCAGTGGGCAAGGCCCAGTATGTGTTTTATATGTTATTGTATGGTATGTGGTAGTTTGGGGGAGCTCACTAAGCTTCGTGCTTACAGTTTCAGTTTTGTTTCAGGTACTTCAGCTAGCAAAGGGAAGGGCTCGGGATGATGGCATGGCACACAGCACAGTTTTAGCCTGGGAGTCGGACTCTGATATTTTGATATGATCTTGACACTAGTTTCGATTTGATAAATTTATTATGACATTTTGAGATACATGATTCATGGTTTTTAACTTCTAATATTTGATATTATGGTTTAGTACAGTTTTCAAACAAAAATTTTTGGGTTGTATTTTTGGGACGTTACAAGTTGGTATCAGAGCCTTGGTTTGAGGGATTCGGGCGCACTCCCGAGTGTGTCTGAACTCAAACTAAGGAAGTGTTATAAAGTTTTCAAAAGAAAAGAGTTTTAGAAAAGCAAAAATAATTTTTTTAAAAGAAAAGAACTTTGAAAAGAGAAAAAGGGTGTGGTGCATGCAATCAGCTGAGATCAAGTAAGTACTCCCAAATTATCCATAGAAGTTTATGCTATGTTATGATTATCAGCTTTGTTAGAACAGAATGCTAGATTAGGACTAAGGATCTAGGAAGGATGCCTTATGTGCCTGTTATATGTGTTTCAGCTCTATGAAAACTGCATGCTAGTACAGTTTTGTCAGTATGATAGCCAGAGTAGTATATGCTTGATTATGAGTACTCGATGCTCGAATGCTGCTTGCTTTGTGCTTTTAGGAGTCTTAGTTATCTTTCACTAACTAGTAAATGAATATGTTACGTTACATATGGTGAGGACTAAATAATTTCAGAAGGTTAGGTCTAGCTCTATTGCGTAGCTCTTGTTTGAGTCCAACCGTTGTAGGGTAGGATCTCTCATTCGAAGAACTATCTAGTCTTAGTGATATGTAATAGTATTTACGAGCTAGTTACGGGAGGTAGTCGGGACTTCTGGTGCAGCTGATAGCGGAGAGTGGGTTGGTGATTACCCTAGGGCAAGCCTAGGACGAGAGTAGCAGAGAGCAGTGGTAGTAGAAGGGACTTGGTGGAGTCAAGGCAGTTCTTGAGGAAAGTACGGATAAATGTGGAATGTAGTATGGGCCCGTACTACTGAAAGCAGAGGATCCGTACTCGAATCAAGGAAGGCTGAGATGAGACCATGAAACTTGTAGTAGTAGCGATCCTTCGAGATATATCTGTATTCCTGACGTTGTCATTATGTGTTTTTCAGAATCGTGGTTTTGCGCCCTAGACCAGCAGTTGGCAGTTCAGGTGCCGGTGAGGGATCGGGATCAGGCTCGGGGGCCGAGCATTTGGATGAGCAGACTAGGGAGCGGGATCCCATTGCGAGTACCAGGTGGTTGGCGGATGTCGCCAATGCATTCCGCACCAGCAGATGTCCCGAGGTGGGCAAGGCCAGACTAGCATCCTGTCTCCTGAAGGACAGGGCACGAGATTGGTGGGAGGAGATCAGACATGTCATGGGAGATGACGCAGCTCTCGATGCGATGACCTGGACCGATTTCACTACCAGGTTCAGAGCTGAGTTTGCACCAGTTATCGAGGTGCAGCAGTTAGCGAGGGAGTTTCAGGATCTTACTCAGACTACTGAGACTGTAGCGGAGATTACCGCCAAGTTCAGGGAGAGGGCTCTTCTCGTTCCTCAATATGTGGCTGATGAGGAGATGAAGAAGGCTTGTTATCATGAGATGTTGAGGAGTGATATCAGACAGTTTGTGAGCCGGTCCAGCTGTAAAACGCTGGATGACATGATTGTGAGGGCTCGTGAGAGAGATATAGATTTGGAGATGAAGAAGAAGTGGAAGCCATAGGCGGCATCTAGCACAGGGAGTTTGGGCAAAAAGCCCAAGGTATCGGATCACACATCCAGAGGACAGCAGAGCCACAGTAGGTATGGCAAGTGTGGGAGATTGCACGATGGGGCATGCAAGGCAGGGATCTCCGGCTGCTACAAGTACGGTCGGACCGGACATATGAGTAGAGATTGTACAGCCACCACCACTACCACAACAGCTGATCTGATTTGCTTCCATTGTAATCAGAGGGGACATAAAAAGTCCCAGTGCCCGAGTTTAGCAGCAGCAGGGAAGGTGGCAGCACCTGTCCCTGCTACTTTGAGGATTACAGACGGCCGTCAGGGTCGGGCTGAGGCGCCAGTGGCGAAGAGTAGAGCTTTCCAGATGACAGCAGAGGAGGCGCGAGCGACTCCTGATGTGGTGACGGGGTCGTTCTTAGTGAACGACATTTCAGCTACAGTATTGTTTGATTCGGGGGCCACCCGATCGTTTGTCTCGCTTGCGCTTAGCAAGCGGTTTAGCAGAGCTCCGGGGGAGCTGGACCGTCCACTTGAGGTTGAGATAGCTGATGACAGGACCGTCTGGGTCGCAAAGGTACATATGGGGTGTTCGATGCAGTTATTTGATGAGCAGTTTTCAGTAGAACTGGTTCCTATTCCCCTGCGAGGGAATAAGGTCATAGTGGGTATGGACTAGTTGAGCCCCAATGGGGTAGTGATTGATTGTGAACTGCAGTTAGTGAGGGTTCGCACTCCTAGTGGGGGAGAGTTAGTGATTCAGGACGAAAGTGTTGGGTTTTGAGCATTCTAACACTTCCTAAGTGTACATGCAACCCTATTAAACCTTGGATCTATGTTTGTCTAAGATACATGCAAAATATTATTTTCCAAGGTTTATAACCTATCTAGCATGGCATGGGGTACTTTTAAACATAAAAGAACTAGATGGGTTACATACCTTTTGTTGATTGTTGATTCCTTGGAGTTTGAGAGCCAAGCACCAATAATGTGAATGCCTCAAATGGAAATCACAAATCACCACAAACTTGGAAAATGTATGAGAGAGTATACTAACTCTTGATTTTGGCCACCACACTTACACACACATTAGTATCTTTTTCATGCAACATAAGCTTGTTTATATAGTGTGCATGGTTAGGGTGAAACCCTAATAACCCATGTCTTTTCCTCTTCCAAGGATCCATGGGTTAAAAGCTCCATGGATCATCCATGGACTTCCATATAAGCTTAGCCCATTAACAAATGAGCATTAGCCCACACCATATAAATACAATAGCCCATGATTTAATTAGTCTTCCTTTTAATCACTAAATCAATTCATAATTAATTCAAGATTAAAACTAATTAAATAACATGACTTTATATTAATATATTATAACTTATAATATATTAATAAATCGTAAGTATACAATTCTCATAAAATTATCCATAAACAGTTTGGGTGAAGTGCAACCCAAATGGACCATGTCGGGTCGGGTCAAGTATATACCAAATAAGTTATGGACTTAGACACCTTATACAACAGTCTCCCACTTGGATAAGTCTAATAACTGTATTTGCGTATGTTACTTCAGGAACCAACCAGCAATCGTAGCTCTCGAAAACTCTGTTGAACTATGAAGCGCCATTTTAGATAAGTGATCATATAATCCTCTGTTCTCATGATATCATCTGGACAAATACATGGAACAACGTCGTACTTATTGTCCAGCAGTTTGTTTCCCGATTTCCGATTTGTTTGACAAAGAACTAAATTGAACACATCAATTAGGTTCTGACCGGGCCCGGTACATAGGTCAAAACAAAATCATCGAGGGGCCCAGATATCGCTTCTAATCCTCCAAGGACTAGAAGGAACAGATAAACTTCGACTCATATACTTGTTTCTACTACTTGTTGAATTATACACAAAGGCACGTTTTATAACATCAAGTTACTGATGCGTTTACGTGCAATCAATGCACAACCAACTCATAGGTAACAACTCATATCTATAGGTTTGAAGACTTATATGATATTACCGTCTCACGATCACTCGAGATAAATTCCATGAAGTGATGCAAGTGAGCGTGGGTTGAATCCAATACTCATAACTTATGAGCACTCATGAGTGTTGTAGCCATGTCCAACATCTTAGACCTCTACAACCAACTCATGACAGTCTTGATTCATATCTACTTCCAACATATGACCGACTGTGGATGGTTTGAATAACTTAATCATTCGGAAAGAATAACCTAGTTATTATGGAAGTCAAAACATGCAAAGTGAAACACAATAATAATCGAATCCAATATGGTCTCAGAACCCTTTTGAATATAAATAAAACCACCTTTTATTTATCACCATATTGATTACACATTATTCATTGTATAATGTTTCAAATAATCAACTTAATACTTGAACAAAAACAACAGTCGTCCCATGCTCCTAGCATGTACACTTTATTTTTCTAAACAATAGTTATGCCATACTCCAAGTATGCACACTATGTTTGTCTATAATCTTTACTTTGTGAAATAGATCAATTGAACATGATTCCAATGATGCTCATTTCACAATCCCAAATCCTTATTGTAAATGTAAGAATTCCTAATTCCTACCATTTACCAAAAAACTGTTAGATTTTAAACTTATATGCACTGATCCTCTCGTAATGGTTATGCACAAGGTCACCAAAACCTTGTCATCAGTCATTACAGAGGATTCCAAAGGAGATCAACTCTATGGAAACGAAGTCTCATATTCAAAGTACATTGCTTTGAACATCCTTCTTGCATAAAAGTTTCTAACTTTCTCATAGATTCTTAATATCCAACTCCCAATATGGAAAATTTCCATATTCCTATTTCGATTATCATATTTGAACAAGAGCTACCTCTTTTCAGAATATATCCATATGGTCCTTCCAAAATTTAACACTATACTTCCAACTGTCCCTGAGCAACCAATCTTTGGAGAACCTTAGATTGTCCTCGACAATTGCTTAATCATTTTAGTCATATCCGGTTGTATTCCTTTTTCCCTCTAAATGCTCTAAGCATTTCGAAAAATTTAGAACGGATAAATATTATAGCACATGTGACCGATCCTATATCCGAAGCATATGGGACACGATTCATGATGTCTCACATAAAGACCTGATACTAGATCAGTCTTTTGCTACAATACTTTTTATTTGCCATGTTTTCAAAAATCGACTATGAAGAGGGATGTAGTAATCATAATCGAATTTGAGAACGCAATATATATAGAATTTCCTTATGTTGAACCATTCCAACATAAAATTCATATATATATATCCTTGACTAAAGATGATTAAAAACTCAATCTAAGCTTTTAGAATTGAAATGAAGTATAATTTCCTCTCCCTTAATTATAGCAAAACAACTTTTTCAACCCCTACAACATTACGAATTGAAACTTTTGTTTTTCTATAATTAACATTGCTAACTTGCAACACTAAACATAATAATCATGCTCCCACTAACATGATGATTATCAGCATAACACTTATGCTCCCACTAGCTCTGACATATTTCCAGAAATCAGCTGGACTTCTGAAATTTAGATTCGTACACCCTTTCTTAGATAGCTCACATGTGTGTCTAAACAATTTCCAGAACTATGAAAAGGGATGCCGTAATCATAGTCTTAATTGTTTAGACCTTTGCTATTTCTCACAAGTCCATGTTAGTGTGTCGGTTAACCACACACGCTCCACTGACGACTTTGAGAATGCAAACATCACAATTGCTATCTACTTAAAATCTTCTTAGTGAAAGCATTTCCTCACCATCATTTTCATGAATCGGAGAGAAACCTTATGACACTTAGATTTTATGGTGTATGAGTTCCTATCCATGTGAATTTGTCAAAACCATAATCACAAGACTAGGTTAGTAACAAATTCAGCCTTACATGGATTGAACTTGTTCAATCTTAATTTCTTGTCATCTGGTAGCACAAGGCCCACCAATGCTTCCAAGCTATTATGCACACAGTTTAGAACTAACAGAACTCATATGCATAGTCAACTTAATAGGAACAGACACAGAAACAAGAATTATGTCAACTTAATAGGTTTCAAACCTTAAGTCGTGTGCTAGTGATAAAACTCAGGTTTTACTCTTGATTAAATCTTGAAACTTTCAAGACCTTTAAGACTCCCACTGTCCTCTTGACATATAAGACTTTCTTGTCAGATATTCAAGAGATAGTGTGGATTCTAATCAAGACAAACACTTCACACAATTGGCCTTAGTTGGTCTTTGTTTTATCCAAAACATCACAACTTACCAATTTCAAATGTACAAGAGCAGAAAACTTTTACTCTTACATTTGACAAGTGTTTTAAACCTTCTTTATGTCACTCAATGTTACAATCTTGGATTATGACTCTAAGAGTTGTTTTGGAACGAAGTATGATCCATCTTCTTGATTTTAACCATTCCAACAATTCATGACCCCTCATCTTAGTCATAACAATGCACTAAGATGTCCTTAGAGTATGAATTTGTGATATGGTTTCATAATCATTAAGATGATTATAAAAACATGATACTAAAGTACTCTCCCATCTTTTCAGATTTGAGAAACTTTTATCTTTCTGCCATATTTGATTCTTCTCATCCGTTCTGCCATACATTGAAACTTTTCCAATGTTACAGAATTATACTTAACCTTATAAGTATAACCATATTTACTAATCTCTAGTAAATCATGACGAATTGATCTTTGTGGTGGACCTTGACCAGCACACACCCAGTGTACCTAATTCCTTAGTCCTTCAATTGACTCACATATGCATGTGATCAATGAATTAGTCTCAATTTTACAAAGATGAAAATTATCATTCATCATACAATACAACTTGTATGATTCCAAGTTTCTGTCTAACTGAAGCTTGGATGATGAGAACCTTTCCTCATTTGGAAAATTCAGACACTACCACATATGAGAGAATCAAACTCATATTTCCAATATTGCTAGAAACATACAAACATCAATTTCCATAAATGCCATTGTAAGGGGATATAATATAAAATAAACTAAACAAAACTTTTATTTCTTTATTAAAATGCGGAAAAATATTCCTTACAATGCATCTTCAAATGAAAACTATGATATTACATATTTCCTAGCAATCTATCATAACTTTTAAGTAGTAGCTCAAAAATCCGATCCTCGAACCATGCGATAGAAATCCATCTTCGTGATCAGATTCAGCACACTCTTATTTTAACCTTCCTTTTGCTCGATCCTGCTAAACATCAAGATGCAACCTAGTCACATCATGTAATAAGAATCAACAATTAGGAATTTTAACAAAGTTAGATAGTGGACTTACCTGAAGCCGAGTCAAACATTTTGTCTCTACTTGCTTTCAAACATTTCAGGTATTCAGGGCAGCTTCGCTTCCAATGTCCCTTCTCATTACAATAAAAACATATAGACTCTTTGGGAATGGTACACGAGACAATCACAGACTTAGCCTTTCCCTTTACCTTTTGGTCAACCGGGTTGACCAAGGCCGATCCCCTTCCATTGGGACGAGAAAGCTTTTCTGGACTTCCAATGTTACCATTGTCCATGTCCATGGAAGTTTGAGAATTAGACCTTCCATCAATATTTGCTTGACCATTGCGCCAAATCATTGCTGATTCAGCAGCAACAAGCAAATAAGAAAGATCTATTAGGGTTATGTCAGGATCTGTCATATGGTAGTCTTTAATAAACTCACTATATGACTCAGGAAGTGACTGAAGAACCCAGTCAACAGCGAACTTCCTTGAAATAACAGCACCCAACATTCTCAACCTGTTTATGTGTGACTTCATTCCTAAGACATGAGTGCACACAGGTCTTCCATCTTTATGTTTCATTTCTAGTAGAGCTTGAGTGATCTTGAACCTTTCAAGTCTTCGGGCTTGTGGGTCAGGGAGAATAAATGGAGGAGGTGGGGGGAGTGAAGCACGATGTTGAGGGACATCATCTTCAGGCGAAAAGCTTGTTTCAAGCGATTTGGGAAGATCATAGTTGTCTGAACCAGACATCTATAATGGGAGAAAATCAAGTTAGTTGATTCAAGTCCTTAATATAACACCCAATATGAAATATTAAGGCTAGGACCCAACACAATATTTTATAACTTGGAAATGGATGCCGTAATCCAAGCTATAAAATATTTGAAGGTAGGTGAATGACGATTCACCAATTTGCACCATGAAAAACGAAATAATTTATTAGGTTTTAATTGGATTTTGAAACTCCTAGATCTTTTGAGATTCATTTAACTTTTCAATGGCATGTTTCAATCTCGATTGTGCCCTTCAGGTTTTGTGACTGGGATGCCGAGGATCACAAAACAAGGTGTGAATAACCATGCAAACTCACTTGGTACCCTTAATATTATCACCTAATCGATGTGCCGGTTACCCACACACGCTCCACCGATCTATGATAAACATTAAGTCACCCTTCGTGATCCTTACTAGTCCATGTTAGTGTGCCGGTTAACCACACACGCTCCACCAACGACTTGGTAAGGTACAAAGTGTGAATTTCATGGGTTAGCACCATTATTCACATTTTCCTAAAGTAACTAAGATTGGGAATTTATAAAAGGTTTAGTTACTTTATAATATTCATTATACTTTTAATGAGAATTTAAAGTCATTGTCCTACCCGTTCGGCTAACGACCCTCCACCGATCAAGGAAGCAGTGGGTGAGAATGGACACCCATTAAGTTGCCATTTTATAGGCAACAACCTTATACCCCCCTTATAGACCGGCTTCGTGAATGAGGCCTACTAACGGTAAAACGACTTGATCTTATACATATATATAATAATTAACCATTAATGTTATAAATAGTATAAGTGTTGAATTTTAACTTTTAAAACTCTAAGGATTTGGAATTAAAGTTTATTAAAGTGTGTGAAACTTTACAAATTCCAAAACTTGAGGGCAAGTTTTGTAACTATCCAAAACTTTTCATTTCATAACTTATGAATTAAAGGTTCATAAAAATGAAGACTCTTCATTTTATGTAACTTATGTGTTTTAAGTGTGTGTTTAAAAGAAGTGACCTTTGGATATCCATAACTTGAGGACAAATTATGGACTCCATTAAAACACATAAATGATCAAGAATTAATCCTAAACAATTCAACAAATAATTCCTATCATCTTCTAAATTCATAAGAACATGAACATGATCATCAAAGTTTCAAGAATTATATGAACACATACAAAGCATGAAATTTTGATATAAGCTATTGTAAATGGATTAGAACTACCATTACACCAACTAAACAAGTTTTAAAACACCAAAACAGTTTAGGGTAATGTTTCTAGTCCATTTCCAGCAGCAAAAGTCGAAAATCTGCATTCTGAGGCTCCTACTCACCGAGTGCACGAACCTACTCGGCGAGTAGGATGAGTTTACACATGAACTCGGCGAGTCCCCCCATGGACTCGGCGAGTTCATCAGTCAGACAGCAAAAAATCGACTTTTTATCACTATTTTGCATCAAGTATCAAACAAACAAGCCTAGGCTCTGATACCACTGTTGGGTTTTGAGCATTCTAACACTTCCTAAGCGTACATGCAACCCTATTAAACCTTGTATCTATTTTTGTCTAAGATACATGCAAAATATTATTTTCCAAGGTTTATAACCTATCTAGCATGGCATGGGGTACTTTTAAACATAAAAGAACTAGATGGGTTACATACCTTTTGTTGATTGTTGATTCCTTGGAGTTTGAGAGCCAAGCACCAATAATGTGAATGCCTCAAATGGAAATCACAAATCACCACAAACTTGGAAAATGTATGAGAGAGTATACTAACTCTTGATTTTGGCCACCACACTTACACACACATTAGTATCTTTTTCATGCAACATAAGCTTGTTTATATAGTGTGCATGGTTAGGGTGAAACCCTAATAACCCATGTCTTTTCCTCTTCCAAGGATCCATGGGTTAAAAGCTCCATGGATCATCCATGGACTTCCATATAAGCTCCATGATAGTGTTCATCGACGACATCTTGGTCTATTCCAAGACTCAGGAGCAGCACGAGGAGCACCTAAGGGAGGTGCTAGAGACACTGAGGAGGGAGAAACGTTTCGCAAAGTTCTCCAAGTGTGAGTTCTGGTTGCGCGAGGTGCAGTTCCTTGGACACCTCGTCAACCAGAAGGGTATACTAGTAGATCCGGCCAAGATAGAGGCCGTGATGCAGTGGGAGGTTCCGAGGTCTCCATTTGAGATTCGGAGTTTCCTAGGGTTGGCAGGGTACTACAGGAGATTCATCCAGGATTTCTCCAAGATAGTAGTTCCGCTCACTCGACTGACCAGGAAGTCGGTGCCATTTCGTTGGGGGCCTGAGCAGCATGCAACATTTGAGACCCTCAGGCAGAGATTGTGCGAGGCACCGATTCTTACCCTGCCAGAGGGAGTGGATGACTTCGTAGTCTACTGTGATGCTTCGATCACAGGTATGGGAGCAGTGTTGATGCAGCGAGGGCATGTGATAGCTTATGCCTCTAGACAGTTGAAGCCTCACAAGGCTAACTATCCGACGCACGATTTAGAGCTGGGGGTAGTAGTGTTCGCCCTCAAGATTTGGAGACATTACCTCTATGGGGTCCGTTGTACCATCTACACGGATCACAAGAGTTTGAGGTACCTCATGGATCAGCCGAATCTGAACATGAGGCAGCGTCGATGGTTAGATGTGGTAAAGGATTATGACTGTGAGATCCTTTACCATCCGGGCAAGGCCAACATAGTGGCCGACGCCCTAAGTCGTAAGGCGATGACGGCCCCGATCAGAGATATATGTCTGAGGATGACAGTGATTACTCCATTGTTGGAGCAGATTAGAGAGGCACAGGTTGAGGGCCTAAAGGAGGAAAGACAGAAGTGCGAGAGGATCGTGGGCCGAGTAGCTTCTTTCGATTATGATAGTCGAGGATTGTTGACCCTTCATGGGAGAGTTTGGGTGTCGTACTGGGGATGAGTACGGCAGGTGTTGATGGATGAGGCCCACAAGTCTCGGTTCTTCATCCACCCAGGGGCGACAAAGATGTACAGAGATCTTCGACCCGATTATTGGTGGCCCTGCATGAAGCGGGGCGTAGCTTGGTACGTGGAGAGATGCCTGACCTGCAGGAAGGTCAAGGCAGAGCACCAGAGATCCCACGGCAAGATGTAGCCATTAGACATTCCCATGTAGAAATGGGAGGATATCACCATGGATTTCGTTACTAAGCTTCCCAGGACTGCACGTGGAGTTGATTCGATTTGGGTCATAGTGGATCGGTTGACCAAGAGCGCGCATTTCGTACCGATTCAGGAGAGCATATCGGCCGAGAAGTTAGCTGATATTTATGTGCGAGAGGTTGTGGCACATCATGGAGTGCCTGTTTCGGTAGTATCAGATCGAGACGTCTGGTTCACTTCCAGGTTTTGGAAGCGGTTCCATGACGAGATGGGGACTCGTCTCCTTTTCAGCACCGCTTTCCACCCTCAGATGGACGGGTAGAGTGAGAGGACGATTCAGACTCTCGAGGACATGCTTCGGGCATGTGTCCTAGATTTTGGTGGCAGTTGGGATACGTACCTTCCATTAGCGGAATTTTCGTATAACAACAGTTACCACTCCAGTATAGACCGGCCTCCCTTTGAGATGCTCTACGGGAGGAAGTGTAGGACCCCAATCTGTTGGGGCGAGGTCGGTCAGAGAGTCATGGGGAGCACTGAGGTGGTGCTTAAGACCACAGAGTTGATACAGCAAGTTCGTAGCCGGCTCCAGACTACTCAGAGTCGGCAGAAGAGTTACGCCGATAAGAGGCGTTCAGATTTGGAGTTTCAGGTAGGCGATATGGTCCTCCTGAAAGTGTCACCCTGGAAGGGTGTCATCAGGTTCCGGAAGAGGGGCAAGCTGGGCCCCAGTTTCATTGGTCGCTTTGGGGTTTTGGCCCGGGTGGGTCGGGTTGCTTATCGGTTAGATCTTCCAGCAGAGCTTAGCTAGATCCACAACACTTTCCATGTGTCTCAATTAAGGAAGTGTTTGGTGGATGAGTCAGCAGTTGTTCCGTTGGAGGATATTCAGGTTGATAGCAGCCTGAATTACATTGAGAGGCCAGTTGCGATCTCGGATCGGAAGTCGAAGACATTGAGGAACAAGGTGGTTCAGCTAGTGAAGGTGCAGTGGCAGCATCAGAAGGGTTCAGAATGGACATGGGAGACCGAGGAGGAGATGAGGGAGCATTATCCAGAGTTATTTTCAGATTCAGTAGCAGCAGACTTCGAGGACGAAGTCTGAGATAAGGGGGGGAGAGTTGTAACGCCCCGTTCCTGAGACTTGTTCCCAAAACCCTAGCCTCCTTGAAGTGTGTGTGAGTGATTTTTGCCCTTGTGAAGGAATCTTGGTGCATTGTTGAGCAAGAAGAAGAAGGAGAAGGTAGAAGAACTCAAGGAAGAAGAAGTAGATCCAGATTATACTCCTCTTTGGCCATCCTTTCTGGTATTAAAGTTTTCATCTTGATTATTGTATTGCTAGATCTAGTTTGTCCCCAAATTGATGGTTTTGAGCTCAAAAACCCCAAATCCATAGTGATGAAGCTTTGTAATCAAGCCATATCTCATATCTAGCCTCTCTTGAGTTCCAGGAGCTCAAGAAGGCCACCTTTTGGCAGCCATGGTCTTGTTCTAGACAAGTAACCCCCAGTATAGCCAAGTTTGAGTGTTATTGCTTCATTGCATCATAGATACACGTAAAGTTAGCAACTTTACGTGTTCAGATTGCCCCAGAAACCTAGATCTATGAATTGGATGCACTGAAACTGATTAGAATCGACTGAATAGAATCTGCATGCAGGGGACTCGGCGAGTCATTCTTCGGACTCGGCGAGTCAGGAAGCGAGTCTTAGATTCCCTGTTCAGTAGAAGCAAGTTTGTTTAGCGAGTGGAGTAAAGAATCAGTGAGTTAAGGCATGGATCTGAGCGTAGAGGGACTCGGCGAGTCTACGCCCTGACTCGGCGAGTCCAAGACAATCTTCTTCCCACAAGAACAGACTCGACGAGTTGTTCATACAACTCGGCGAGTCATAGACTGGACGTGTTCATATGATGAAGGAGGACTCGACGAGTTGTTCATACAACTCGGCGAGTCAGATAAAGGTTGACTCGATGTTATTATAGAAGGAGAACTCGTCGAGTCTTCGCTAAACTCGACGAGTAGAGTCGGAAAAGGGAGTAGAAGGAAATATAGGGACTCGACGAGTTGGCGGCCCAACTCGGCGAGTCAGGTCAACGGATTGTTGACTTTGACCAGGGGGTAAAATAGTCATTTTACCCTAAGATTAGTTATCAGTTTCTGATTAAGTGTCTTTTCGGAATTGTAGCCAGGGAGTTACCGGAGCAGCAGTCAGACAGTTCCCGAGCAGCATTTCAGCAGCCAGCCTTTCGAGGTGAGTTTTCCTTCCAGTAGGAACGACCCGTTTAGTTAGCAGTAGATCCGGATTACAGTCTGATGCAGTAGTTCAGTATGTTTGGTGTCTTTGTGATGCAGGCATGGTATGTGTTATGTGTTCCGGACTATGGTCCGATGCAGTATGTAGTATATGTGTTCATATTATATGTTATGATGATGTTATGCTATGTTCAGTCAGTTCCGGACTTCGGTCCGATGGAGTCCCGGACTTTGGTCTGATGCAGTGGGCAAGGCCCTAGTCAGTTCCGGACTTCGGTCCGATGCAGTTTTGGACTTCGATCCGATGTAGTGGGCAAGGCCCTAGTCAGTTCTGGACTTCGGTCCGACGCAATGGGCAAGGCCCTAGTTAGTTCCGGACTTCGGTCTGATGCAGTGGGCAAGGCCCAGTATGTGCTTTATATGTTATTGTATGGTATGTGGTAGTTTGGGGGAGCTCACTAAGCTTCGTGCTTACAGTTTCAGTTTTGTTTCAGGTACTTCAGATAGCAAAGGGAAGGGCTCGGGATGATGGCATGGCACACAACACAGTTTTAGCCTGGGAGTCGGACTCTGATATTTTGATATGATCTTGACACTAGTTTCGATTTGATAAATTTATTATGACATTTTGAGATACATGATTCATGGTTTTTAACTTATAATATTTGATATTATGGTTTAGTAAAGTTTTCAAACAAAAATTTTTGGGTTGTATTTTTGGGACGTTACAGATGACATACTTATATACTCTCGTAGTAAGGAGGAACATAGTCAACATCTGCGACATGTCTTAGAAACACTGCGATCGGAGAGACTTTATGCGAAGTTCTCGAAATGCGAATTTTGGATCCGAAGAGTCGAATTCTTAGGGCACGTGGTTAGCGAAGAGGGAATACACGTGGACCCTTCCAAAATCAAAGCCATCGAGAACTGGTCAGCACCGAAGACGCCTTCGGAAATTCGTCAATTTTTAGGCCTCGCTGGCTACTATCGCAGGTTCATTCAGAACTTCTCTCGGATTGCGAAACCGCTTACAACATTGACCCAGAAGGGTGTGGCCTTCGACTGGGAAGAGAAACAAGAGAAAGCATTTCAAACGCTAAAGCGAGCCTTATGCACCGCACTGATATTGTCCCTCCCCGAAGGGACAGAAGACTTCGTGGTTTATTGTGATGCATCCAATCAAGGGCTCGGCTGTGTTCTGATGCAACGAGGTAAGGTCATCGCATATGCCTCAAGGCAGCTGAAGATACACGAGGTCAACTACACCACACATGATCTTGAGTTAGGAGCAGTAGTGTTTGCTCTGAAGATCTGGAGACACTACCTGTATGGTACAAAAAGCACTATCTTTACAGACCACAAAAGCCTACAACATATATTCGACCAGAAGGAGCTCAACATGAGACAATGACGGTGGGTCGAGCTACTCAATGATTACGGATGCGAAATTCGTTATCATCCCGGCAAGGCCAACGTAGTAGCTGACGCCCTAATTCGGAAAGAATACTCTGGTCGTAGAGTCAAATCATTGACTATGACTATCCATTCACACTTGTCCACACAAATTAAGGAGGCTCAGCTCGAAGCTTTCAAACCTGAAAATGTGGCGGGTGAATCCCTGAGAGGGATGGATAAAAACATGGAAGTCAAGGGTGGAGGAGCCTTATATCTCATGGATCGGATCTGGACACCGAAACACGGTGGATTCAGAGACTTGGTCATGACCGAAGCGGACAACACTCGATATTCTGTCCACCCAGGTTCAGATAAGATGTATCTGGATCTTAAAAAGTTATACTGGTGGCCTAACATGAAAGCAGAGATTGCTACCTTCATGAGTAAATGCCTTACTTGCGCGAACGTTAAGGTCGAATACCAGAAACCATCAGGTTTACTCCAGCAACCGAAGATACCTGAATGGAAGTGAGAGCGGATCACGATGGACTTCATAACCAAGTTGCCCAAGACTACAGGTGGTCTCGATACCATATGGGTGATCGTAGACAGGTTAACAAAGTCCGCACACTTCCTGCCGATCAAAGAAACTGACAAGATGGAGAAGCTAATAAGAACATACATCAGGGAGATCGTACGACTGCATGGTGTTCCCATATCCATTATCTCTGATAGAGATAGTAGATTCACTTCGAGGTTCTGGCAGTCGCTACAAAGTTCCCTAGGAACTAGGCTGGACATGAGTACAACCTACCATCCACAAACCGACGGACAAAGTGAGAGGACGATTCAAACTTTGGAAGATATGTTGCGAGCCTGCGTGATAGACTTTGGGAAGGCATGGGATACTCATTTACCCCTTGTCTTATTCTCCTACAACAATAGTTATCACACGAGCATAAAGGCTGCTCCATTCGAAGCCCTCTATGGCCGTAAATGCAGATCCCCTCTGTGCTGGGCTAAGGTGGGCGACACTCAGTTAGCTAAAGGACGAGTTCCTAACAGCACTCTCATGGGTCCAGAGATCATTCGGGAAACGACAGAGAAGTTCGTTCAGATTCGTGAACGATTGAAAGCCTCTAGAGACCGACAGAAAAGCTACGCAGACAAGAGAAGGAAACCGTTGGAATTCCAGGTGGGCGACCGTGTCCTATTGAAGGTCTCACCCTGGAAGGGCTTGATACGCTTCGGAAAGCGTGCAAAGCTAAATCCAAGATACGTAGGGCCTTTCGAGATTCTCGCTAGAATCGGCCCTGTATCTTACAAACTCAAACTACCTCGCAAACTCAGTACGTACATTCTACTTTCCACGTCTCGAACTTGAAAAAGTGTCTGTCCGACGAGACTCTTGTAATCCCACTCGACGAGATCGAGATCAACGAGAGCCTTAATTTCGTGGAAGAACCGTTAGAGATCATGGACCGAGAGGTCAAGCGAATGAAACAAAGTCGTATCCCGATAGTGAAGGTTCGTTGGAACGCCAAGCGAGGACCTGAATTCACTTGGGAGCGCGAGGATCAGTTTAAACTGAAATATCCTCATCTTTGCGCTTAGTTATTTGTAATAGCTTAATTGTTTAAACTCTAATTTCGGGACGAAATTCTCTCTAACGGGGGGATGATGTGACAACCCGAAATTTCTATCTTGTACAGTTATTCAAATCAATTAAAGTCAGACTCGTTTCTGCTGCCTTCTAGCATTGTTTTGAGTCAATTTGAGTGTTCTAAACCTAGAATCTTCAAGTTAGGGTTTAGAATTGGGTTCCACAAGTTCACCCCTACCCAAAAATGGCCAAACACTCTATCATGAGGAGTGTACGTCCGTACACCCCCCTCTGGCCGTACACTCTACCCTATAAATGTAAGGTTTGGCCTTCATTCAACCATTTTCACCCTCCTAGTCAAGAACTCATTCTTTCTCAAGTATCATCCGATTTTTCAACTAGATCTTCAAGTGGTAAGTGTTTCCTTCCTTTGATTTGTTGATTCCTTACTCCATCTAGTAAAGATCACTGATTTCATCCATGAAATCACTTAATTTTGGTAGATCTTCAAGTATTCTTCAGTTTCACCAAGAACACCAAGAACACCTACTAAGTTCTTGGACTCTAAACACCCCTAAACGCTTCTATATCATAAGTACCCTTCTTATGCTTGTTACTTACTAGTTATGCTCCTTAGAAATCGTCCAAACCATGATCATCAA
This sequence comes from Lactuca virosa, assembly GCF_052849685.1. NCBI lineage: Eukaryota > Viridiplantae > Streptophyta > Magnoliopsida > Asterales > Asteraceae > Lactuca > Lactuca virosa. The sequence continues at coordinate 238,549,904 of NC_136434.1, read as the reverse complement.
GGAGTGTGCGGCCGCACACACCTCATGTGGCCGTACACCCCTTTGTTTAGTGCTGAAGGACCTCAAACTCAAGTTGTATGCTAGCACATGATCAAGGACACTTAGGGGATGCAAGATATAACCTTGGAATACACTTTTTGACCATTTATTCTTGGAGTGTACGGCCGTACACTCCATGGCCGTACACACTAGGCCGTACACCCAAGTGGCCGTACACCTGGTGGCCGTACACACACAAGTGTGGCCGTACACCCATTATATGCAACCCTTTGAGCTTTTAACACTTCAATCTAAGTGTTTCCTAAGTCCTAGGGTGTTTTCCTTACATGATTAGTTGTATAAACACTAATTATATACATATATGTGTCATTATATGCTTATTAGGACCCGTTGTGCTCAAGTCTTCACTTGGCACTTAGCATCCTACAAACCGATCTTTCATTCGTATCACTCACTGCAGGTGAGTTCATACCCCTTTAACTAACCTTTTAAATGATTTTAAATGCTTTTATGGGGGGGGGGGGGGGAATACAAGTACAAACTTTATAGTTATTATATCAATCACATGTGATTAATAACTATCAAACAATGGATTTCTTACACTTCAATCTGTGTTGTCAAACAAATTGCTTCAAATCGTTTTATAAACTCTTTTATATATGCAAAACTCTTTTAAACTTATATTTTGCCAAAAGCATATCTATATAGATATAGTTATATAAGTAGGATTGAAAGGACTTAGGACTGATAACTCGCCGTACTTCCTGTTCCTTGTTTGGTTGTGGACTTAGAGTATCGGTTGTTTGTCCGAAGGTCGTTTGAATCTTAGTTATATATTATGTATATGTATGTAGATATAAAAGTTCTTCATTCAGTTCAGATCCTTTGGGTAGCAAAGGTGTTCAATCATGTTCATTTATACCAACAACATTGCTAGTAAACTATAATAGGTATAGTTTAGGAAGTCACTAATACTATTACTAGAAAATGAAACATACTAAGAGTCAGTTCATACATGAGTCAGTACATACTATAACGAGAAACAATACTCACTATAAAGAGAAACAGATAGAGAATACTATAACGAGAATCAATACTTACTACACACTATATACTAGAAGACATACTACATACTAGACGGAGAGAATACTACACTAGAACATACTATAATACAAGAATACTATAACGTTAATGTGAGATACTACTTCATGGTGCGGCATATACTGCTGTGTCACGTTTTGTACCCAGAGTCTCTTGGAGGGAGAGCGTGAATTTGTGTATAGTTCTATACGGGATTGACTATCCCACACCTTGCTGCTAGCTACAGTGGGACATGCAGGTCTACGGGTGACGAATGTCATATCCTTTCGACGTCTCGAACGTCGTGTTATACTAAGTCAAATCAAGTATGGATACAATCATATCACATTTTACCTTAATTAAACTAACAAGTTTAAGGGTAGTTAGTACATTAGTAGTTACCTAGATAAAACTACTAGTACATCTTTATTTTCCCATTCCATTCACATTGTGATCATCTCACATAACGGTAATGAAAAACTATATTTTTGGTAATGATAGTCACACTTTGGCAAAACTCACACTTTTACAAAAGAACAAACATAGAAAACAGTCGAGTCTTGGTAGAAGACTACTTTAGTAGAAAATATAGGATTTTCTAGGAAGTTTACAAACATTTTCATCAAACACTTACAAACTCTTACATCAAACATTTACAAGTACTTTCTTCAAACTTATACAAACAATGACACTAAAATACTTATGAACTCACCAGCTTAAATGCTGACCTACGCTTTCAAAATAACTTGTATTCTCAGGTCGCCAGTAGACAGGTACCGATGATCAGGTTTTTGAGAAGATGGAGCACATTCAAGACTCATCTTTTATTTTGATTATTCATTTTTGGTGTCATATAAACTACTGAACACACTTTTATTAAAATCATTACTATTAATGCAATGGATGATGTTGTTGCTTGTTTACTATTATGCATTGTTGTGATACTGTACATGACGTCCTCCACCCCCGAACGTTCCGCTGTTCCGGTTTTGGGGTGTGACATTAAGGAAGATCATCAAGAAAGAAAAGAGAAAATCCCATATCAGAAAATCGAAGGCCTCTTCTTTCCGTATCCTTCCTAATCGCTTCAGAATCGATCCGTACTCACCAAAGCAAACCAAATCTCTACCGTCTCTCTCATCTCTACCGTCTCTCTCTTGGCGTCGTTGATGTTCTCTTCAGTGCGCACGTTGGCGACTGGCGAGCGTCCACCACTACCTCCTTTACGCAAATATCTAATCCACGTCACCTTCCAAGCTTCCGGCTATGTCGTCGGAGTAGCCGGATGGGCCACCAGACTGAAACTCGGCAACGACTCCGTGTGAATCTAATACAACACTCACCGCAACATCCGAAATCACACTTTTTGCCCTAGGAACCATTCAGGTATACAAAAATCGATCATATTTTTCATAATTTCTTGTCGATCTTGTGTAAAATTGAAACTGATGTTAACAATTTTTAAGAATATATACTCTTACTTTCGTAAATCGATCATATTTAGTACCGTTGGTAATCTAAATTCAAGCTTTTGTTGGTGTTGTTTCCAATCTGGACAAGGGTTAGCCATCAACTGGTGTGAAGAGTTTGTTTGACATATTTTCTATCTGCCTATTGGTTTAATGTTGGTATTTTTCATTTCCTGTGAACAACCTAGTTTCTGTGGTCGAAATTGACAATTCTCAACTGAAGTACAAGTTTAATTCCATTATATACGTATCCTTTTGCTTTCGGAAAGGCTTTATGCTTATCACACATTATTGAGAACTAATTTTTGGTTACATATGATATCTTGTCAGATTACCAGAATGGTGAGAGCCTTCTTTCACTTTCAAAGTCTTTTTTGCAGATTCTTAAACCAATAAAAAAACAGAAAATAACAGATTTTGGAACAGGGAATGTTTTGTCTTTTTGTAGGCATTAAATATGGTAAAATTATTTGGTAGTAACTGTGATCCTCACATATAAAGATGCATAGTCAGTTTTACTAAAAGTGAAGTTATTCATGCAGGTTCATTTCGTGACATTGATTGTGAGCTAACATGCATGCTTTCCTTTATCTCGTGTGCTATTGTTGTCACAAAAGTCAGTCTTGTATCCACCACCATTTTTAACGTGATGGCATATGGCGCTAAAGGAAACGGGAAAAACGACGCCTCACCGGTACTCAAACTCCTTATATACTTCTAGAATGTACATTAAGCTTGTACTGTGTTATCACACTGATCAGGAAAGTTGTACAATACAAGTTTATAAAGCATGTTATATATATACAGACTTTTACGAATGCATGGAAACCAGCATGCCAATCGCAACCAAATAAAAGGAGTATATTACTGATACCAGCAGGGAGGACGTTTTTTTGAAGCCTATGGATTTCAATGGCCCATGCAAGCCCTCCAGTATCATTATCCAGGTAAGTATATTCATATAGCTATAAAGAAATTTGGTTAAGAATAAACAACATGCATATAACATAGTAATTCCCAAAAGGTATCTAAAATTAAAAAGACACATTATAATCACATGATCTTTAAAACTATCAAAACACAGGTGTCAGGAAACATTGTTGCTCCAACCAAAAAAACGGATTGGTTTGGCCATCATGCTGACACGTGGCTATAACATAGTAATTCCCAAAAGGTCTCTCTCTCTCTCTCTCTCTCTCTCTGTATGTGGGGGGTGTGTATGTGTGTGAACCCATACACTAATCATTCGTCCCTTGGTTGCAGATTGAAGTTATTGGCTGGTTGGTTCTGAAAATCCCAAAACCTTCGTCGGATGCTATTGAGATGAGAGAATCTCTTTCTAAATGAAACATCGACCTAATCACTTCTATACATGTAATAAGGTATGGAGAGCTTGTAGGTGCAAGTTTGTTGACTCTTTGTTGTTTATAATTTTACAATCTATATATATTTTCTATGTTGCAGGAGTTTGAGCACAAACAGTTTCACTGGTTCCTGCCATCTGAACTTGGAAATTTGAGAAGATTACAAGAGCTGTAAGAACACTCAAATGATTTGTTTTTATTACTACAATTGGTAAAAGTGTTAAATGTAAGAAATAGGAAAATCATTCCCCTTTGAAATTTCGAAAATGTGTAATTATGAGTTTACAAATAAATTGGAGTTGTGTTTATTTAGTTTATTACAAAAACACTTGGAAATTCATCCCCCTTCGAAATTTCGAAAATGTGTAATTATGAGTTTACAAATAAATTGGAGTTGTGTTTATTTAGTTTATTACAAAAATACCCTTTTTGATCTAATTTTTTGTTCTACTTATAGGTGACGCTGGAAGGGCTAACACCTTTTTGTGTGCTTTATCAACAACCACATGTGTGCTTTTACTTAGTTTTTAATGCAACAAAACACAATGTTTTGAAATTTAAATGTCAGATTTTTAACTTAATCTTTATATTTTATGCAGAAATTGCTTGTACCATTTGAAATGCATGGATATCTAGGGGTCTATATATTGGAAAAAAAGGGTAAGGATGGAATTTTGCCATTAACACATAATAAACATTTTTCACTTAGCCTTAGGTTGTGTTTGGGAAAATTTTGATAAAGTTCTAATTTTTTTTTAACAGAAAAGTTCTTATTATTTAACATTAGACGATAATCTATCATTTTCTGTTAAAATAAAAATAAAGACTTTTTCTTTAAAAAAATATATTTTAGGATTTTAGCAAAATATTTCCTAAATTTCTTTTATCAAAACATTAATCCATAAAAAAAATGTTTTTGATATTCTCTCATGGGAAAAAAATTCGTCATTTATGGGTACAACTCAATTGTTCTTCCATCCCCATGCATGGTGGTGCCACCAGGTTCATATTACACATTTTTCAAGCTTCATCTTTTTTCAATATGTTTTTTTAAATAATAATAATCGCGCCACATTGTTTTCAGAAACCCAAAAAATCGTGATCAAATGCTCGATTAATTTTTAGTATGATATTATTTTAATAAAAATAATAATATGATTAATTTTGACACTAATTTCAACTTCTGATATATATGTTACTTATAGTATGATATTATTTTAATGAAAATATGCTAATATATGATTATTTTTTTGTATGATTTAAAATATTTTTTGTATGACTTTTGACAGTTACTATATTGAGTTTTAAATTTTTTAGTATATTTGTTAATATTAATATTTTTAGTATGATATTATCTAAATTAAAATATTATAATAATACGATTAATTTTGGTATTATTTAAAATATATATGGTATGACTTTTGACAGTTATTATATTGTTTTTTAATTTTTTTAGTATATTTGTTAAAGTTATTATTTATGGTATGGTATCAATTTGCTTAATTTGGGAATGAGTATCAGTGTCCGAAAATATATCATAGAATACTTTATTCCACCTATAAATCTTCTTATTTTTTTACTCTTACAACACAATTCACCAACAAGGAATCTGGAACAGGAAGATTACTTCATTGCATTGCATTTCTTTCACGAATTCAGGTTCATTGTATTTCTTCTATCTGTTATAACTTGAAGTGTGTGTATAATCTTCTTCTGTCTTCTATTTGAAGTGATAAAAATTTTCTATTTGAAATGATAATCTTCTTCTGAATTTTTTTTTCAAATGATAGTCTTCTTCTTTCTTCTGTTTGAAGTGATAAACTTATGTGTGTGTGTGTATTTGTTTGTGACATCGTATATATGTATGGTTTGCATATGCAAACTACTAATAAACATATGAAAACATACTCATTTATATAACTGTTTGAACTTTAAGCTTTTAACATTTTCATCAAGAGCATTGGCTATTACAACTTTTTTTTTTGATGCATAAAATGGATTGTTAACCTGATTATTATGAATAACTTTCTTTTCTTTCTTGGTATTGCCATCGAATAGATAGGGCTAAGAGTGTATGTGTTTGTTATTTTTGTACTTGTTGAGGTTGCCCATACAGTTGCATCTTTATTTTTTTGATTTCCTTGTTGGTGTCGACACAAAATATCTGTTGAAATGAACTATTTGACACAAAATAGTCTACCAAAAGGCCGCAATGAATAGCTCACGTCTAAAGGAAACTAATCATCACATTACTATCTTTCGAAAGAAACTCTTTGCCGTCCGGCGCTTAGCGCGGTAAACGGCTAGTATATATTGTAACACTCGTGTTTCTAGGCTAGGCATTAATATTGATGTGATAGTCTAGGTTAACCCTTGTAACTCATTTTGAAGAAATGAAAAGGAATCATAAGAATATTATGTGAATTATGTGTTTTATGCTTAATTACTAGGATTTAATTAATTAAGAATAAAAATGAGCGTCGAAAATAAATATTAGATAAATCCGATATCTATTAAGAAAGTTGTAGTGGTCGTGACAAGGATTACAGATATATAAAGAATACCGAAATCCGAGTTATAACGAAGAAGTTATGACCTGTCAAAGTTTACCGAGAAAACCGGCACGGTGCCGAATGTCGTAAAAAGTGAGGGGTTGTTTGATATGCGTCTGACCGAGTCGGGTCAGACGTTTTTTGCTGACTCGGTCAACTAAATCTGTTTGGTAAATCAATTTTGGCCATCTGACTCGGAAAGAAAGCTCTGGCTCGGTAAGAAGAAATCCAATGACTGATTGAGAAAGGATGAAGCGTTACCAATTGTGCCCTTCCCTACATTCTTCTTTCATGCCTCTGCGCCTCTTCCCCCCACCGATCGACTCCTTCTCCTCTTCTTATCAGGTACGTCTTCTTCTCTTCCATCGCCTCCATTCTTCTTCTTCTCTAGCATCACTAGTTTTTTGTTTCCATTTATGTTTTCTGAGAGGTAAAAGTGATCACCGGCACTGATAAGTTTTGTTCTTTAATATCAGTTAAGTAGCTTTCTACTTCCATAACAATATTATGTAAGTTTTCATCTTCACCCTGTTTTTAATCTACTAGCTTTAGATTCATAGTTGTGTTTAGCTAAATGGTTCTTGCTTCCCGGTGTTAGGTTCCCTTTTTGATATATTTTTGCTTTGGTCAAATAATTTGTTTTTGTTTTGGTGATATTTTTCACAGTTGAGGATGTTGACAAATTTGGATGGGTAAAGGATTTGCTTGATGTTATTTATATGGATAATTTTTTTTCTGAAATTGTAATTTTTTTAAGTTATGAATATTATGATCAAATAATTTTTTGATAATGTTGGAAAGACATTGATATGTTTTTGATAATGTTAGTTAGATGTTGATTGTCAAGTGTTTTCATTCCTTTTCTTTCTCTTTTTATACATACCAAACAACATGGATACAAGTTTCGATTTTTAGGTTGTTGTGTTTGATATTTATCTCATAGATAGAGTTATGGATGACAATTTTTATTTGGATTTTAAATGATCTGTGTGTAATGTTTAGGATGTTGGTTTGGAACGAGGGTAAAATGGTCATTTGTCATCAGTCAACACATCCAGTCAGATGTACAATCAAACAACATGATTTCTTACTCAGTCAGGATTTCTTACCCAGACAGACATTTCCCAGTCAGCACTTTCTCAGTCAGCAATTATCAAACGAGGCCTAAGTTTTTGATAAACTACTTTTTAGCCTTAGTAATCTAAACGAAAGTCGTAGTGTTCGTTAAACCGAGAGTATGTATAAAAAGAACGCCCAAATCTGACTTCGTATGAGGAAGTTATAATTTTTCTAAGTTTCAGCTTAGCAGTAGACAGCTAAAAACTCGAATTTTAGATCGAGTGATTTTTAGCCGACACAACCTAAATGAGAATTGGAGGTCTCGTCAATAGTAGCACAACGGTAAAAAAACAGATGAAAACGGACGACAAATGAAGAAGTTATGAATTTTTAACGGATTTCCTGTCCCGGTCTGTTAAAAATAATAATATAAAAATTAAAGTCAAAATTAGCCGACGAAGTCTAAACGAAAGTTTTAGAGCGTAATTTTACCTACCCGTGCATATAATGAACGTCAAAAACGGAGCTCGTATGCGAAAGTTATGGATTTTAGAAGTTTTGGCACAAAAATCGAGAAAAAATGTCAAATCCGAGAAATTTCAAATAGGTGGACTTCGGCCACGTCACCCTCGCTCAAAACGTGCCACGTGTCCGAAATTTGATGAGTCACCGAAGCCACCTGGCGAGGCGTGTCGCCTGCCCTCGCATCCGAAGTTCGGTCCAATGGGAGTGCGACGCGTACCCTCTCCTGACGTGTCCGAGCCTCGCAGGTGTGCCACGAACCCCCCTCCTCGGACCTAGACCTCGGTCCAATCAGAAAGTGACACCAGGACCCTCGCACGTGCAAGCCATCTGCGTGCCTTCACGTCCTGCTGCCACGTACCTTCGCTGCTGACTCAGCCTTCTTAGCTGACCTTCGGACTCACCTATAAATAGAAGGCTTGCGAGCCTTCCCTGGTAGTTTTGGAGATTTTTCCCTTTTCACCCCTTTTTCAATATTTTTACTATTTTGACATCCCCCGAAGCCCCCGTATCAATTATAGCACCCGAAACACGTCCCGAAGTGCCAGAGAAGCCCGAGAAATTTATCTTTTCGGTTTTGAAGCCCGACCCTCGCAGAGTCTGGTTTCTCAATAAAACTCCCGGTTTTATTAGAAACGATCGTTCTAAGAAACGAAGTGCTGCCCGATTATCATCAAATCAAGTGAGTGTGTAGTCATCTTGCACCTAGATATGAAATATTTTCTATAAAATACATGCTATGTGTAATTATATTAAGTGTTTATTTGAGGTGACTGTTGAACAGATGTTTTATACAAGTTTTAAACTGTATATGTATTTTATCTACAAATATGTTGGGTAGAACATGGGTAGACGAAATAGTCGATGTGTGTTAAAATGTTGAGAGGCCTCTATGTTGTTGTTGTTGTTGTTGTTGTTGTTGTTGTCGTCTAGCGGAGTATAGATGACGACCACGGACCTTTCTAGACAGTCCAGTGACACACTAGCAGGTTTGCAACTTGTAGGTGTTGATGAACTAAATGTTCATTGGCGTACTCCATCCCCCTCATGGTTGCCTTTAGGACATGTATGGCTGAGGAGTCCCCTTAGCAGTAGTGTCCATCCCGATGATATTCCTTAGGCTAGGTCCCTTGTGTTAGGTGTTTAGGGACGTAAAGTGAGGACAACGGGAATGGGTAATCAGGGTTATTGTTGATTGGTGAACTTAATAAGTTTATTATTATTGTGGGTTGAAAATCCTATATGCTCACCAGGCTCCGAAGCCTGACCCACTCAGCTTTTTATTATTATAGGTAGTGGACCCTGAGCATAGTCGGAGGATGATGAGAGATTTTTGGATTATAGGCCAGTAGTTGTAAATAATTGTTGTAAGACTTATAATGTCTTGTTTATGCTTTTGATCTGTATCGGAACATGACATCCCGAGGTTTTGATATGAAATGAAATTATATATTTCTTAAAGAAAGGTTTTGACAAACTTTCATCATGTTTTGTTTTGGGGACCAATTCCGCAACATCTTTTAAAAGGATTTATGTGACTTTGTTTTAAAAGCATAAATTAAATCGGTCTTTTCTGGCCGAGAAATTAGGGGATGTCATATATATATATATATATATAGGGAATGGTTCAAATGAGAACCAAAAAAAGTTAAGAACCTTAAGAACCATTTTTTAAATGTTTTCATTAAAGACATTTTAGACAAATTAAACATTAGTATTATATTAAACAAACTTTTTCATTTTCTAGTTTACAACTAGTTACAACTTTTTGTTGGACCACCGTCGGACCGATGTCGGGCCACCGCCGGTCCGCCGGCAGACTAATACCAAATTAATGACATTTTCCTGGTCGTTTTCACAACTTAACAAAACAAACATTTTAGTTCTCGTATCTTTGGTAATACTTTTTAACAAAATCCATTTCATTTTTTTAACCAAATATAAAAGGGTTTGATAAAAAAAAATTATGCCTTGAAAAATTTCAGTTTTCTCTTTTCTAAATTGTGTATTTCTTTTAAAAATATATAATGTATAAGAAATGTTCACAGTTTAATAAATACATTAATTCACTAATACACAGTTTTAATATTTTCATGCATACATTAATTCATATTTTAACACAAAATTTATATTAAATATACAACTTAATACAATTCATTTTTAGTTTAACAAATAAAATTTACAACATAACATAATACAATCCATTATACATTAATTCACATATTTAAAAAAAAGTCAAATCCAAACTCTACCACCACTAATCACATGTGTCACCGTCACACCCATCATTTCTTCCTAATCAGATCTGTATATAAAATAATTGATTGATAACTTAGATATTATATTCACAATTTAATAAATCAATAAATTTACTAATTTAGAGTTTAATGCAAAATAATTATTAAAACTAATACATTCTACATATTTAAACAACACAAAAAATAAATATATTCACAAGAAAATTAATACAAACTTAATACTGTCAATCCACAGCTTAATACAGTCAATTCACAGCTTAATATAATAAATTAATTGTTTAATACATAAAAATTATACATTCACAGCCATATTCTTTACTTAAACTTATATTTATATCTTCAGATCTATAGATTAGTTTTTCTTTCAAAGTTTATTTGCACAAATATTCACAGTTTAAATTTTACATACTTTATTCAAAATTGGATAAAATCATATATGTGTATAATGCTTCTTTTATATAATATTTTAGAACCAAACAAAAAAGTCATAGAAAATTCACATCTTTATACAGTTAATTCACAGGTTAATACAGTTAATTTACAATTTAATACAGTTTCAAAAGACAAATCTCACAACTTAATATAATAAATTCACAGTTTAATACACAAAATTTATATATTCACAGTCATATTCTCAACTTAAAACTTACATTCAAAGACTTTAATTTGCAGTTTAATAAAGCATTTTAGGACTCTTATTCACATTATTCCTAGCTTAAAAGCATACTTGATTTTGTTAAAGTATTTAATCAAACACCTTGTGTGCACCACACATACTCACAATTTAATATAACATTTCAGGACTCCGATTCACAGTTTAATAAAACAATTTATGATTCTCATTAATTGTATCCACAACTTAAAACTATATTAATTCACTCGTTTATAATTAAAACTTATTCTAACAGAACTAAACAATAGTTGAAACATTAAAACATCACAAATCAAAACTTAAAAAATTAAATTCATATTCTTTGAGAAAAAACTAACATATTAACACATATTTTATATTCAATTCACAACATAACACCTATAAAACATAAACTTTGAATAACATTTTATGCAAATATTATAACAATTAATAAAACAAACTTGGATTCACAACTTAATAGCATTTAAAACTAAGATTAAAAAAACAAACAATAAATGAGAGATTAAGATACTAAATTCACCACTTAACAAAAGAAAAAATGGTCAAAATAAAAATATGTTTTTTTATCACAAAGATTAAAGACATAGCAAGACTTTTAGAATAAAATACTTAGATTATAATATAATGATATATTATAACATAAACTTTGAATAATATTTCATACCAATATTATAACAAATAATAAAACAAACTTGGATTCACAACTTAATAGCAGTTAAAACTAATATTAAAAAAACAAACAATAAATAAGAGATTAGAATACTAAGTTCACAACTTAAGAAAAGAAAAAACGATCAAATTAAAATTACGTTTTTTATCACAAAGATTAAAGACATAGCAAGACTTTTAGAATAAAAGGTTTATATTATAATATAATAATATATTCTTAAAAAAAAATCAAACTCAAAATATATATAACTAATAGTTCAAAATTTTAAATTTGAAATAGTTAAAATCTCAATGAAAATACAAATGGAGTAACATATATATACACAAAATTAAAATAGAGAAATAAAGATAAATTTAAATGCACATAAGGCCAAGGGGTATACCTATAACGAGGAGGTTCGTGGTCGAGCTGGTCACGAACAACGGGCGTGCACACCACCCTGTTGTTTCGTGGTGGCTCGTTTTCGTGGTGGCTCGTTTTCGGGACAACGGACTCGCACGACCAATTGGATTGCAGCTCACGATTTGAACGTTACACTAGCCGTTGAACGACTAGTTTCTTTAAAATAAAAAAAAATTAAACTATTTATTTACCTATAAATACAACATTTTACTCATTATTTTTTACACCATTCTTTTCTATCTCTATACACAATCTACATACTAAATCTTCACAACCAAAAACCATGGATCCCAACCAAAATACCCCTCAAAATTACAGAAATTGCAAATCCGATAACGCTTTTGCGTTAGATACAACACCTCGCCAATTCCCGACTATAGAGTCACCTCAAGGCGGTTTTCTCAATCTACTTCAAACCGGTTCCCCTATCCAACAAACACCACTTTTCCAATAACAATATCAACCTTTTCCGTCTTCCAACAACAACAAATTTCACAACAATACCAACAATTTCAACAACTCCAACAACAATCGTCACAACAACAACCTCCAATTTCACAACCACCAAGCTCACAACCACCACTTTCGCCGAATTTTGTTGCGGAAATGCAACCTTCACCATCACCTCAACCAAAAAAGAAAAAAGGGAAAAAACAGGCTCGACCCACTACCGCCCAAGGGTTCCATGGACAAAAGAAGAAGAAGAAAAGTTAGCGGAGGCATGGGTGGCTGCTTCCGAAGATTCAATTGTAGGCGATAGTCAGCCTTACGGAAGTTTTTGGGAAAAAGTCCGAGTCATTTTCTACGAGTTAATGGAAGTGAAACTCGAAACGCCGATCAAATTACTTCGAAATGGCGAGATATTCGACTAAAATGCACCGAGTTTGGAGGAATCTACAACAACCTCCTAAACATACGCAAAAGCGGTTCGAATGATTTTAATGTTTTCAAGGCGGCCATGGAGCAATTTGAAAAGACAACACCAACACGCAAAGCTTTTCCGTATATGAAACCGTGGCTAAAATTGAAAGACACCCCAAAATGGAAAGAGCAAACGGAAGGAACTTCACAATCTTCCGGTTCAAAGCGTTCGAGAAACCCGATGCAACTTCCCAACAATCGGACTGCCGAACACACATCGACATCAACGACGATCCGCTAGATCTTGAAAACGACCAACATCTTCGTCGGCCCGTTGGAAGAAGTAAAGCAAAAAAAGCGGCGTTAACATCTTCGAATTCTAGTGTTATGGATATGTTTGGCGATAAATTTGATCGATATATGCAACTTCAAGAAACGAAGGCCGAGGTGATGACTCGGATGGAACAAAAAATGATCGAAGCACAATCATCATTTCAAGAGGTATAAGCGACGCTCCAAACAAAAACCGATATAGAAATCTTGAAAATGAAAGCGGACGACCTTGAGGGCGAAGACTTGGAACTTTTCCAAGCGATGAAAGAGTCGTTTCGAGCCCGACGTAGGCATATGGGGTAGTTTATTTTTTTTATGGTTGGAATTTTTAGCTTTTTTTTTAATTTTTTTTTACTTTAAGTAATGTAATTTTTATTTTTATTGTTAGTTTTATTTTTTTTATTTCAATTAATATAGTTTTTATTTAATGTAATTTGGTATTTTAATTTAATGGAAAAACTAGTATTAAAAAAATGATTTTAATGTATTTTTGAATTAAATTTAAATAAAAAAAAATTAGGTGGAGTGGTGTGTTAGTGGTAGGTATCCCATATTGGTAGGAGAATATGGTGTTGATGTGGCACCACCACATATGTGGTATGTGGTGGGTATAACGGATGGTCTAACATTTTATATTCTCATAAAAAACAACAAAAAAATCGTGTTCAATAAAAAGAAAAAAGAAGACTAAACCGCACAAATGGTACCACTATTTCTCTAAGTCGTTGATTTGAATTCTTGGGAACAAAACCAGCAATAAACCATAATAAAATCCCTCCATCTCCTGCAGCACACAATTTTTGAAGTTGCTTCTACTCCGGCGAAGTGTAATTGGTGAGCAATTAGAAAATAGAGTGTAACACATGCTCCAGTAGCAAATAGCAAATGGCATATCGAAGGTAGTATGTGGATTTATCACGTTCGATTTCTATAAGGTATATAGAGCATCAGTTTTAGCGTAGCTGCAAAGTTGGAGGTAGGAGACGAATAAGGTCGCTACAGGTGATCGAAGGCGAAAGAGATCTGGAAGGAGGCATTTGCGGTGGATCTTCGCCGCTCACCGGAGCTCGTAGATCAGGCTTTGACGCTCGTCGGAGCTCGTAGATCTAGCCTCACCGTTTGACGGAGTTTGTAGATCTGGCCAAACGGCTCGAAGGAGCTTACAGATCTGGCATTGCCTCTCGTCGGCGCTCGTAAATATGGCATCACCACTCGTCGAAGCTCGTATAGCTGGCATCACATGTCATCGGAGGTGGCCGTTACCGGTATGAATTACAGATCTCTCGAGATGTAGGATGGCGACGCTAGCGATGGATCTGGTGGATGTGGAGCTGAGATAACATATCTGGATGCACGACGCCGGTGCTGACTTGATTTCCAGCAAACCGGTGGTGGGTGGACATCAGGTCTAGCAGCGACTGGTGGAGGCTGCTGGTGGTAGAAAGAGGGAGGAAAAGGAGAGTTTGATGTTTTTGAGAAATATGAGTAGACGAATCAGATCTATTTTTAGATCTAGTTTTTAATATGTAATTATTGTGTATGAAATTAGGCTGGGATTTGTTGTAATGCAATTCGTTTTATTAGTAATTGGCCGATGTCATTTTAAAAATACGGGGAAATTACTAATCTAGTCAAATTAAGAATGATTAACAATTTTTAGACAAAAATTAGTAAATGTCCAAATATAGCCCACGAAACCATAAGTTTCTATATTCGTCTACTGTTTCGTGTTTTGTATAATTTTTTTTTTCATTTCTAAGAAACAAAACCGTAGGTCTTTTAAAACCTACGGTTTCCTCTCGGTTTAGCTACGGTTTCCCAAACCGTAGCCTACGGTTTTGGGAAAAAATACGTTTTTTTTTTTTTTTTTTTTTTTTAAGTTTACTGTTTTAGGGTTTAATCTATTGTTTTGTTAAAAAAAAAAAAATCGCACGGTTCATACGAAGCAGTAGGTGTACAAGTCGACACTGCACAAGAAGATTTTATTCACGGATTTTAGAAGGGCATAAAAGGGAAAATACAAATTGTTAAGTGAATTGATTAAAATATGAAGTGGAAATATCGATTTTCTTTGTACAAAGACATTTAAATGTATGATTTTATAAGTTAATAAAGTGTATTAGAAATATTGTACCCATGATCATTTTCAAATATTTCAAATTATCTGAAAAGTCCTCTCGTTAAACAATTTAGACGAAATATCACAAATATTTAGTAAATTTGCGAAAACGGACGAACCATGACTTTTTGACGTGAAATTTGAATCACTTTATTTTTGACATTCTACATATTGAAATTAGAATCCGTCCGGCCTTTTGTTTTGGAATCCTTAAAACCGAAACTATCATCCGCCAACTCCAGAAAGATTATATGAAATCGGGATTGTAACACACGATCTTAGAAAACTATTTTGAGACTTTTAAATGCCACAAGGGTGGTATTACCTAAAATGTTATTAATAAATCATGTGTAGGCTTAATTGACTAACTTGTTAAACACATGCAAATCTAATTTTAGCACTACTGACGTTTGTCTTCTCTTACTCCCTCTCACAACATTTTTTTAATAGATATAAAGTGACTAAGTAAGCTAGTTCCGTTCCAAGTACTAACCTATGGAATCCTATGGCTAAAAATGATCATTCAAAAGCAAAGAGTACACTCTATCTTTCCTTCCCACGTTCTTTTAGATAACCATAATTCCAAAATATTAATAGTACGATGAGTGACATTACATAAAAAAATCACACAAACTTGAAAGTCCTTCTGTTTAACGGTTAACTGAGAATACAAGTTATTTTGAAAACGGTCAGCATATATAATGTTGGTGAGTTCATAATCATGTTTGAATGAAAGTCTTTGCATTGTTTGTAAAACCCAGAAAATCTGATATTTTCTGTAAAAAGTCTGAATAATGATGTGAAAATCGAGTATAAATGCATGTGTGAATTTCATAGTAGTAACATGTAGGTATGCAGTTCAAATTTCTTTGTATTCTTTCAGTTGTAAGTAGGTGGTATTTGAATAATAGTATTTCCCCAGAAAATCCGATATTTTCTGATTTATAAAAATGTTGTGGTCTTTGCACTGTCGTATGATTTGTATTGTATCAATATGACTTACGAGTTTTTAATTTCCGTAATGTCGTGATGGGAATGGATCTCTATATGAGTCGTTATAACCATGCATGATAGTGACTGATTTGCCTGTCTTGGCATTTTTTCAAATGTCAGATTTTCGATCAAGGTTTTGTCACCCTAGACTGGCATAGTCTAGCTGTAGCGAACAGCTCAGGTGTGGGGGAGTCACCCCCGTATAGATCTATACATAAACTCTCGCTCTCCCTCCAGGAGACTCTGATTATAACTACAGGATACGGCTATACACTCAATGGAGTCAACCGACAAGTCTCACCAGATACCAATTATTGCCACATGAATATGTATACGTTATATTTATTTAGAAGTTCGAACACTAGATGATGCATGAAATGAAAGGACAAGGCCCAACAAACATGAAGAAAAGACAACTATGGCCCATTAGACATGTAAGTTATTTCCAGGCTTGTTAAGTATGTCATGGGCACATTAAAGCCCATTAAGCACATGATGAATTATTCCACGCTAAATTAGCATGTAAATGGGCCACTAAGGCCCAATAACATGTAAAGGCTAATTTAGGCCTATTAAGCATGTAATTGGGTCACTGAGGCCCAATAGACATGTGATGAATATATTGGGCCCAATAAACATGTAAATGGATCACGAAGGCCCAATAAGCATGTATAGCAAATACTAGGCCCAATAATCGCATCGTTTTTTTATTTCGTTTATTTGCTATAGTATAGTTCATTTTGTCGAAACATTTATCCATAGCGTTATAAAAAGTCAAGTGACATATTTTGGTTTGATACGTCAAAATTCTATAATTTGAACTCGTATTTATTAAAAATTACACTTTAGGTCCCTTAAGAACTAATTTGAACATTTAAAGGCTTATTTTACATAAAATGTCGTGTTGTTCTATTTTAAATTAAAAATAACATTTTAGTCAATAAATTTATAAAAATTTATATTTTCGCCCCAAATGTTTAGTAATTGACGGGTTTGGCCCAAAAATACATGTAATGACATTTTCAGCCCATTTTTTGCATAAAATTACAATTTCAGCCCTTATTTGAATAAAATGACATTTTCGGCCCATTTTTTATAAAATTAACATTTTTGGCCCAATTTTGAAATAAGTTTCATTTTCAGCCCTTATTTTCGTTTATTCTCATTTTTGGCTCAACTTTTGATTAAATAACATTTTAATCCCCAAAAATTGATATTTTTGCAATTTGGGCCCAAAAAGCCGTGAGGCCCAAGTTGAGGCCCATAATGCAAAATATTACACTTTTGGTCCTTTGAAAAGTATTGTTGTTATAAAAACTCATTTTTATACAAATGTGACCCTTTTGATCCTTACAAAAACCGTGAGTGGTAAAAATTATCCCAATCTTTTGTTTACTTGTCAAAAATGGTCCTTAAACAAGATTTTTGTTTTGCTTTTGACATCTAAAGCATGTATATCACTTTTATCCTTGTAGTATGATGTTTAGAGTGTTTTAGTTTATGAATCTCACCTATTTTTGTTGGAGTATTCGAGATTCATCAAGATTTATCACAAAATCACAACATAAACCAAGAAAATCACACACAACATGCGATAACACATAGATCTACATATGAACACTTGTATTCTCCCCTAAAAACATGTAAAAACCGAAAACAAGGGGGTATGAACTCACCTTTACTTGTTGTTCTCGGTTTTGAAGAAGAGATGGAGAGATCTTGGCCTTTAGCAAGCCTTCTTGAGTGATTTTCGAACTTAGGAAGTTTCTAAGAGTATGATCATAAGCATTTATTTAGAAGGAGTATTCTAACATAAAAATGAAGTCATAGAACTTGGATATGTAAGGACTTACCAAGGAATGATGATTTTTGGTGAAAACCTTCTTGAAGCAACACTAAATCTCGAAATTTTGATGGAAGAAGGAAGAGTTTTTGAGAGTGTTTGGGAGAGAGTTTTGAAAGTGTGTGTGTGTGTGTTTGTTTCTTGCTCTCGGCCGAATGGAAGAAAAGAGAGAGAGCAGAGAGATGTGAAGATAAGATGGATACCTAGATGCATGAGATTTATGGATTACTTAGTGGTTAATTTGCATTGAAGGCCATCATGCAATAATGATGTGACTAATGATAGTTAATCCTCTTATTTTCTTTTTTTTACATGGGTCGAGAATTAGGCTAGGAGAAAGGAAGTGGATTAGTTTGGGCCATTCCTTGACTTAGCTTGAAATCATGAGGCCCAAATGAGTATTTTTCGGCCCATTGGGCCCTTAGGATGGTTCACAACCCATTTGAATAAAAGAGATGGAGTTTATGGCCCATCAAGGCCCATTAGGGTTAGAATGAATCATTCTAGGCCCATATGGTCCAAAATGTTATAGATTTATGAGTTGGGTCCATTTAGAATCCAAATAGGGTTTCTAAGCCCAAAATAGTTGAATTGAATGCTTATTGGTCCATTAGGACCAATAAGGAAATCCTAGCCCATAATGAACTTGAACCTGGATCTCTAGGGTTTTCAACTCCCAATTGACTTTCTGATATGTTCTGCATAGAGTTTTGAATTTCAATTGTAAATCTTGACTAAGTTTGTGGTCATAGAATGAACATAGTGTATGATATCAAGTTAGAGTTACAAGTATTATCATAGATGACGTTTACATGATCACAGAATTTCCTAACAAAGATGCCAGTTGTGACATCATCCCCCCGTTAGAGGGAATTCCGTCCCGAAATTCTTTTAAAAACTAGGATTATGAAGGAGAGAATAAGTTAGGGTACTTCTGCTTCATTTGGTCTTCACGTTCCCATGTGAATTCCGGTCCACGCTTAGCGTTCCACCGAATCTTCACAATTGGAATGCGACTCTGCTTTGTACGCTTCACTTCCCTGTCCAATCTCTCGACTGGTTCTTCGATGAACAGAAGATTCTCGTTAATCTCGATCTCTTCTAAAGGAACGACAAGAGTTTCATCTTATAGGCACTTTTTCAGATTCGAGACGTGGAACACGGGGTGTACGTTGCTCAGCTCGGCAGGGAGTTGCCGCTTGTAAGCCACTGGAGTAATCCGGGAAAGAATCTTGAATGGTCCAATGTATCGCGAGTTCAGTTTTCCCCGTTTCCCAAAGCGGATCATTCCTTTCCAAGGAGATACCTTTAATAACACGCTATCCCCGACTTGAAATTCTAATAGCTTTCGCCGCTTGTCAGCATAACTCTTCTGTCGGTCTCGCGATGCTTGGAGTCGAGCTTTGATTTGGATTATCTTCTCTGTCGTCTCACGAATAATTTCTGGCCCTGTTAAAGTATTGTTCGATGATTGCCCTTTTGCTAGTTGGATGTGAAGGGTTTTGAGCAATTCTAACACTCCTAAGTGTACATGCAACCCTAGAAAACCTTGGATCTATGTTTGTCTAAGATACATGCAAAATACTTTTTCCAAGGTTCATAAACCTATCTAGCATACATGGGGAACTTTATAATATAAAAGATAGCTAGAAATACATACCTTGTAGTTGTTATGATTCCTTGAAACCTTGAGAGCCTAGCACCCCAAGTGTGATGCCTCAAATGCTTCACACAACACCAAGTACACTTGGAATAAACTCTAAGAGAATAAGAACACTTGGATTTTTGGCTAGTCCTCTTTGATTCACTCTAGTGGCCGAAAATGGTGAATAATAGCTTCTTTATATAGTATGTTACAATTAGCGTTACACCATGTAAACCCTAATTGTCATGACCTTTCATTTCCATGACCCATGGGTTATGTAACCCCCATGGAGCATCCATGGAGCATCTTATAGGTTTAACCCAACTTGATAATCCATGGAGCATCTCAAAAGGATAGTAGTCCTCATAGGACTTTTGGAGCTCGGCTGTCATAGTGGCCATCATGATGCATGCCACTTTTGTAGCATCCCTTTCATGTGCCTCATATTCAGCAAACTCCTCAGGAGTAGCAGTTGGCTTAGGCACCTTAAGCTCCTTGTCAAGAACATATTCCTTGTTCTCGTATCGAGTGACCATCCTGATGTTTCTGATCTAGTCAGTAAAGTTGGATCCATCAAAGATGACTCTCCCACAAAGGTTCATGAGAGAGAAGGAGCCAGTAGGGTTCGAGCCAGGAGTAGCATTGTTGGAAGACATCTGAAAGGAAGAAAACAAGTTTAGTTTAGATATAGAAATAGTCCTTAATAAAACACCCAAATGTAATATTAAGGCTAGAATCCAATCACAATATATTAAAACTTAGAAGAGGGATGCCGTAATCCAAGCTATAACATATTTGAAAGGTAGGTGAATGACGATTCACCAATTTCCACCATGAAAACGAAATATAAATTATTAGGTTTTATTTGGTTTTTCAGAAATTCCTAGATTCTTTAGAGATTCATTGAACTTTTTTTCAGTGGCATGTTTCAATCTCGAGTGTGCCCTTCATGTTTTGTGACTGGGATACCGAGGATCACAAAACAAGGTGTGAAGTAACCATGCGAATTACTTGGTACACTTAATGTTTTTCACTTAATCGATGTGCCGGTAAACCACACGTGCTCCACCGACCCTATGAAAAACCTTAAGTCACACTTTGCCTACCTTGTTAAGTCCAAGTTAGTGTGCCGGTAAACCACACACGCTCCACCAACGACTTAAACAAAGTGCAAAGTGTAATTTCATGGATTAGCACCTTATTCACATTTTTCCTAAAGTAACTAAGATTGGGAATTTATAAAACATTTAGTTACTTTATAATAATCATTATACTTTTTAATGAGAATTTTAAGTCACTGTCCTACCCGTTCGGCTAACGACCCTCCACCAGTCAAGGAAGCGGTGGGTGAGAGTGGACACCCATTAAGCTGCCATTTTATAGGTAACAACCTTATACCCCCCTTATAGACCGGCTTCGTGAATGAGGCCTACTAACGGTAAAACGACTTGATCTTATACATACATACATATATATATATATATATATATATATATATATATATATATATATATATATTATTAAACTTATAATATTATAAAGTATAAGGGTTGAATTTTAACATTTAAAATTCTAGGGGTTGGAACTAAAGTTAATTAGGTGACTTTACATGTTCCAAAACTTGAGGGCAAGTTTTGTAACTTAACAAAACTCTTCAATTCATAACTTATGAGTTATTAAATGAAGACTCTTCATTTTTGTAACTTGTGTGTTCTTTTAATGGTATTAACACAAAGAGACTTTTGGTTATCCATAACTTGAGGACAAGTTATGGACTCCATTAAAACACATAAAGATCATGAATTCAGCATTAAACAAATTTAACATGTAATTCCTATGATCTATCAAGAACTCATAAGAACATGAATTAATCATATCAAAATTTCAAGAACATATGAACACAAATAATCATGTAATTTTGATATTAGCCATTGTAAATGGATTAGAACAAACATTACACCATCTAAAACAAGTTTAATAACACCAAAACAGTTTAGGGTAATGTTTCTAGTCCATTTCCAGCAGCAAAAGTCGAAAATCTGCATTCTGAGGCTCATACTCGTCGAGTGCACGAACCTACTCGTCGAGTAGGATGAGTTTTCACATGAACTCGGCGAGTCCCCTATGGACTCGGCGAGTTCATCATGCAGACAGCAAAAAATCGACTTTTTTTTTTCCAATTTTGCATCAAGTATCAAACAAGCAAACCTGGCTCTGATACCACTGAAGGGTTTTGAGCAATTCTAACACTCCTAAGTGTACATGCAACCCTAGAAAACCTTGGATCTATGTTTGTCTAAGATACATGCAAAATACTTTTTCCAAGGTTCATAAACCTATCTAGCATACATGGGGAACTTTATAATATAAAAGATAGCTAGAAATACATACCTTGTAGTTGTTATGATTCCTTGAAACCTTGAGAGCCTAGCACCCCAAGTGTGATGCCTCAAATGCTTCACACAACACCAAGTACACTTGGAATAAACTCTAAGAGAATAAGAACACTTGGATTTTCGGTTAGTCCTCTTTGATTCACTCTAGTGGCCGAAAATGGTGAATAATAGCTTCTTTATATAGTATGTTACAATTAGGGTTACACCATGTAAACCCTAATTGTCATGACCTTTCATTTCCATGACCCATGGGTTATGTAACCCCCATGGTGCATCCATGGAGCATCTTATGGGTTTAACCCAACTTGATAATCCATGGAGCCTTGGCCCACTATATAAGTTATGGATGATTGACACAATCAACCCATATATTTAATTAGTCTTCTTTTGATCACATAATTAATTCTAAATTAATTATTGATCAATACTAACTAAATATAATTATTCTTATTATTAATATATTAGAACTTATAATATATTAATAAACCATAAGTGTCTTATTTCTCTCATTTAGTCTATCCAAGTGCATGATGCCATGCAACCCAAATGGACCATGCCGGGTCGGGTCAAGTACATACCAGAAAAAGTTATGGACTTAGACACCTTATCCAACAGTCTCCCACTTGGATAATTCTAATAACTATAACTGCAAGTATGACTTCAGGAACCGATCGGCAATCGTAGCTCTTTTCAAGGTTTCTCGGAACTGAGAAGATGATGATACGCCATTTCAGATAAGTGACCATATAATCCTATGTTCTAGATATCAGCCAGACAAATACATGGAACAATGTATTACTTTTGTCCAGCAGTTTGTTTCCCGATTTCCGATTTGTTTGACATAGAACTTAATTGAACACATCAACTTAGTTCTGACCGGGCCCGGTACATGGGTCAAAACAAAATCATCGAGGGGCCCAAATATCGCTTCTAATCCAAGAAGGAACAGATAAACTTCGACTCATATGCTTCTTCTACTACTTGTTAAATCACACACAAACGCGCGTTTTATAACATCGAGTTACCAATGCGTTTTCGCACGATCAATGCATAACTAACTCATAGTTAACAAGTCATATCTCTAGGTTTGAAGACTTATATGATATTACCGTCTCGCGATCACTCGACATAAATTCCATGAAGTGATACCAGCGAGCGTGGGTTGAATCCAATACTCATAACTTATGAGCACTCATGAGTGTTAAGGCCATGTCCAACATCTTAGACCTCTACAACCAACCCATGACAGTCTTACTTGATATCTACTTCCAACATATGACTGACTGTGGATAATTTGAATAATATGTAAACTTAACATAAATATTCTGGAAGTCAAAACAAGCAAAAGAAATAATAGTAAACGATTGACAAAGGATAGCAACACTTTACTCATAAATAAACACAACTTTTATTCATCATCAAATGTCAATTACACTTTACATATTTCAAAATTATCTAACTACTAAAAACTAATATCATCCTTCAGCCCTATGCTCCTTGCATGCTGGAGATGCTTAACCCTACCCAGTCCCTTCGTGAGGGGATCTGCCGGGTTCTCATCCGATGATACCCTCTTTGCCACGAGGAGTCCTTCTTCTATACGATGTCTGATGAAATGGTATTTTCTGTCAATGTGTCTGGATCTCCCGTGATCCCTTGGTTCCTTTGCTAAGGCAACTGCACTTTCACTATCACAGAAAATCTCTATGGGATCCATTATAGCTGGTACAACTCCAAGGTCTCCAATGAAGTTCTTTAGCCATATAGCCTCCTTTGCTGCCTCGCTTGCCGCTATATACTCTGATTCGCAAGTTGAATCAGCCACTGTCTCCTGCTTGGAACTTTTCCAAGAGATTGCTCCTCCATTTAATGTAAAGACCGAGCCCGACTGAGAGCGGAAATTATCCCTATCAGTCTGGAAGCTAGCATCACTATACCCTACAACTCTCAAGTCATTACTCCCACCAAGGGTAAGGACCCAGTCCTTAGTCCTCCGCAGGTACTTGAGAATATTCTTTACCGCTGTCCAGTGAGCCTTACCAGGGTTCCCCTGATACCTGCTAACCATGCTTAAAGCAAAGGCTACATCAGGACGAGTGCAGGTCATAGCATACATGATCGAGCCTACTGTAGAAGCATAAGGTACTCGACTCATTTCTGCTATCTCAACCTCTGTACTCGGGCTCTGAGTCTTACTCAGTCTAGCGTTACTCTGGATGCGTAACTCTCCTTTCTTGGAATCTTGCATGATGAACCTCTTCAGCACCTTCTCCAAGTATGTACTCTGACTAAGCCCAATTAGTCTTTTACTCCGGTCTCTCAGAATCCTTATCCCTAGAATATAGGCAGCTTCTCCAAGGTCCTTCATAGCGAAGCACTTCCCAAGCCAGGACTTCACTTCCTGCAAGGTTGGGATGTCATTTCCTATGAGTAGTATGTCATCCACATACAATACCAAAAAGCTAACTATACTCCCACTAGCCTTGACATATACACAAGATTCATCTTCACTCCTCGAAAAGCCAAACTCTTTGACTTTCTCATCAAAGCAAAGATTCCATCTGCGAGGTCCTTGCTTTAATCCATAGATGGATTTCTCAAGCTTACACACTCTATTAGGGTGTTCTGTACTTACAAAACCTTCTGGCTGGTTCATGTAAACATCCTCAGCCAACTTTCCATTGAAGAAAGCGGTTTTGACATCCATTTGCCATATTTCATAGTCATGAAATGCAGCTATGGCTAACAATACTCTAATAGACTTAATCTTGGCCACTGGTGAAAAAGTCTCATCATAATCAACTCCTGGAGTTTGAGAAAATCCCTTTGCAACCAGTCGTGCCTTATAAGTGTGTACATTACCATCCATGTCGGTCTTCTTCTTGAAGATCCACTTGCACCCAACTGTCTTACGACCTGGTACATTGTCAACCAAGTCCCAGACCTGATTGTCATACATGGACTGGATCTCGTTGTCCATTGCCTCTTTCCATTTAGCAGACTCAGGGCCTGCCATGGCTTCCGCATAGCTGTTAGGTTCATCCAGACTTACCAATGTCCCATCACTGATAAGTGTCTCACCTTCCGCAGTAATATGGAAACCATAGTAATGCTCAGGTACATTCCTAATCCTTGTGGAACGACTCAGAGGTACAATTGGAGGTATAATTGGATCAACAGAAGTTTCCTCCTCAAGTTGACTGCTAGGGTTTGAGGTTCCTTCACCAGTTGACTCTTGAATTTATTCAAGGTCAATTTGCCTCCCACTGTTTCCTTGGCCTATGAACTCTCTCTCTCTCTCGAAAGACAGCCCTCCTTGCTACAAAGACCACATTCTCACTAGGTCTGTAGAAGAGGTAACCAAAGGATTTTTGTGGGTAGCCGATGAAAATACACCTCTCACTTCGAGGTTCGAGCTTGTCGTGAGTTTCGCGTCTCACGAAAGCCTCGCAACCTCAAATCTTGATGTGGGCTAGACTAGGAACTTTTCCAGTCCACATCTCGTGAGGTGTTTTGGCAACCTTCTTTGTAGGGACCAGATTAAGGATATGGGCGGCAGTCTCTAAGGCATACCCCCAAAATGAGATTGGTAGCGAAGCTCGACTCATCATGGAACAAACCATGTCCAACAAGGTTCGATTACGCCTCTCAGCCACACCATTCAACTGCGGTGTCCTGGGAGGTGTCAATTGTGAGACAATCCCACATTCCCTAAGATAGTCGAGGAACTCTAAACTAAGATACTCACCACCACGATCGGATCGAAGCATCTTAATGTTCCTACCCAATTGATTCTCGACCTCCTGTTTAAACTCTTTAAATCTTTCAAAAGTCTCTGACTTATGCTTGTTTAAGTAGACATATCCATATCTACTGTAATCATCAGTAAAACTCAGATAATAACGATTAGCATCCCTTGTGGCATGTTTGAAGGGTCCACACACATCCGTGTGTACAAGATCCAACAAACCTTCACCCCTAACACAAGAACCTGTGAAGGGTGACTTTGTCATTTTTCCAAGTAAGCATGATTCACAACTATCATCTGACTTTAGGTCAAATGATTCCAAAACTCCATCCTTTTGGAGTTGGCCTATGCGTTTCTTGCTTACATGTCCAAGACGACAATGCCATAAAGATGCTTTATCCAAGTTATTATCATTTGTAGAATCAATACACAACACATTATTTCCTAAATTATCTACAACAGACACAGCTTCATACACACCATCACAAGGTAATGCTTTAAAATACAACACATTATTAAAGAAAGCATTTATTCCACCAATTTCATTATCAAAGGAAAAGGTAAAACCTTGTTTGTACAAAGCATGAAAGGAAATAACATTTCTTGCCATTTCTGGCGAATAACAACATTTATTCAAATCTAAAGTAAACCCACTACTAAGCAACAAAGTATAAACTCCAATCTTGGTGACAGGTGAAACTTTCCTATTCCCCATGATCAAGTTTATCTTTCCATGCTCCACATTCTCACTTCTTCTTAGTCCCTGCAATTCAGAACAAATATGAATACCGCAACCGGTATCAAGGATCCAAGAGTTAGAATAGAGTGAATGATTAGATAAGATAGTGTAAATACCTGCATGGTTGGGTTTCACTTTCCCATCCTTCAAATCTTGCTGGTACTTTGGGCAGTTCCGCTTCCAGTGCGCCTTTTCATGGAAATAGAAGCATTCAGCCTCTTTGGGATCAGAAGAAGGTGTAACGAAACTTTTCTTGGTTCCGCTAGAAGAGGAGCCATCAAGAGTCTTACCCTTGGTACCCTTCGAAGGGGTCTTCCTCTTCTTACCTTTCCCTTTCCCGATTGCCAGGACAGTTGTGGAGTTTGGAGTAGGAGTAGAAGTGGTAACAACCGACTTACCTTTAAGACCTGATTCTGCGGTCTTAAGGAGTCCCTGAAGTTTGCTGAGGGTGACTTCTTCCTTGTTCATGTGGTATGTCATGCGGAATTGATCATAACACGATGGTAAGGAGTGCAAAATGATATCTATTGCTAACTCCTCTGGGAAGTTCACATTCAGCTTCATCAGACGGTCCACATACCTTTGCATTTTCTGCATGTGGCCAGTGATGGGTTCACCATCTTTCATTCGGGTTGTTATCATGGAGGAGATGATTTCATATCACTCTTGACGAGCACTCTGATGGTAGCGGTCCATCAAATCCTGGTGCATCTCAAAAGGATAGTAGTCCTCATAGGACTTTTGGAGCTCGGCTGTCATAGTGGCCATCATGATGCATGCCACTTTTGTAGCATCCCTTTCATGTGCCTCATATTCAGCAAACTCCTCAGGAGTAGCAGTTGGCTTAGGCACCTTAAGCTCCTTGTCAAGAACATATTCCTTGTTCTCGTATCGAGTGACCATCCTGATGTTTCTGATCCAGTCAGTAAAGTTGGATCCATCAAAGATGACTCTCCCACAAAGGTTCATGAGAGAGAAGGAGCCAGTAGGGTTCGAGCCAGGAGTAGCATTGTTGGAAGACATCTGAAAGGAAGAAAACAAGTTTAGTTTAGATATAGAAATAGTCCTTAATAAAACACCCAAATGTAATATTAAGGCTAGAATCCAATCACAATATATTAAAACTTAGAAGAGGGATGCCGTAATCCAAGCTATAATATATTTGAAAGGTAGGTGAATGACGATTCACCAATTTCCACCATGAAAACGAAATATAAATTATTAGGTTTTATTTGGTTTTTCAGAAATTCCTAGATTCTTTAGAGATTCATTGAACTTTTTTTCAATGGCATGTTTCAATCTCGAGTGTGCCCTTCATGTTTTGTGACTGGGATACCGAGGATCACAAAACAAGGTGTGAAGTAACCATGCAAATTACTTGGTACCCTTAATGTTTTTCACTTAATCGATGTGCCGGTAAACCACACGTGCTCCACCGACCCTATGAAAAACCTTAAGTCACCCTTTGCCTACCTTGTTAAGTCCAAGTTAGTGTGCCGGTAAACCACACACGCTCCACCAACGACTTAAACAAAGTGCAAAGTGTAATTTCATGGATTAGCACCTTATTCACATTTTTCCTAAAGTAACTAAGATTGGGAATTTATAAAACATTTAGTTACTTTATAATAATCATTATACTTTTTAATGAGAATTTTAAGTCACTGTCCTACCCGTTCGGCTAACGACCCTCCACCAGTCAAGGAAGCGGTGGGTAAGAGTGGACACCCATTAAGCTGCCATTTTATAGGTAACAACCTTATACCCCCCTTATAGACCGGCTTCGTGAATGAGGCCTACTAACGGTAAAACGACTTGATCTTATACATATATATATATATATATATATATATATATATATATTATTAAACTTATAATATTATAAAGTATAAGGGTTGAATTTTAACATTTAAAATTCTAGGGGTTGGAACTAAAGTTAATTAGGTGACTTTACATGTTCCAAAACTTGAGGGCAAGTTTTGTAACTTAACAAAACTCTTCAATTCATAACTTATGAGTTATTAAATGAAGACTCTTCATTTTTGTAACTTGTGTGTTCTTTTAATGGTATTAACACAAAGAGACTTTTGGTTATCCATAACTTGATGACAAGTTATGGACTCCATTAAAACACATAAAGATCATGAATTCAGCATTAAACAAATTTAACATGTAATTCCTATGATCTATCAAGAACTCATAAGAACATGAATTAATCATATCAAAATTTCAAGAACATATGAACACGAATAATCATGTAATTTTGATATTAGCCATTGTAAATGGATTAGAACAAACATTACACCATCTAAAACAAGTTTAATAACACCAAAACAGTTTAGGGTAATGTTTCTAGTCCATTTCCAGCAGCAAAAGTCGAAAATCTGCATTCTGAGGCTCCTACTCGTCGAGTGCACGAACCTACTCGTCGAGTAGGATGAGTTTTCACATGAACTCGGCGAGTCCCCCCATGGACTCGGCGAGTTCATCATGCAGACAGCAAAAAATCGACTTTTTTTTTCCAATTTTGCATCAAGTATCAAACAAGCAAACCTGGCTCTGATACCACTGAAGGGTTTTGAGCAATTCTAACACTCCTAAGTGTACATGCAACCCTAGAAAACCTTGGATCTATGTTTGTCTAAGATACATGCAAAATACTTTTTCCAATGTTCATAAACCTATCTAGCATACATGGGGAACTTTATAATATAAAAGATAGCTAGAAATACATACCTTGTAGTTGTTATGATTCCTTGAAACCTTGAGAGCCTAGCACCCCAAGTGTGATGCCTCAAATGCTTCACACAACACCAAGTACACTTGGAATAAACTCTAAGAGAATAAGAACACTTGGATTTTCGGCTAGTCCTCTTTGATTCACTCTAGTGGCCGAAAATGGTGAATAATAGCTTCTTTATATAGTATGTTACAATTAGGGTTACACCATGTAAACCCTAATTGTCATGACCTTTCATTTCCATGACCCATGGGTTATGTTACCCCCATGGTTCATCCATGGAGCATCTTATGGGTTTAACCCAACTTGATAATCCATGGAGCCTTGGCCCACTATATAAGTTATGGATGATTGACACAATCAACCCATATATTTAATTAGTCTTCTTTTGATCACATAATTAATTCTAAATTAATTATTGATCAATACTAACTAAATATAATTATTCTTATTATTAATATATTAGAACTTATAATATATTCATAAACCATAAGTGTCTTATTTCTCTCATTTAGTCTATCCAAGTACATGATGCCATGCAACCCAAATGGACCATGCCGGGTCGGGTCAAGTACATACCAGAAATAGTTATGGACTTAGACACCTTATCCAACAGGGTGTCACCTACCTCGGCCCAGCATATTGACGATCTGCATTTACAACCATAAAGAGCCTCGAAAGGAGCAACCTTGATGCTCGTGTGATAACTATTGTTATATGAGAGTTTGATCAGAGGCAAGTGGGCATCCCATGACTTGCTGAAGTCAATCACGCAAGCTCGGAGCATGTCCTCCAGTGTCTGGATGGTACGCTCGCTCTGACCATCCGTCTGTATAGATTGCCAGAATCTTGAAGTGAACCTACTATCTCGATCCGAGATAATAGACAATGGCACTCCATGGAGTCTCATGATCTCTTTGATGTATATTCGGGTCAACTTTTCCATTTTGTAGGATTCTTTTATTGGTAGGAAATGAGCAGATTTTGTTAACCTATCGACGATTACCAGATAGCATCCAATCTGTCTACTGTCTTTGGTAATTTGGTCATGAAGTCCATGGTTATCCTTTCCCATTTCCACTCGGGTATCGCTGGCTGTTGCAATAATCCCGAGGGCTTTTGGTATTCCACTTTCACCTTGGCGCAAGTAGGACACTTGCCCACGTAAGTGACTATCTCTGCCTTCATATTTGGCCACCAATAATGTTGTTTGATATCCAAATACATTTTATCTGACCCCGGATGAATAGAGTATCGCGTCTTGTGGGCTTCATGTATGACTACTTCTCTGAATTCCCCAATCTTAGGAACCCAGATTCTGTTCATGAAGTAGTGAGTTCCGTCCTCTTTAACTTCAAATCCCTTATCCATTCCACACAGTGATTCACTAGCGACATTCTCCGGTTTCAATGCGTCCAATTGGGCTTCCTTGATCTGTGAGGTTAGATGAGATTGGATGGTGATTGATAGAGTTTTCACGTGACGACTTGAATACTCCTTTCGGCCCAGGGCATCGGCTACCACGTTAGCCTTGCCTGGATGGTACTTGATCTCACACTCGTAATCATTTAGCAGCTCAACCCATCTCTGCTGCCTCATGTTTAGTTCCTTTTGATTTAAAATGTGCTGGAGGCTTTTATGATCGGTGAAAATGGTGCACTTGGTACCATAAATGTAGTGCGTCTAAATCTTCAAGGCGAAGACCACCGCTCCCAGCTCGAGATCATGGGTGGTGTAATTCACTTCATGAGTTTTTAGTTGCCTGGACGCATACGCAATTACCTTCCCGCGTTGCATAAGGACACAACCTAAACCTTGATTCGAAGCATCACAGTAGACTACGAAGTCTTTAGTTCCCTCCGGTAAGGATAGCACTGGTGCACTACAGAGGGCTTGCTTCAAGGTTTGGAAGGCAATCTCTTGCTTCTCAATCCAGTTGAAAGGTACGCCTTGTTGTGTCAATGTGGTGAGGGGTTTGGATATCTTGGAAAAGTTCTGAATGAACCTTCGGTAGTAGCCTGCAAGACCCAAGAATTGGAGAATTTCCATTGGTGTTGTCGGATTTGCCCAGCCTTTAATGACTTTGACCTTGGAAGGATCTACATGAATTCCTTCCTTGCTGACAACATGACCCAAGAAATTTACACCGCGGATCCAAAACTCACATTTGGAGAGTTTCGCATACAACTTTTCAGACCGTAGGGTCTCTAAGATTTTTCAGAGATGTTAGCTATGCTCTTCTTCGCTTCGAGAGTATACGAGAATATCATCGATGAAAACGATCACGAAATTGTCAAGGAATAGGCGGCAGACTCGATTCATGAGGTCCATAAATGCAGCGAGGGCATTTGTTAGACCGAAGGGCATCACGACAAATTCGTAATGACCGTAGCGAGTTTGGAAAGCAGTCTTAGGAATGTCCTCATCTCGGACTTTGAGTTGATGATAACCGGATCTCAGATCTATCTTCGAAAAGTAACTAGCCCCTTGAAGCTGGTCAAATAGATCATCGATTTGTGGAAGGGGATACCGGTTTTTAATGGTGAGCTTATTTAGTTCCCTATAGTCAATGCACATCCTGAAGGATTCGTCTCTCTTTTTAACGAAAAGAACCGGAGCTCCCCCATGAAGAGAAGCTTGGTATTATGAATCCTTTATCCAGGAGTTCACTCAGTTGGCTTGATAATTCTTGCATTTCAGTGGGAGCCAACCTATAGGGTGATTTGGCGATCGGAGTGGCTCCAGGCACGAGGTCGTTTCAGAATTCGACTTGCCTTTCTGAAGGTATTCATGGAAGATCTTCAGGAAATACGTCTGGAAAGTCGCACGCCGCTGGGATGTTATGAATGTTTTGTTGGATAAGGTGTCTAAGTCCATAACTATTTCTGGTATGTACTTGACCTGACCCGGCATGGTCCATTTGGGTTGCATGGCATCATGCATTTGGATAGACTAAATGAGAGAAATAACACTTGGGGTTTATTAATATATTATAAGTTCTAATATATTAATAATATTATTTAATTAGTATTGATCAAGAATTAATCTAGAATTAATTAAGTGATCAAAAGGAGACTAATTAAACATATGGGTTGATTATGTAAATCATCCATACTTGCATAGTGGGCTAGATGCTCCATGGATTATCAAGTTGGGCTAAGGTCCATAGGATGCTCCATGGATGCTCCATGGGAGTTACAAACCCATGGGTCATGGAAATGAAGAGCCATGTTACATTAGGGTTTACATGGTGTAACCTTAAGTGTAACACACTATATAAAGAACATAACATCCACCAAAATCGGCTACAAGAAGTTGCAAGAGGGCTAGGCCGAATTTAGAAGTGTTCTACATTCTCTAAAAGTCATTCCAAAGCACTTGGTGTTGTGTGAAACATTTGAGGCATCACACTTGGGGTGCTAGGCTCTCAAGGTTTTTCAAGGAATCAAATTAACTACAAGGTATGTAATTCTAGCCATCTTTTCTGTTTAAAGTTCCCCATGTATGCTAGATAGGATTATGAACCTTGGAAAAAAGTATTTTGCATGTATTTTATACAAACATAGATCCAAGGTTTTCTAGGGTTGCATGTACACTTAGGAGTGTTAGAAATGCTCAAAACCCTTCACTGGTATCAGAGCCTAGGCTCGTTTGTTGATACTTGATGCAAAATAGTGAAAAAAGTCGATTTTCTTGCTGTCTGCACAGGTGACTCGCCGAGTCCACGGGGGGACTCGACGAGTCCAAGCGTATCTTCAACCAACTCGGCGAGTCAGTTGTTGCACTCGACGAGTTGGCCAGCCAGAGTGCAGATTTTCGATTTTTGCTGCTGAAAATGGAGTAGAAACATTATCCTAAACTGTTTTGGTGTTTTAAAACTTGTTTTAGATGGTGTAATGATTGTTGTAATCCATTTACAATGGCTAATATCAAAATTACATGATTATATGTGTTCATATGTTCTTGAAATTTTGATATGATTATTCATGTTCTTATGAATTCTTGATAGATCATAGGAATTACTTGTTTAATGTTGAATTCATGATCTTTATGTGTTTTAATGGAGTCCATAACTTGTCCTCAAGTTATGGATAACCAAAAGTCTCTTTGTATTAAAGCCATTAAAAAGAACACATAAGTTACAAAAAAATGAAGACTCTTCATTTTAATTACTCATAAGTTATGAATTGAAAGGTTTTGTAACGTTACAAAACTTGCCCTCAAGTTTTGGAACATGTAAATACATCTAGTAAACTTTAGTTCCAACCCCTAGAATTTTAAAAGTTAAAATTCAACCCTTATACTTTATAATATTATAAGTTAATATATATATATATATATATATATATATATATATATATATATATATATATGTATAAGATCAAAGTCGTTTTACCGTTAGTAGGCCTCATTCACGAAGCCGGTCTATAAGGGGGGTATAAGGTTGTTGCCTATAAAATGGCAGCTTAATGGGTGTCCACTCTCACCCACCGCTTCCTTGACTGGTGGAGGGTCGTTAGCCGAACGGGTAGGACAATGACTTAAAATTCTCATTAAAAGTATAATGATTATTATAAAGTAACTAAATGTTTTTATAAATTCCCAATCTTAGTTACTTTAGGAAAATGTGAATAAGGTGCTAACCCATGAAATTACACTTTGCACTTTGATTAAGTCGTTGGTGGAGCGTGTGTGGTTAACCGACACACTAACTTGGACTTAACAAGGTAGGCAAAGGGTGACTTAAGGTTTTTCATAGGTCGGTAGAGCGTGTGTGGTTAACCGGCACATCGATTAAATGAAAAAACATTAAGGGTACCAAGTAATTTGCATGGTTACTTCACACCTTGTTTTGTGATCCTCGGTATCCCAGTCACAAAACATGAAGGGCACACTCGAGATTGAAACATGCCATTGAAAAGTTCAATGAATCTCAAAATAATCTAGGAGTTTCTAAAACCAAATAAAACCTAATAATTCATATATTTCGTTTTTCATGGTGGAAATTGGTGAATCGTCATTCACCTACCTTTCAAATATGCTTTACTTAGATTACGGCATCCCTCTTCTAAGTTATAATATATTGTGATTGGATCCTAGCCTTAATATTACATTTGGGTGTTTTATTAAGGACTATCTTTATATCTAAACTAAAATTGTCTTTTTCTTCTTTTTCAGATGTCTTCCAACAATGTTGCTCCTGGCTCAAACCCTACCGGCTCCTTCTCTCTCATGAATCTTTGTGGGAGAGTCATCTTTGATGGATCCAACTTTACAGATTGGATCAGGAACATCAGGATGGTCACTCGGTATGAAAACAAAGAATATGTTCTCGACAAGGAGCTTAAGGTACCCGAGCCAACTGCTACTCCTGAGGAGCTTGCTGAATATGAGGCACATGAAAGAGATGCTACCAAAGTGGCATGCATCATGATGGCCACTATGACGGCCGAGCTCCAAAAGTCCTATGAGGACTACTATCCTTTTGAGATGCACCAGGATTTGATGGACCGCTACCAGTAGAGTGCTCGTCAAGAGCGATATGAAATCATCTCCTCCATGATAACAACCAGGATGAAGGATGGTGAACCCATCACGGGCCACATGCAGAAAATGCAAAGGTATGTGGACCGTTTGCTAAAACTTAATGTGAACTTTCCCGAGGAGTTAGCAATAGATATCAGTTTGCACTCCTTACCATCGTGTTATGATCAATTCCGCATGACATACCACATGAAAAAGGAAGAAGTCACCCTCAGCAAACTTCAAGGACTCCTAAAGACTGCAGAATCAGGTCTTAAAGGTAAGTCGGTTGTTACCACTCCAACTCCTACTCCAAACTCTGCACATATCCTAGCAATCGGGAAAGGGAGAGGGAAAAAGAGGAAGAACCCTTCGAAGGGTACCAAGGGTAAGACCCTTGATGGCTCCTCTACAAGCGGAACCAAGAAAGGTTTCGTCACTCCTTCTTCTGACCCAACAGAGGTTGAATGCTTCTATTGCCATGAAAAGGCGCACTGGAAGCGGAACTGCCCAAAGTACCAGTAAGATTTGAAGGATGGGAAAGTAAAACCCAACCATGCAGGTATTTACACTATATTATCTAATAACTCACCCTATTTTAACTCTTGGGTCCTTGATACCGGCTGCGGTATTCATATTTGTTCTGATTTGCAGGGAATAAGAATAAGTGAGAATGTGGAGTATGGAAAGATAAACTTGATCATGGGGAATAGGAAAGCTTCACATGTCACTAAGATTGGAGTTTATACTTTGTTGCTAAGTAGTGGGTTTACTTTAGATTTGAATAAATGTTGTTACTCGCCTGAAATGGCAAGAAATGTTATTTCCTT
The DNA here is from genome assembly GCF_052849685.1 of Lactuca virosa. NCBI lineage: Eukaryota > Viridiplantae > Streptophyta > Magnoliopsida > Asterales > Asteraceae > Lactuca > Lactuca virosa. The sequence goes on along the minus strand of NC_136434.1, from coordinate 238,514,106 downwards.
TCATGCTTTGTACGAACAAGGGTTTACCTTTTCTTTTGATAATGAAGTTGGTGGAATAAATGCTTTCTTTAATAATGTGTTGTATTTTAAAGCATTACCTTGTGATGGTGTGTATGAAGCTGTGTCTGTTGTAGATAACTTAGGAAATAATGTGTTGTGTATTGATTCTACTAATGATAATAACTTGGATAAAGCATCATTATGGCATTGTCGTCTTGGACATGTAAGCAAGAAACGCATAGGCCAACTCCAAAAGGATGGAGTCTTGGAGTCATTTGACCTAAAGTCAGATGATAGTTGTGAATCATGCTTACTTGGAAAAATGACAAAGTCACCATTCACAAGTTCTTGTGTTAGGGGTGAAGGTTTGTTGGATCTGGTACACACGGATGTGTGTGGACCCTTCAAAACTGCCACAAAGGATGCTAATCGTTATTATGTGACTTTTACAGATGATTATAGTAGATATGGATATGTCTACTTAATCAAGCATAAGTCAGAGACTTTCGATAAGTTTAAAGAGTTTAAACAGGAAGTAGAGAATTAATTGGGCAGGAACATTAAGATGCTTCAATCCGATCGTGGTGGTGAGTGTCTTAGTACAGAGTTCCTCGACTATCTTAAGGAATGTGGGGTTGTCTCACAATTGACACCTCCCAGGACACCACAGTTGAATGGTGTGGCTGAGAGGCGTAATCGAACCTTGTTAGACATGGTTCGTTCCATGATGAGTCGAGCTTCGCTACCAATCTCATTCTGGGGGTATGCCTTCGAGACTGCTGCCCATATCCTTAATCTGGTCCCTACAATGAAGGTTGCCAAAACACCTCACGAGATGTGGACTCGAAAAGTTCCTAATCTAGCCCACATCAATATTTGGGTTTGCGAAGCTTTCATGAGACGCGAGACTCACGATAAGCTCGAACCTCGAAGTGAGAGGTGTATTTAATCGGCTACCCACATAAATCCTTTGGTTACCTCTTCTACAGACCTAGTGAGAATGTGGTCTTTGTAGCAAGGAGGGGTGTCTTTCGAGAGAGAGAGAGAGTTCATAAGCCAAGGAAACAGTGGGAGGCAAATTGACCTTGAAGAAATTCAAGAGTCAAGTGGTGAAGGAACCTCAAACCCTAGCAGTCAACTTGAGGAGGAAACTCCTGTTGATCCAATTGACAAGTCTGTACCTCTGAGGCGTTTCACAAGGGTTAGGAATGCACCTGAGCACTACTATGGTTTCCATATTACTGCGGAAGGTGAGACACTTATCAGTGATGAGACACTGGTAAGTCTGGATGAACCTAACAGCTATGCGGAAGCCATGACAGGCCCCGAGTCTACTAAATGGAAAGAGGCAATGGACAGCGAGATACAGTCCATGTATGACAATCAAGTTTTGAACTTGGTTGACAATGTACCAGGTCGTAACACAGTTGGGTGCAAATGGATCTTCAAGAAGAAGACCAACATGGATGGTAATGTACACACTTATAAGGCGCGACTGGTGGCAAAGGGCTTTTCTCAAACTCTAGGAGTTGATTTTGATGAGGCCTTTTAACCAGTAGCCAAGATTAAGTCTATTAGGGTATTGTTAGCCATTTCTGCATTTCATGACTATGAAATATGGCAAATGGATGTCAAAACCGCTTTCCTTAATGGAAAGTTGGCTGAGGATGTTTACATGTGTCAGCCAGAGGGTTTTTTCAGTACAGAGTACCCTAACAGAGTGTGTAAGCTTGAGAAATCCATCTATAGATTGAAACAAGCACCTCGCAGATGGAAACTTTGTTTCGATGAGAAACTCAAAGAGTTTGGCTTTTCGAGGTGTGAAGATGAATCTTGTGTATATGTCAAGGCTAGTGGGAGTATAGTTAGCTTTCTGGTACTGTATGTGGATGACATACTACTCATAGGAAATGACATCCCAACCCTGCAGGAAGTGAAGTCCTGGCTTGGGAAGTGTTTCGCTATGAAAGACCTAGGAGAAGCTGCCTATATTCTGGGGATAAGGATTCTGAGAGACCGGAGTAAAAGACTAATTGGACTTAGTCAGAGTACCTACTTGGATAAGGTGCTGAAGAGGTTCAGCATGCAGGATTCCAAGAAAGGAGAGTTACCCATCCAAAGTAACGTCAGATTGAGTAAGACTCAGAGCCCGGGTACCGAGGCTGAGATAGCAGAAATGAGTCGAGTACCTTATGCTTCTGTAGTAGGATCGATTATGTATGCTATGACTTGTACTCGTCTGGATGTGGCCTTTGCCTTGAGCATGGTCAGCAGATATCAGGGGAACCCTGGAAAGCCTCACTGGACTGCGGTAAAGAATATCCTCAAGTACCTGTGGAGGACTAAGGACTGGGTCCTTACCCTTGGTGGGAGTGATGACTTGAGAGTTGTAGGGTATAGTGATGCTAGCTTCCAGACTGATAGGGATAATTTCCGCTCTCAGTCGGGCTGGGTCTTTACCTTAAATGGAGGAGCAATCTCTTTGAAAAGTTCCAAGCAGGAGACAGTGGCTGATTCAACTTGCGAATCAGAGTATATAGCGGCAAGCGAGGCAGCAAAGGAGGCTATATGGCTAAAGAACTTCATTGGAGACCTTGGAGTTGTACCAGGTATAAAGGAGCCTATAGAGATTTTCTGTGATAGTGAAAGCGCAGTTGCCTTAGCAAAGGAACCAAGGGATCACGAGAGATCCAGACACATTGACAGAAAATACCATTTCATCAGACATCGTATAGAAGAAGGACTCCTCGTGGCAAAGAGGGTATCATCGGATTAGAACCCAGCAGATCCCCTCACGAAGGGACTGGGTAGGGTTAAGCATCTTCAGCATGCAAGGAGCATAGGGCTGAAGGATGATATTAGTTTTAGTAGTTAGATAATTTTGAAATTTGTAAAATGTAATTGACATTTGATGATGAATAAAAGTTGTGTTTATTTATGAGTAAAGTGTTGCTATCTTTTGTCAATCGTTTACTATTATTTCTTTTGCATGTTTTGACTTCCAGAATATTTATGTTGTGTTTTACATATTATTCAAATCATCCACAGTCGGGCATATGTTGGAAGTAGATATGAATTAAGACTGTCATGAGTTGGTTGTAGAGGTGTAAGATGTTGGACATGGCCTCAACACTCATGAGTGCTCATAAGTTCTGAGTATTGGATTCAACCCACGCTCGCTGGTATCACTTCATGGAATTTATCTCGAGTGATCGCGAGACGGTAATATCATATAAGTCTTCAAGCCTAGAGATATGACTTGTTTTCTATGAGTTAGTTATACATTGATCGTACGAAAATGCATTGGTAACTCGATGTTATAAAACGTACCTTTGTGTGTGATTTAACAAGTAGTAGAATAAGCATATGAGTCGAAGTTTATCTGTTCCTTCTTGGATTAGAAGCGATATCTGGGCCCCTCGATGATTTTGTTTTGACCTATGTACTGGGCCCGGTCAGAACTAATTTGATGTATTCAATTAAGTTCTACGTCAAACAAATCGGAAATCGGGAAACAAATTGTTGGACAATAAGCAAGACATTGTTCCATGTATTTGTCCGACTGATATCTAGAATAGAGGATTATATGATCACTTATCTTAAATGGCGTATCATCATCTTCTCAGTTCCGAGAGACCTTGAAAAGAGCTACGATTGCTGATCGGTTCCTGAAGTCATACTTGTAGTTATAGTAATTAGACTTATCCAAGTGGGAGACTGTTGGATAAAGTGTCTAAGGCCATAAATATTTCTGGTATGTACTTGACCCGACCCGGCATGGTCCATTTGGGTTGCATGGCATCATGCATTTGGATAGACTAAATGAGAGAAATAACACTTGTGGTTTATTAATATATTATAAGTTCTAATATATTAATAATATTATTTAATTAGTATTGATCAAGAATTAATCCAGAATTAATTAAGTGATCAAAAGGAGACTAATTATATATATGGGTTGATTATGTAAATCACCCATACTTGCATAGTGGGCTAGATGCTCCATGGATTATCAAGTTGGGCTAAGGTCCATAGGATGCTCCATGGATGCTCCATGGGAGTTACAAACCCATGGGTCATGGAAATGAAGAGCCATGTTACATTAGGGTTTACATGGTGTTAGATAGGATTATGAACATTGGAAAAAAGTATTTTGCATGTATTTTAGACAGACATAGATCCAAGGTTTTCTAGGGTTGCATGTACACTTAGGAGTGTTAGAAATGCTCAAAACACTTCATGTTTATCTCTTCCTTGGTTTTATCTACGACGTGAGCGAGGAATGCGTAGTTCTTTTTGTGTAGACACTTTTGTGCCTTGATACACGAGATAAGGCGAAGATTTGTGTCGGGTTTATCTCCATAGATAATTAGGGTTTCGTAATTAGGAAGATGAAGGCGAACGGCCTTCTCGTGACACATAATTTCAGCATGATGGGGGCTTAACCAATCCATGCCAATTATCACATCAAAACTCCTAACATTTACAAGCATCAAATCTATTTGGAAAGAGTGGTTGTTTAGTGTTAACGTGCATCCTATATAGATATCTTTAGTTGATTCAGTCTTCCCATTAGCCATTTCCACCATGAAGGTTTCATTGAGCTTCTGGGGTCGTTGTTTTAGTAAATGTTTAAACTTGTTAATAACGAAACTTCGCTCTGCTCCACTGTCGAATAAGATGCATGCATACGTGTTGTTAAGTAGGAACGTACCGGTGACAACGGTAGGGTCCTGGACTGCTTCGCCTTGTCCCAAAGTCAACACTCTTCCCGATCCTCCAGCTCCTTGATTGTTAACATTGGGGAAATTATGCCTGAAATGCCCGGTTCTCCCACATCCGTAACAAGTATGACTGGCCCCAACATTGGTGTTGTTGTTGTTGTTGTTGTTGTTGTTGTTGTGGTTGTTATTGTTGTTGTTGTTGTGGTTGTTATTGTTGTTGTTGTTGTTGTTTGGCGTCTGGTTTTGTTGAAGCTGAGTCCTACAGTACTTTGATGTATGGCCTTTCCGGTTGCACCTTGTGCAAATCATCTCTCTGCATTCCCCATGATGGTGGAAGTTGCATTTGGGGAGATTTCCTGAGTCTGCTTTGGTACATTTGGCGTGGATGAAATTGGAGCATGTGGTGTGGTGGTAGCTTGAGTTGCAGCATGGACAGTCACATGCAGTTTGCTGTTTCTTTGATGATTCGGAGTTCTATTTTCCCTTTCTTTTGTTGTTTTTCCCTCTCTTGCTCTCACCTTCTTTTTTAACCTCCGCTTCTCCTGTTTTGGCACCCTTTTTGTTGCCATGATCATACAATTTCTTAGCCATCCTCTTGGCACTATCAAATGTCTCAGGGTTTGCCGCAATGACATTCCCTTGGATAGGTGCAGTCAATCCCCAGATAAACCTCTCAATTTTTTCCCTTCTGAGGTGATCATTCTGGGACACAAGAGAGATAGCTCACTAAACTTGGATATGTATGCATCCATATCGGAGTTTTGAACCGTGAGGTTCCACATCTCTTGTTCCATCTTCTGAATTTCGCCTCTTGGACAGTATTCAGCCAACATCATTTCTTTAAGCTCTTCCCATGGCATCGCGTTCGCCACCGGGAGTGTCATGGCCTCTATGTGGCCATTCCACCAGGAGAAATCTTGGTCAGTGAATGTGCAGGCCGCAAACTTGACCTTGCACCCATCCGGACACCCGCAAATTTCAAAAACTGATTCCACCTTCTCAATCCATCGCTTCATGACTATTATGCCTCCCATTCCATTGAAGGTTCGAGGTTTAGCGTTGGTGAAGTCCTTGTAGGTGCATGTTCGTGTGGCTCTGTGGTTTGTTCCTTGATTTGTGCTTCCGGTTCCCTGTCCGTTACCTTCTCCGTTGTTTCCATTCCGAATCTGCACAAGTGCTGCAGTGACTGCAACAGACACTGCTGCTTGGAATGCAACTGAGTTCATTTCCAGTGGGGTCGGTGTTGCGTTGTTTCCACGGTTGGGTCTTTGAGACATCTTTCTGTCAAAGAACGGAAAGATGTTGAGTACATATCGTATCCCGAGTTTAGAATTTTATAGACTCGGCGTATCGAGTGTGCATTTAGTTGATTCCATGTATTAACGTAAAACAAGGAAATAAACACATAGCAGATAACAACATCACGATAAAAACATAAAGCATTTCCATTAATACTAATTGTTTTTAATACATGAAAATTTGCCAAAAGGCATACAGTACATAGGAAAACATATAATCTGACAACATGTGAGTAGTGTAATCACTTAAACATAAGGTCGATAGTACATAAAGTAGCATACATATAAAAGGAAACATAACGATACTAGTAAGTGAGGGAGCGAATCCTAGTCATGACGAGATGCGTCAGCAGGTGGTGCTGAAGAAGTGGATGCGCCCTGAAGTCGAGCCACCTGTCGCTCGGCGTCCCGCAGTCGGGCCTCCCACATCTCCTGTCTCATGTGAAAGTCCCTGATAATCTCCTGCGTTTCTTGCTCCACTCTCGCAACCGCATCCCGCATTTGGTGCATTTTGTCAGCTTTGTTCTGAGCCAAATTACCAATATCCATCAATCGTCTTACCATGACCGGAAGTGCTCTATCAGCTGGTCCTCCATCCCTCAGGTCATAGAATTCTCTCGCCATACCAAACGGGGGTCGCTGTCCCTGCTGTCCGCTCCACCTCCAAATATCGATATCCCATGGAGGCGTAGGGCCATTAGGGCCCATTCGGTGAGCTGGTACTCTCACTGGGAATGGTGGATTGATGACTACGGACTCTGCGTCCGAATCACCATCGCTGTCGTCACTAGACTCTTCTCCTCCAAAATCTGCCACGGGTTCTGCATGTCCACCTTCGATTTCTTTTTCCTGTTCTTCCTCTTCTTCTGGGTCTTCTTCAGGTTCCTCTTCAGGTTCCTCTTCTGGTTCTTCCAGCCACCCGTTATTTCCCTGATTAGGAAAATAAGGATCCCCGGGGTGGTGAAAACCAGCCATGATGTCTGCACGAAAGCGTATAAGTAAATCATATTTAGATTATTCCTATAGTGTTTTCACCAAACATTACATATTACAACTGGTATTGTTCACATCAAGTACATTGTCTTAGGTTACATAATTCCAAAATATTAATAGTACGATGAGTGACATTACATAAAATAAATCCACACACACTTGAAAGTCCTTCTGTTTAACGGTTACCTGAGAATACAAGTTATTTTGAAAACGGTCAACATATATAATGTTGGTGAGTTTATAAGCATGTTTGAATGAAAGTCTTTGCATTGTTTGTAAAACCCAGAAAATCCGATATTTTCTGTAAAAAGTCTGAATAATGATGTGAAAATCGAGTATAAATGCATGTGTGAATTTCATAGTAGTAACATGTAGGTATGCAGTTCAAATTTCTTTGTATTCTTTCAGTTGTAAGTAGGTGGTATTTGAATAATAGTATTTCCACAGAAAATCCGATATTTTCTGATTTATAAAAATGTTGCGGTCTTTGCACTGTCGTATGATTGTATTGTATCAATATGACTTACGAGTTTTTAATTTCCGTAATGTCGTGATGGGAATGGATCTCTATATGAGTCGTTATAACCATGCATTATAGTGACTGATTTGCCTGTCTTGGCATTTTTCCAAACGTCGGATTTTCGATCAAGGTTTTGTCACCCTAGACTGGCCTAGTCTAGCTGTAGCGAACAACTCGGGTGTGGGGGAGTCACCCCCGTATAGATCTATGCACAAACTCTCGCTCTCCCTCCAGGAGACTCTGATTATAACTACAGGCTACGACCATACACTCAATGGAGTCAACCGACAAGTCTCACTAGATACCAATTATTGCCACATGAATATGTATACGTTATATGTATTTAGAAGTTCGAACACTAGATGATGCATGAAATGAAAGGATAAGGCCCAACAAACATGAAGAAAAGACAACTATGGCCCATTAGACATGTAAGTTATTTCCAGGCTTGTTAAGTATGCCATGGACACATTAAAGCCCATTAAGCACATGATGAATTATTCCAGGCAAAATTATCATGTAAATGGGCCACTAAGGCTCAATAACATGTAAAGGCTAATTTAGGCCCATTAAGCATGTAATTGGGTCACTGAGGCCCAATAGACATGTGATGAATATATTGGGCCCAATAAACATGTAAATGGATCAAGAAGGCCCAATAAGCATTTATAGCAAATACTAGGCCCAATAATCGCATCGTTGTTGTATTTCGTTTATTTGCTATAGTATAGTTCATTTAGTCGAAACATTTATCCATAGCGTTATAAAAAGTTAGGTGATATATTTTGGTTTGATACATCAAAATTCTATACTTTGAACCCGTATTTATTAAAATATACACTTTAGGTCCCTTAAGAACTAATATGAACATTTAAAGGCTTATTTTTACATAAAATGTCGTTTTGTTCTATTTTAAATTAAAAATAACATTTTAGTCCATAAATTTATAAAAATTTATATTTTCGCCCCAAATGTTTAGTAATTGACGGGTTTGGCCCAAAAATACATGTAATGACATTTTCCGCCCATTTTTGCAGAAAATTACAATTTCAGCCCTTATTTGAATAAAATGACATTTTCGGCCCAAAATTTATAAAATTAACATTTTTGGCCCAATTTTGAAATAAGTGTCATTTTCAGCCCTTATTTTCGTTTATTCTCATTTTTGGCTCAAGTTTTGATTAAATAACATTTTAATCCTCAAAAATTGATATTTATGCAATTTGGGTCCAAAAAGCCGTGAGGCCCAAGTTGAGGCCCATAATGCAAAATATTACACTTTTGGTCCTTTGGAAAGTATTGTTGTTATAAAAACTTATTTTTATACAAATGTGACCCTTTTGATCCTTACAAAAACCGTGAGTGGTAAAAATTATCCCAATCTTTTGTTTACTTGTCAAAAATGGTCATTATACAAGATTTTTGTTTTGCTTTTCACATCTAAAGCATGTACATCACTTTTATCCTTGTAGTATGATGTTTAGAGTGTTTTAGTTTATGAATCTCACCCATTTTTGTTGGAGTATTCGAGATTCATCAAGATTTATCACAAAATCACAACATAAACCAAGAAAATTACACACAACATGCAATAACACATAGATCTACACATGAACACTTGTATTCTCCTCCAAAAACATGTAAAAACCGAAAACAAGGGGGTATGAACTCACCTTTGCTTGTTGTTCTCGGTTTTGAAGAAGAGATGGAGAGATCTTGGCCTTTAGCAAGCCTTCTTGAGTGATTTTCGAACTTAGGAAGTTTCTAAGAGTATGATCATAAGCATTTGTTTAGAAGGAGTATTCTAACATAAAAATGAAGTCATAGAACTTGGATATGTAAGGACTTACCAATGAATGATGATTTTTGGTGAAAACCTTCTTCAAACAACACTAAGTCTCGAAATTTTGATGGAAGAAGGAAGAGTTTTTGAGAGTGTTTGAGAGAGAGTTTTGAAAGTGTGTGTGTGTTTGTTTCTTTCTCTCGGCCGAATGGAAGAAAAGAGAGAGAGAGATAAGAGAGAGGTGAAGATAAGATGGATACCTAGATGCATGAGATTTATGGATTACTTAGTGGTTAATTTGCATGGAAGTCCATCATGCAATAATGATGTGTCTAATGCTAGTTAGTCCTCTTATTTTCGTTTTTTTACATGGGCCGAGAATTGGGCTAAGAGAAAGGAAGTGGATTAGTTTGGGCCATTCCTTGACTTAGCTTGAAATCATGAGGCCCAAATGAGTATTTTTTCGGCCTATTGGGCCCTTAGGATGGTTCACGGCCCATTTGAATAAAAGAGATGGAGTTTATGGCCCATTAAGGCCCATTAGGGTTAGAATGAATCATTCTAGGCCCATATGGTCCAAAATGTTATAGATTTATGAGTTGGGTCCATTTAGAATCCAAATAGGGTTTCTAAGCCTAAAATAGGTGAATTGAATGCTTATTGGTGTTGGATTAGTGTCTAAGCCCATAACTATTTTGGTATGTACTTGAACCGATTGCGAGCATGGTCCTTTTGGGTTGCCTTCACCAAAACAACTTGATAGGATGAAATATGGAGAGAGAGAGAGAGGATTAATTATGATTTATTAATATATTATGAGAATAATGTATTAAAGGAGAAATCATATTGTTTAATTAATATTAGTCAATAATTAATTAAGAATTAATTTTGTGGCTAAAAGAGATTAATTAAACTTAGGGGACTAGAACTATCAATTGTGTGATAGTTGAATATTGGGCTAATGGACTTCTTATTAGAGGGGTGGACGAATTCTATGGGGAAACCCATTAGAAATCGTCCAAGGCCTCTAAAGGAGGAGTCCATGGGTTAATTAGGGCCTAAGTAGACAAATTAGGGTTTCCTTATTAGATAACCCTAATAGCCTCACTATTTAAGCACCCCTAGGGCACCAAAAACGTGGCTAACTGATTCCTTAGGGTTTCTAGACGTTTTTGAGTGCCTCTCCTCTTCTCCTTCTTCATACTCTTGCTCTTGGTGTTTGTGAGCCATTAGAGGAGTGACATTTGTGACTCTAAGCTTTTAGAAGCCAATTACAAGAAGGAATAGATTGTTATTGCTACATAACAATCAAAGGTAAGATCTAAACCCTATTCTTGTGTTTATATTGATTATCACATGCAAGATCTAGGGTTTATGGCTTTGGATGATTATTGCATGTTCATTAGACAAACTAGATCCAAAGCTTTAGGGTTTGCATGTACACCATAGGAATGTTGTAGTGCTCATAACCCATCAGTGGTATCAGAGCCTTAGGCTGTTTGTTAATGAATTGATGCTTAATTGTTCATTGCTTGCTTGAAAAATCGAATTTTTTGGGTTCTGACTGGCAGACTCGCCGAGTCCATGAATGGAATCGACGAGTAGGTCCTACTAGACAAGTTCCATTGTGGACTCGACGAGTCCAGGGCTCTGGTGCCGGGATTTTCGAATTTTCTGCCAGATTTTGTTGAGGATAATTGCCAAAACTCGTTTTTCTTGCCAAAATCCGATTTTTTAAGTTTGGAATGATTATCCTCATCAAAATTGATGGATTTGGTTAAATATGGATAATATAGGATTATAATTTGTCAAATATTTGACCTAGTAAGTTTGAAAAGTTTCAATTTACACCCCTTAGGTTTTATAGTTTAAATTTGATCTTTAAAAGTTTTAGTTTTGAAATTTAAATAGTTAAACCTTAATATTTTGAAAGGTTTCAAAATTTGTCCTCAAGTTTTGGAATTTAAATTTTTGATTAAAAGGTTAATTTGGAAATATTTAAATTCTAAACCCTAATGTTTTGAAATGTTTCAAAACTTGCCCTCAAGTTTTGGGATTTAAATTTTGATTAAAAGTTTGATTTTAAAATGTTAAATTCTAAAACCCTAGTTTTGAAAAGGTTCAAATTACACCCTTATGGTTTTATTAAGTTAATTAATAGTATAATTAAAAGAGAGTTAATAAATCCATAATGATATGGTTTATATTTAATTAAATTAAAAGTATAATTTATAAAATTAAACCACCTAATATTTTAAAAGTGTAAAATACACCCTATACTATATATAACATTAAAAGTCTAATATTATATATGTATAACTTAAACTACTAGTCTTACCGTTAGTAGGCCTCATTCACGAAGCTGGTCTATAAGGGGTGTTTAAGGAAATTGCCTATAAAATGGCGATTGAATGGGTATCCACTCTTACCCACCGCACTCTTGACTAGTGGAGGGTCGTTAGCCGAACAGGTAGGATAGGAAAAACCCTCTCCTCATTAAAAGTATAATGAATGTTAAAGTAACTAAATGTTTTACATAATTCCCAAATCTTAGTTACTTTAGGAAAAAGTGAAATCGATGCAATTCCATGGAATTACACTTTGTACCCTTGTCAAGACAATTAGTGGAGCGTGTGTGGTTAACCGGCACACTAAGTTGGGTTTGGCATTGGTAGCGAAGGGTGACTCGATGTTTGTCATAGATCGATGGTACGTGTGTGGTTAACCAGCACGTCGATTAGGTGACTGTAACATTGAGGGCACCACGTATATTCGCATGGTTATTCACACCTTATTTGTGATTCTCGGCATCCCAGTCACAAATGAAGGGCATAATCGAGATTAAACATGACATTGAAAAGTTCAATGAATCTCAACAGATCTAGGAGTTTCAATTCATTTAAAACTTAACCTTCTTTTCGTTTTTCATGGTGGAAATTGGTGAATCGTCATTTACCTACCTTCAAATGTTCTGCAAGTTGGATTACGACATCCCTCTTCCAATTTGTAGAATATTGTGTTGGGTCCTAGCCTTAATATCTCATTTGGGTGTTTTATTAAGGGCTCAATCAACTTAACTTGAATTTTCTCCCGTTTTATAGATGTCAAAGTCTGACAACTATGGTCTTCCTAAATCCGTTTGAAAAAGTTTTCCACGTGAAGATGATGTTTCACGATTGTATTGTGGAAATGGAAATCATGCTTCATTTCCTCCACCTCCTCCAATAATTATCCCTGACCCACGTGTTTGAAGACTTGAAAAGTTCAAGGTCACTCAAGCCCTATTGGCGAAAGACATGAAAATGGAAAGTCTATATGTGCTCATGTCTTGGATAAAAGGTTACATATTGATAGATTGGGATTGTTAGGTGTCGATGTTTAAAGGAAGTTGGCTGTTGACTTGGTTCTTAAGTCACTTCTAGAATCATATGGTAAGTTCGTTAGAGAGTACTATATGATGGAACACGACATGACACTTATTAATTTGACTTATTTTCTTATTGCTGCTGAATCAGAAATGATTTGGTGCACTAGTCAGCAAATTTGTCTGGTAAATAAATATCCCAACCCTATATGGGCAATGATAACATTGGAAGTCCAGAAAAGTTTTCTCTACGCAAGAGAAAAGCTGAGTCTGAGATAGTCCCGTGTACCATTCCATAAGAATCCATGTGTTTCTACTGCCAAAAGAGGGGGCATTGGTTACGAAACTGCCCTGACTACCTGAGAGATCTAAGAGATGGGAGAGTCAAGATGTATGACTCTACTTCAGGTAAAATCCACTATCTAACTCGATTAAGTTCCTGTTTGGAGATTCTTAATACATGATGTGATAAGATTACATTTCGATGTTTTTGAAGGATCAAAGAAAGGAAAGGAAGCTTAAAGGAAGGAGGGAGTTGAGTTTGATCGCGAAGAAATGGATTTCGATCGCATGATTCAAGGATCAGATATTAAAGCTACTACTTTAGAGTTAGGATAGATTGCTAAGTAATATTTACATAGTTTTCATTTGTAATCGCATCGTAAGGACAATATTTTTCTGTAATAAAATAAATTTTGATTTATCTTATTTATGTTTCCTTGCGATGGATTTTATGAAAATTGGTGTTTGAATGGTTCTATTGTTAGCAATATTGTGAATGGATTTGATTAATTAGTTATGTATTTATGATAGTGTCGCAATTTTCTAAGTAAGGAAAGATTCCCTTCGCCCAAGTTTCAATTGGACAGAAGCTTGGAATCATATGATTTGAATCATGTGATGTATGGAAATCTTGGTACTTAAAAATTTTAAGGCCAATTCCTTGACAAAGAGTCAAGTGAAGGACTAGGAGATCGAGTTCACAATGTTATGCACTGGTCAAGTCCACCATAAATAAAATGAGATTATTCGCCATGGTCTACTAAAACTCTAGTAAATATGGTTATGCTTACAAGATTAAGTGTAATTCTGAATCATTGAAAAGTTTCAATGAATAGCAAAACGAATAAGAAGAATCAATTAGGCAGAAAGATAAAAGTTTCTCCAATCTAAGAAGAAGGGAGACTACTCTTGTATCGTGTTTTATGATCGTCTTAAGAACCATATTACAATTCATCCTCTAAGGACACCTTAGTGCACTAGTATGGCTAAGAAGAGGAGTCGATAATTGTCAAAATGGGTTAAGTAAATAAGATGAATCGTATTTCGTTCCAAAATCAAGTCTTAGAGTCAAACTCCAAGATTGTGACTTGAGTGACATAATCTTAAGTAGGAATGTTCTTACATTTGCACATTTTGGTAAGTTGTGATGTCTTGGATAAGACAAAGACCAACTAATACCAAATTGTGTGTAGGTTTGTCTTGATAAAGACATACACTGACTCTTGAATATTTGTTTTGTCAAGAAATGTTTCTCGACAAGAGAATCTTATATGTCAAGAGGTCAGTGAGAGTTTAAAAGATCTTGAAAAGTTTCAAGAACAAATTCAGAAGTAAACCTATTAAACACTAGCACACGACTTGAGGATTGTAACCTATCGTGTTGACAAAATTTTATTTTTGTGCCAATCCAGTTGAGTGATTATGCATATGAGTTCTACGAGTTCTCAATTGAATGCATAAGGGCAAACACATTGATCAGTGAAAGTACATTGACTGGCATAGGTGAGCTGCTAAATAACTTGGAAGCAATGGTGGGACCCTTGATGGCAAGAAATTAAAAATGAACAAGTTCTGTCCATAAGAGTTTGAATTTGTCACAAACATTATCTTACGATTATGCTTATGACAAAATTGCATGGATAGGAACACATGCACCATAAAATCTAAGTGTCATAAGGTTTCTCTCCTTCATGAAAATGATTGTGAGGAAACGGTTTCACTAAGAGAGATTTTAAGGAGATAGCGATTATGTAAATTGCATTCTCAAATTCGATTATGATTACGGCATCCCTCTTCATAGTTCGAATTGTGAGATTTGGCAATTAGTCTAAACATTTGGGACTTAGTAATATAAATTCTGAATTAGTTTAGACACACATGTGAGCTATCTAAGGAAAGGTGTGTGAATTTGAGAAGTTTAGATAAAGGCTTATCGAAGCACATCGTATTGGAAATATGAACTTTGAAAAATCAATAAGTATTAACTTTTAGAAGTCCAACTGTTTTCTGAATACGTGTCAAAGCTAGTGGGAGCATAAATGTTATGCTGATATGGATATAATCATCATGTTAGCGGGAGCATGATTATTATTGCAAGTTAGCAATATTAATTATAGAAAACAAAAGTTTCACTTTGCAAAGTTGCATAGGTTGAAAAGTTGTTTTGCTATAATTAAGGGAGAGAATATTATACTTCGTTTTTTATCTAAAGGTTTAGATCGAGAAATTTTAATCAAATTTAGTCAAAAAGATATATGAATGTTATGTTGAAAGGATTCAACGTAAGAGAATTCTATATATGGAAATATTTGTTGCGTTCTCACACTCGAATATGATTACGGAATCCCTTTTCATAGTTCGAATCATGAGAACATGGCAAATAGAAATATTATAGAAAAAGACTGGTAAAGTATCATGTCGTTGTAATATTCGACCGTTCTAAAATTTTCCAAATGCCTAGGGCATTAAGAGGGAAAGAGGACTAGAATCTGATTTGACTGAATAAGTTAAACAACTGTCAAGGATAATCTAAGGTTCGCCAAGGATTGGTCGCTTGTGAACAGTTGGAAGTATAGTAATGGTAGGACCATATTGACATTATTATTATTATTACATATTGGGAGTTGGACGTTAAGATTTTATGTGTAGATTAGAAATCTTTTATGCAAGAAGGATGTTCAAAGGAATGTACTTTGAATGTGAGACTTCATGTCTATGGAATTGTCTTGTAAAAATCTCCAATAGAGCATTTTGTAATTTCATTGGCCGAGTCTTTGTGACTTTTATGCCATGACATTACGAAAGGACCGTTGCATAAAGTGTTAGAATCTAACATATTCTATAAGTGGCAAGAATTTGGTATTCTCACACTTGTGGTAAGGATTGGGAATTGTAAAATGAGTGTGATTGAAAATGTTATTCAATTATACTATCTCACAGAGTAAGGACCATAAGTAAACATAGTGTGCATGCTAACAACATGGGACAATTGTCGTTATAATTCAAGTAAGAAGTTGATTACCCGAAACAACAAATAATGAGTAATCAATATGGCGATTAAATAAAAGGTGTTTTATTTATACTCAAAGTTTGGGGCCATATAAGATTAGTATTATTCTTGTGTTTCAATTTGCATGTTTTGACTTCCTGAATAATAAGATTATTCGAACGTTCCACAGTCGCTCATACTTTGGGAGTAGGTATGAAAGAAGATTGTCAGGAATTGGTGTGTAGATTGTCTAAAGTGTATTAGACATAGCAAAAGTTTGCTACAACGTTCATGAGTGCTTACGAATATGATTTGAGCATTGGATTAAACCCACGCTCACTTGGATCGCTTCATGGATTTTTTATCACGAGTGATTGGTGAGACGATAATATCTTATATTCTTGAAACCGAGATGTGTGAGTTGTATCTTGCGAGTCGGTTGCACATTGATAATATGTAAACGCACCAGTAACTTGGTGTTATAAAACATATTGTTGTGTGTAATTCTTTGAGTAAGTACAAGCGAGCATTGAGTTGAAGTTTATCCGTTCCTTTTACCCAATGTGGGATAAAAGCGATATTTGTGGGCCTCTCGATGATTTAGTGATGACAAAGGAAAGTGCTCGGCCGGGCCAGGACCGATTTGATTTGTTCAATTAGTCAGTCGTCATAAATCGAAAATTGGGAAACAACACATAGACTGAGAGAATGATTTCAATCCGTGTCTCATGTCTATACGATATCTAGAATGGAGGAATATATGATCCCATATCTAAAGGACGCGTATATGATAAGATCAGAGTTGACAGCGGCTTTTGAAAGCTACGATTGCTGATCAGGATATGAAGTCATACGCAGAATAGTTATTAGACTTATCCAAGTAGGAGACTGTTGGATTAGTGTCTAAGCCCCTAACTATTTTGGTATGTACTTGACCCGATTGTGAGCATGGTCCTTTTGGGTTGCCTTCACCAAAGCAAATTGATAGGATAAATTATGGAGAGAGAGAGAGGATTAATTATAATTTATTAATATATTCTGAGAATAATATATTAAAGGAGAAATCATATTGTTTAATTAATATTAGTCAATAATTAATTAAGAATTAATTTTGTGGCTAAAAGAGATTAATTAAACTTAGGGGACTAGAACTATTAATTGTGTGATAGTTGAATATTGGGCTAATGGACTTCGTATTAGAGGGGTGGACGAATTCTATGGGGAAACCCATTAGAAATCGTCCAAGGCCTCTAAAGGAGGAGTCCATGGGTTGCTTAGGGCCTAAGTAGACAAATTAGGGTTTCCTTATTAGATAACCCTAATAGCCTCACTATTTAAGCACCCCTAGGGCACCAAAAACGTGGCTAACTGATTCCTTAGGGTTTCTAGACGTTTTTTTAGTGCCTCTCCTCTTCTCCTTCTTCATCCTCTTGCTCTTGGTGTTTGTGAGCCATTAGAGGAGTGACATTTGTGACTCTGAGCTTTTAGAAGCCAATTACAAGAAGGAATAGATTGTTATTGCTACGTAACAATCAAAGGTAAGATCTAAACCCTATTCTTATGTTTATATTGATTATCACATGCAAGATCTAGGGTTTATGGCTTTGGATGATTATTGCATGTTCATTAGACAAACTAGATCCAAAGCTTTAGGGTTTGCATGTACACCATAGGAATGTTGTAGTGCTCATAACCCATCAATTGGTCCATTAGGCCTAATAAGGAAATCCTAGCCTATAATGAACTTGAACCTGGATCTCTAGGGTTTTCAACTCCCAATTGACTTTCTGAAATGTTTTGCATAGAGGTTTGAATTTTAATTGTAAATCTTGACTAAGTTTGTGGTCATAGAAACATAGTGTATGATATCAAGTTAGAGTTACAAGTATTATCATAGATGACGTTTACATGATCACAGAATTTCCTGACAAAGATGCCAGTTGTGACATCATACCAAGGAAAGTTGACGGCTTTTAGGAGAGTATAAAAAGGGCACTATTAGGGACCTTAAACCTATAAAAGTTTAGCCTCAAACCTCCTTCCTCTCTACTTTCTTTTCTGTGGTTGAAGGTCATCAAGAACACCTCCACCGGAGGTGTTTTCTTCTGTGATTTCGAGAAGCAAAAAGGAGCAGCATCCACCGAGTTTAGCCACCAGTTACAGCCAACAAATGCGCCAAATAACCCCCTGAAGTTGTTTGTTTTTCTTCCCAGTTATACCTCTCACTTGAAGCTAAAACAAGAAGATAAGGAGGCAAAAAGGCTGCCGAAACAGCCCCTGCCACCTCTTTACTGTCATGAACCACCAAAATAGTGGTGACAATTAGTGTTCCTCACCTTTCGGTCTAAGAACAACCCCAACACTCATCATTTCAGTGGTTTAAGAGACAAAAATAATTTACGAGCCTCATTTCGATAGTTGGTAAAAAGTCGAGACGAGAAGGTTCCCAGGAAGATAAACAAAAACCCGAACAAGAATACGCTTCAAATGTGAGTTTCTACGGCCCCTCTTTTTATGTTTTTCGATTTGGGGGAGGATACATGTGAAAATTTGTTCTTGTCCTTGCTCATGAAAAATTTGATTGATAGCTTCATAATTAAAAGATTAAAACTCATAATCTAAATGTTCATATTATTACTATCATCAATGACAAAATAAATCTGTTAAGGGTATATATATACCTTTGAACCCACTGACTTCATTTGAGTTGAATATTTACTCAATTATATATATTGGCTCACAGTAGCTAAAAACCTAAAACATAATGCATGCATGGATGTCCAAAAATCACGGGCTTTAGTTATGTTTATATGTTTATTTAGACTAGAAACAGGATCGGGTGAGGACTCTTTTTGAAGTGAAGACTCGTGAGGACACCTTAAAAAATTTGAAAAGAAATCTAAAAAAAAATACAAATCATAAAATCGAGAATAGTACTACGTCGGAGAGAAAAAAAATTGGAAAAAAAAAATTTGATCATTAAAATTGAAGCATGGATCATTTTTATGATCCATGATTCAACTTTTATGATCCTTGATTTAATTTTAATGATGCAAAAAAAAATTTCCAATTTTTTTTCTCCCGGATATATTACTATGCTCGATTTTATGATTTGTATTTTTTTTTAGATTTTTTTTTTCAATTTTTTTAAAGTGTCCTCACGAATCCTCATTTTAAAAAGAGTCGTCACAGAACCAGACCCATTTAGACTACAAGTCATGGAATCGATATATATATATATATATATATATATATATATATATATATATATATATATATATATATATATATTAGCATGATCAATCGTCAAGAGGATATAAGTACTATAAATTATAAGATGGCATACATATAACTTTTAAAGCGATGCATTGTACTTAACTAGAAATATAAGATTAACAGCTAAAACGATTAACTGAGTTTATACATATTTATACATATTCACTAATATGTGTAACTATAAATTAGACATCATAAAAATACATAGTCTGGTTGGATGAAAGGATCAAAGGGCCTAAAAACGGCTTCATGACGGAAGGCTCCACTGAGTCTCAAAGACTCGGTGTCATCATCACCAAAGGAACATGTCTCCTCATAGGAAAGGATTCTTTGGTCAATGAAGTCATCTTCGCGAAGAGCGAAGATGTTTTTGCGAGAAACGGCCATTTTCCTACCCATGATTGAAGAAGTAAAAATATAGAAGAAAGAGACAGAATTACCTTCAAATAAATCACCGATAATCAAAAGATAGCGAAGAAAAGTAAAGAAAATTGTGGAGCCAATCATCTCTATTTATACCGAAGGAATAGTTGATTCGACGGCTTATAACGGCTAGTAATTCACCCATTAGAATTTGAATTATCCTAGCCGTTAAGGATTAAATTCAAAAACTACCATTATCTCTTTTTTGATTTATTTTCTTTAAGTTGCCCCTTCAACATTCTCGAAACTAAATCATTTATTTTCAAGAATAACTTGGGGGCAATTGTTAGGGCTAGGATCTCGGAACTACTTTGAGATACTCAAGTCTAAGGATCCTCAAAGGCTCAGGATCCCGAATATACTCCAAGATCCTGACTAATATTTTTTATCATTTATAACGACCATTTATTCTTTTATCTTTGTCAAATGTGCAGAAATAACCATTCAGAGTCACACTTTCAACGAATAGTTGTCATAACCATGCAAAAGACCCGGGGAACCAAGTCAAGCAACGACTATAAGTTGATCTTGGAGGATCCCAGAATTTTTAGAGTTCTAGTTATTAGCCTTTGACTATATAAATCACTTGTATTCATCACACTACACATGATTTTTTGGTAGAATACTAGCACTTGTACTCGTACTCATTACATTTTGCTCTGTAGTCATTCATTTCAATCAATAAAATCATCAAGGCATGTGATCATTATCACCTCCCAAGGTTTTGTGTCTGAGATCCTAGCAAGGATCAAGGGATTTCCTTGTAATCACTGGTGCAACCTTGTTCTAATTTCATTAATTACTTCACTAACAACACCACAACCTCTCATACACTTTGGTTGATATTCACTTAATTGATTTTTGCCCAAAACAGTAGTGATACTTTTAAAAAGTCTAAAAAATATTTCCTTTGTAAGTATAACCATACTTAAAACAATGTTTGTAAAGAGTCTTTGTATAAGTTCTGAAAACCAAATGTATCTTTGCATAAGTAAATCCATACTTAAAATAGTTTTGAAAACAACCAAGCCAATAGTTTTGTAGAGATAAATTCTAGTTGATGTTTATAGTGAGTCCTATAACTGAGATATGTGACTGAATGTACCACCCCCCTACAACACTTCATTGGACGTTGTAGTAACAATAGTAGACACTTATCACCCGCTTCAATTGATCGGTCGATGTTGCAGCTTGAAACATCAAATAGGAATGTCAACCCCGTATAGATCTATACATATGTATCTTGCTCCGAAGATTAACAATTATAGTAGTGTGGGTAGGATAAGTGTTTCGACTTAGATAATAAATAAAGTCTCACTAAAAAGCTCTTAACTAAGGTATGTGAAAAGCTCTCAGCCCTAACTTATAAGTAGATAAGTTACTAGGCATAGTAAATTTGTATAGAGTTTATAAAAGTCAAGCATAATTGGTATGCAAGTAAAATATAAGGCGCTAGCTTTTGTAACTAAGTGTGTTTCATGTATAAACTTTGTACATACACTTGTATAGTTAATATCTTTAGGAATACCACAAAGTGTTATGATAGGAATTTTATGACACACAATGTCGCATAAAATCATACAGTTCTGTAGTAAAAGGCATATGTTATTTTTAATAGTTGTATTATTCTAGCAACATAACATATGAAAATATTGAAGTTGGAAACTAGTTTTTGTACTTACAACATATAAATGTCAAACCATTGTTTTATAAACTAGTATAGTTTTTACATAAAATAATAATATTTTACGTGTATTTTTTGTGAATTAATATCATTTAGCACATGTATTCTCCCCTAAAATATGTAAAAATATCAAATAGGGGTCGTAACACTCACATTAAAGTGTGGTTGTCGAGTCATACTGAGTATTCGATGCGAGGAACCGAGATGTGTTGCTTCGAACACGAACCTCCGAGATTAATTTAGGTTCCTTGGAAATTTTAATATAAATTAATATGTGGAGGGTTGTTTGTTAATTTAACCAAAGTATAGGGACCATTTATTAATTTAAATAAATGGAATAGAACCACATTTGTTAATTATTTCCATCTAAGGGACTGTTTTGAACATTTGGAATAAAAGTTTGGGTTTTTGGACTTGTTTTGTAAGGAATTTCTCAACGAGAGGTTAAATTATTTATTTGAAATGAAATTTTATATGGTTAGGACCCTTTTTGAAAGAAAATTTTAGGGTAGGGTAGATTTTGATTTAATTAAAATAGGGTTGGAACAGTGGAGGGCTCGATTCACCTCCTGTGATTGCAACCTCCATGCAAAGAAATAAAAAAAAATATGGGAACGGTTCATTTTCTTGCGATCGACGGTAGTAAAACAAAATAACCGGAGGTGGTAGTGGTTTACTTACGGTGTATTAGCAGAAGCAAAGGTTGGTGGTGGCCGATGATTCCCTTGGCGGCAGAAGGTGGTAATGGGGGTGTTTGGTGGTGGCAGGAGCTGTATGGCAGCCTCCTCCTGCCATTTTCTACTTATTTCTGACGATGACGAAGGGAGGGGGGAGGAGAAGGTTGAGGTGGAGTTGGGGGGGGGGTGATTTCTGGTCAAGAGGGTTGGTCTTGGTGGTGGAAGAATGTGGTTTATGGTGGTGATGTTGGCGGTGTGTGGTGGTGGGGTAACAATCGATAGAGTGAGAGAGGTCAGAAGAGATGTGAAAATGAAGCTCTAAACGACTTTATCTATAGTTAGAGATGAATAGCCACACCCTTGGAAGCCATGCTTCACTACCATACTTTGTACCTTGTAGTTGAGGTGTGCAAGCAAGGAAGGGCGATGGTGGTCATATCCCACGTGGGCGAGGCAAAAGGAAAGGCCAAAATATGATTTTTAGCTTCTTGCATCTTAAGTGGGCCCTACAATGAGGTCATGATCTCCAAAATGCCCAAAAACAATGATAACTTGGTGTATCGAGATCCTGACATCCAAAATTTTTTCTAAAAGTTTTGTTAAATAGAGCCGAGTTCAAGGATTCCAAAAGCCCGAACGGATTAATTTTTCGAGTTACGGAACTCCGGGAAATCGCGTTTAAAGTTTCGTGTCTAAATGACCCCAACGCTCGATTTTTTGACTTTTGCAAATATTTTCGCTAAAAATATTTTTAGTATCATATTAAATATTAGACCATAGCTTGAGTCCAAAAACGCTCTCCGAATTTCCAATGGAGGTGTGCAAGTGCCTCAACGGATCGATTCAGTTTTAGCAGTTTAAAGAAAGTCAGTGTTTTACTATTTTTTTTTTCTTAAAACTGTCATATTGTTTGCATACGAACTACGTTTTGGACGTTCTTTATATTTTGAAAACAGGGGAACATGCACTACGATATTATATTGTTTGCTTCGCTCACAACTGCTTAATACAAACTTTCAGTTGTACAGTTTACACATTTGGAAGTAAGATTTCATCTGGTATCTTGTAATATTTGAAATGAACTCATTTATTTAGATGCACTGAAACTCAATGAGTTAAGTTACAAATATATTTACAGTGAATTAACCATTCACCTTCTTTGACCTAAATTCCAAGATGTCACATCATCCATTGCATACTATAGAACTAATAAAAACCCTCTCCTTGAACTTGGCGGTGATCCAATCCATAGCCTCCGTTACTTGGCGAAGATCCTGAAATATCATCGCCAACTGTTTCACCTCAATGGTCGGTGCAACTCCACCCTGAACCTTTCCACGAATCATCCCAATTCATGGCCTCCATAATCGTCGACCCCAATTGTCATGTTGCAAACTCGGACCGAAAAGCCCCGAGATGCTCATCCAAAAGCTCCATGATCCCATCCTTGATGGTACCAAAAATTACAGGAGTCACATCCAAAATACCACAAGTAATCTCAGATGAAACGAACTCACGAATCTTATCATCAATCGGCTCAGCCCTAGAGCCTGCACCGGAATCGGAACCAGAATCTCCTCTACGAGTGCTCGAAACATATGTCACAACTAGCATTTTTGGGTTAGGAAATTTTGTCCATGTGTAATTAACCTTTGATATATCTTGTAACCCTAAGTGTGAGGTTATACATGTTACTCATTCAAAAACGACAATTCAAATCAAAACTCATCTATGCAAGCTCTCAACCTAATTCATTACGCTGCATTCACCCAACCTTGAGCTTGAAGCCCTAAATTCTCGGTTCAAACTCTTATTGTTCCAGGATCCTCTTATTGGGCCTAATGGACCAATAAACCTTTAACTTGATTCTTTTGGGATAAGAAACCTCAATTGGACTCTAATTGGATCCACATCCCTTAAACAATAGTCTTTTGGGTCATAAGACCCCTTCATGGGCCATATTGGGCCGAAAACTATTCCTTTGTTTTCATGGGCCGAAAACCCATTTCTTTTCCTCTTTTGGGCCGTAAACTTGTATGTGGGCCCAATGGGCCGAAAATCTTCTTATTGGGCCATACATTTTTTGTTGCTATTTAAATTAAGCCCAATGTTTATTCTTTCTTTCCTACCTTCATCCTTATTCTCGGTTGTATATATGTATGTACACAAAAGAAAAAAAAGTGAAATTTAATAAATTCAAATTGGTTCATTAGTGGTAATCCAAGAAACAAATTCTCATGTTTCTAGACACTAAACCATCATGTAAAAACCACTTAATCTCTCTCTCTCTTTCTCTTTTCTTATTCTCGGCTGAATCCACCTCCCCACCACCATTTTCACTTCAAACTTGAACCACATTCTTAATTTCTTCTCATATCTCCCAAGAACACAAGGAAAATTCTACCATTTCTCATTCTAAAATTCGTGAGTTAGTGTGTGTTTCAAGAAGTTGTCATCAAAGTTCATCATACTAGAATCATCTTGTTTTCGAAGATCCTCTCAAAGGAGCTTGCTAGGCTGAAAACTCCTTCAAACTTCTCACCAAAACTGATCCATTACCCAAGGTGAGTTCATACCCCATTGTTTTCATTTTTAATACGTTTTTGGGGGAGAATATAAGTTGCTTTTGTGTTAGATCTAAGTATTTATGCATGTATGTGTGTGTTTTCATGTTATATGTTGTGATCATGCTATGAAGATGTGTTAAACCTTCATAAATCTCGAAAGATCTACCAAAACTTGGTGATGTTTGTAAACTAAAACACATTATATAACTTACTATGAAGTTGAAAGGATTAATCATGTTAAGAAATACTTGAAAACTAAATAAAGATCGTAGGAGGGGCCATATTTGACAAATAAACAAAAAGTGAAGCTTTTATGTTAACTCACGGTTTTGAGAGGACCAAAAGAGTCATTTTTAGATAAAAATGGATCTTTATGATATTCACGGTTTTAATGGGCTAAAATGGCCAATTTTCATAAAATGGGCCTTAATTAGAAAATCACGGTTTTGATGTTTCTAAAATGTAAATTTTGGCCTTTATGGACTTAAAATATCATTTTTTATAAATTTGGGCTGAAATTGTTATTTCCAATATATTTGGGCCGAAAATGTCCGTTTCCATTAAAATTGGGCCGAAAATGTTATTTCTAACAAAAGTAGGCTAAAAATGTCAGTTCCAATATATTTGGGCCGAAAATGTTATTCCTAACAAAAGTGGGCTAAAAATGTCATTTTATTCAAAATGGGCCCTTAAATGTAAACTTTTGGTCTTAATGGGCCTAAAGTGTCATTTTTATCAAAAATGGACTTATAATGTAAATTATCGGCTTAACGGGCCGAGAATGTTATTTTTACTAAAAGTGGGTCTTTTATGTCATTTTGGTAAATAATTGAACTAAAACAAGTATTATAATAACAATGGGGCTAACTACGACATTTTCACTTTAATTGGGCCTTGTATACACATTTCATGTTTATTGGGCCTTAGCGATCCATTTACATGCTTATTGGGCTTGATACTTTCATTTCATGTTTATTGGGCCTTAGTGACCCATTTACATGCTTATTGGGCCTCATACATTCATTTCATGTTTAATGGGCCTTAGTGACCCATTTCCATGCTTGATAGGTCATGTATACTCATTACATGTTTATTGGGCCTTGTTGACCCATTTACATGCTCAATGGACTTTGTATTTACATTTCATGTTTATTGAGCCTCATACATTCATGAACATACTCGTTGGGCCTTGTAATATTAAAACATACACGAAAACATTATTTAAAACGGTAAACAATGTGATACACAGTTCGCGTAAATTTAGTTAAGGTTCTTGTGAGACGTTTTTTTCATCCGTACCTACCTAGTCTACAACCTTAAGCCCAGTAGTTATAACCAGAGTCTCCTGGAGGGAGAACGAGAGTTTGTGTATAGATCTATATGGGGTTGACAGTCCCACACCTGAGTTGTTCGCTACAGCTAGACTAGGCCAGTCTAGGGTGATAAATGTCTTACCTTAAACAAGTCGACGCCTGAAAAACGTCATGACGGGCATAACAGTCATATCAAGTATGGTTATAACGACTCACATGGAGATTAACAAACACTGTAAATTTACGGAATACATATACTTTAATGCTGTTACGAAATCATACGAACACCATTTTTCGGTCTTAGGGTTTTAAGACTACAATACTTTTACAAGCAGAAAATATCGGATTTTCTGGGAAAATAAATTATACATTACATTTTACTTACAACAGAAAATATAGGATTTTCTGGAACTCTCTCTTTATACATTTTCAAAAATATGAACACAC
The DNA here is from genome assembly GCF_052849685.1 of Lactuca virosa. Taxonomy (NCBI): domain Eukaryota; kingdom Viridiplantae; phylum Streptophyta; class Magnoliopsida; order Asterales; family Asteraceae; genus Lactuca; species Lactuca virosa. Next base: position 238,487,766 of record NC_136434.1, on the reverse strand, counting down.
ATCTTATAGTACATGATTTGAAACAAATCTCTCAAACCATTTTTACGGAAAATATCGGATTTTCTGGTGTTTACAAATGATACAAAACTTTTTATACAAACATACTTATGAACTCACCAACATTATATATGTTGACGTTTTCAAAATAACTTGTATTCTCAGAGACTCGTTAAGCAGGTCGGTCATCAAGAACATGTGGACTTTTGTTGTATTTTTTATGTTTCCATCATACACTTAATATTTTGGGATGTAATATGTGATACAATACTTGATTTAAACAATGATGGTTGTTATAGTTTATGTACGATGATGATGTTGTCTTTGATTCATTTATATACACTGTGATGATATTACAAGATGAAGTCACCCAATCCCCGGACATTTCCGCCGTCTAGTTCGGGGGTGTGACAGATTGGTATCCGAGCAATGTTTATAGTGAACTGGCATATCTAATCATACATGGTATGCAACTATAAAAACATTGGGACTAAAATACTCTTAACAAAAAATAATAATAATAATAAAATACATACCTATGTGTGCATTTTAGGGTACCGTCACAATAAGAAACAATAAAAGTCTTTGGAGAAATTGAACATCGCGGTTAAACCCGGACAGTTATGTAGTCGTAGTGGGGATAAATATAGCCTGATCGACTATATTTATTCAAAATACGACCAACATGTGCTTGGGATTGATCGTGGTGGACAATGAATCTAGAAACTTACCATCTAATGATCCAAAAGGGTTTTAGGGAACCAAACCTAAACAATTAAAGGAGTATTTCCCGCGTATCTTTCCTACACGTTTTCGCACAGGCATCATGACTGAATTTCAGCACGGGGACCTCTATTATCAGGCCTTGGTGACCAACGAATGGATAAATGAAGAACCCGAAGAGATTAAGGGAGCAAACCCATAGGTAGGACCCGAAGAATATCAAGAAATGGACTATGAGGGTGGAAAATCTGACAAGGAGTCAGACGAGGAAGAGAGCATCAGAGGAATACCGACCAAACCCCACCCTTCGGAAGCTATACTAGACCAGCACAGAGTACGGGAGAGCTCTACCGACCGTCTACGCTCTCTAGAAGAAGAAGTAGCCGCCCTCAAGCCACAACCCTTTGCAGCCAAAGCTAGGGCAGTTCGAGCTGAACAGAAGGAAGATGAGATCACTCGTGAGATGAGTGAATTAGCCGAACCCGTTGTGTGTTATTTCGGCATATGAGCGTCTGTACACTACTCGCACTAGGTCCTAGGCTTATTAGGTATTTCGTTACCACTAATAGTAGTAAATCAAGAGAGGTGATCCCTCTAAGAATCCTTGTAATCTAAATCAACTGAGTGTACTGATATCTATGTACTCTATTGATAGACGTAGCATTCGTGCAATACCTACTACTACTTATCACCATAAATACATCATAGGGATGTAGTTTGAAACATTGAAAATCATACAACAAAAACGCGAAATTTATATGTAAATATAAACAGACAGAGTACAACTAGAAATGAACATCGTTACTTACGAGCTTACTTATCATCATGCAGCAGATAAATGTCATCCCACAGAAATAACCAGCACACCGGTGAGACGCCAATCCTACAGATAGATTCCACTACATTCCAAGCCGCCGTAACAGCTGCAGTAACCGCTGTCATGGCGCAACTCAACGCAAACAACACCAAAAAAAATGGAAACAATATCGAAAACTCCTACCAAAGTAACAACCACGAAAACCAACGAGTGACAACTTAACAAGGCACTCCAAACGCCAAACTTAGGAGCAGGAAGCGAGCGTCTGGGAGTAAGAAAAAGGGACAACCAACTCAAGGGCCCTCGAAGAAACAACATACGGTTGTTGTCCATGCTGCCCTGACACCTACCACATCTTCATCAGTGAGACCATACGCTGGAAACCTTCCAAGATGCAATAAGTGCAATTTCCATCATAATGGAGCCTTCCGAGAGTTGCATTGCAATAGGTGCAACAATAAGGGGCACACCGCCCGTTCCTGTAGGGCTCCGGCCCAGCACACCACTCCAACCTCTGTAGCTGGAGTAAAGACAATATGCCACAAATGCGGTGATACGGGACATTTCAAGAGGAATTGTCCAACAGAGAGTAATGACGGGGAAGCAGGATGAAATTAACAACTGGGCATGAAGAAACAAAAAGGAACCCTACTTGGATTTTTGGTATGTCCCCAAACAACAATATTTAAGCATCAAAATTTTCACCAAAAAAGCTTTGTCAAATAAATAAATAAAAATCACAAATTGTTACCTCAACCGAATAAAAACACGTCATTCATATAAAAACTAAGGATCCTTATAGGTGAGCTATGGTGGCTTAGTGTATACGTTAGGGTCATACATAGTTATAACTCTGCATGCTTAGAGTGAGTGATTCCGTCTTATTTCTTGTTTCTTTTTTGATTGTGGATTTAGGGCAGAATTACTCAGTCGACTGTCTTCACACCCTTAATTGTACATGAACTGTATACACCAAGCGATTATAGAGGGACCTTGTAAGAATTTCATTAGGAAATGTTCGCAGTAATAATAATGACAAAAATAAACCGGAAGCATCAAGAATATATATGTAAAATACGCTATCGCCTACTTAACATCTGTTACCATAATAAGTCCAACATCGTCACTCAACACGGACTGGTTTGATCTTCACCATATCAATATCAATCACTACAAGGAGGCCTTCCGTCTTACCCAATCAATTAACAAAAACTCTTTCAACCATAACAACAAATCCCCGAACCATCTCTAGCAACTAGGCACGCTAGCACTTAGGCGAGAGATACCACACTCCTTCCTAGCCCCACAATAATGATGGGAAGCCGGAAACAGAAGACATCAAGGGAATCCAAGAGGTTTATAACCTCCCCCAGATGATCTCGAAGTCCCTTTGAGAACATTCCCCATTCGATAATATGAGTTCGGAATCGACTCGACTTTTGGAACCCTTCCAGTAACCAAACCCTCGATATCACTTGGCACCAACGCAAAAGCAGATATTTCCCGATCAATAGGACGACGTAATCAGTAAGGAAGTTATCAAACCAAATCGCTAACCCCAGAGTACACCCGTCTAACTCTTAAGGAAGAGAATCAGACTGCCCATAGAGAAATTGAACACTAAGAGTCAATCAAACCCATTATCGAGGATCGATATCCCCTATTCCGAATCGACATCCCCCTCAGCCAAATCTAAGAATCAAGCGAACTTCTGGAAAATGAATTCATAAGGCCGAGTTTCTCACCTTGGGAAGCTCCGGTCCTGTTTGTCAAAAAGAAGGGCGGATCCTTCAGAATGTGCATTGAATATCAGGAATTAAACAAGCTCATCATAAAGAACCGATACCCACTCCCTCGGATTGATAATCTATTCGACCAGCTTCAAAGAGCCATTTATTTTTCCAAAATAGATCTAAGGTCCGATTATCATCAGCTCCGAGTCCGGGATGAAGATTTCCCCAAAACTGCTTTTCCGAACTCGGTATGGCCATTGTGAATTCGTTGTTATGCCTTTCTATCTGAAGAATGCTCCTGCAGTATTTATGGACCTCATGAACCGAGTTTTCCGCCCATTCCTAGAAAACTTGGTAATTGATTTCATCGATGACATACTCGTCTACTCTCGGAACAAGAAAGAACACGGTCAACACCTACAACAAGTTTTGGAGGCATTGAGGCCGGAGAATGCCGCGAATGAAGCACTGCATGGAATGGATAAGAATCTTGAAGTCAAAGAAGACAGAGCTTACTATCTCATGAGTCGAATCTGGATTCCAAAAATTGGAGAATTTTAGAGATTTGATCACGAACGAAGCACACAAGACGCGATACTCCGGGTTCCGATAAGATGTATCTGGATATCAAACGACAATATTGGTGGTCTATACGCTGCAGCTACCCGTGAAGTTCAGCAACATACACCCCGTGTTCCATGTGTCAAATCTGAAAAAGTGCCTATCAGATGAAACCCTCGTTGTTCCCATGGATGAAATCGAGGTGAACGAGAATCTCCTGTTTTCGATGAACCAGTTGAAATCATGGACAGAGAAGTGAAGCGTACAAAACAAAGTCGCATGCCGATTGGGAAGGTTCGATGGAATGCTAAGCGCGAACTGGAATTCACATGGGAACGCGAAGACCAAATGATGCAAAAGTACCCTCACCTTTTCTCTAGCCTTTAAGATTAACTCTCAAAAGAATTTTTGGACGAAATTCCCTCTAACGGGGGGATGATGTCACAACTAGCATTTTTGGGTTAGGAAATTTTGTCCATGTGTAATTAACCTTTGATATATCTTGTAACCCTAAGTGTGAGGTTATACATGTTACTCATTCAAAAACGACAATTCAAATCAAAACTCATCTGTGCAAGCTCTCAACCTAATTCATTACGCTGCATTCACCCAACCTTGAGCTTGAAGCCCTAAATTCCCGGTTCAAACTCTTATTGTTCCAATATCCTCTTATTGGGACTAATGTACCAATAAACCCTTAACTTGATTCTTTTGGGCTAGGAAACCTCAATTGAGCCCTAGTTGGACCCACATCCCTTAAAAAATAGTCTTTTGGGCCATAAGACCCCTTCATGGGCCTTATTGGGCCGAAAACCATTCCTTTGTTTTCATGGGCCGGAAACCCATTTCTTTTACTCTTTTGGGCCGTAAACTTGTATGTGGGCCCAATGGGCCGAAAATCTTCTTATTAGGCCATACATTTTTGGTTTCTATTTAAATTAAGCCCAATGTTTATTCTTTCTTTTCTCCCTTCATCCTTATTCTCGGTTGTATATATGTATGTACACAAAAAAAAAAGAAATTTAATAAATTCAAATTGGTGACTCCTCATTAGCGGTAATCCAAGCAACAAATTCTCATGTTTCTAGAAACTAAACCATCATGTAAAAACCACTTAATCTCTCTCTCTCTCTCTCTCTCTCTCTCTCTCTTTCTCTCTTTCTCTCTCTCTCTCTCTCTCTCTCTCTCTCTCTCTCTCTCTCTCTCTCTTTTTCTCTCTTCTCATTCTCGGCTGAAGCCACCTCCCCACCACCATTTTCACTTCAAACTTGAACCACATTATTCATTTCCTCTCATATCTCTTAAGAACACAAGGAAAATTCTACCATTTCTCCTTCTAAAATTCGTGAGTTAGTGTGTGTTTCAAGAAGTTCTCATCAAAGTTCATCATACTAGAATCATCTTGTTTTCGAAGATCCTCTCAAAGGAGCTTGCTAGGCTGAAAACTCCTTCAAACTTCTCACCAAAACTGATCCATCACCCAACGTGAGTTCATACCCCATTGTTTTCATTTTTAATACGTTTTTGGGGGAGAATACAAGTTGCTTTTGTGTTAGATCTAAGTATTTATGCATGTGTGTGTGTTTTCATGTTATATGTTGTGATCATGCTATGAAGATGTGTTAAACCTTCATAAATCTCGAAAGATCTACCAAAACTTGGTGATGTTTGTAAACTAAAACACATTATATAACTTACTATGAAGTTGAAAGGATTAATCATGTTAAGAAATACTTGAAAACTAAATAAAAATCGTAGGAGGGGCCATATTTGACAAATAAACAAAAAGTGAAGCTTTTATGTTAACTCACGGTTTTGAGAGGACCAATAGAGTCATTTTTAGATAAAAATGGATCTTTATGATATTCATGGTTTTAATGGGCTAAAATGGCCAATTTTCATAAAATGGGCCTTAATTAGAAAATCACGGTTTTGATGGGCCTAAAATGTAAATTTTGCCCTTTATGGACTTAAAATATCATTTTTTATAAATTTGGGCTGAAATTGTTATTTCCAATATATTTGGGCCGAAAATGTCCGTTTCCATTAAAATTGGGCCGAAAATGTTATTTCTAACAAAAGTAGGCTAAAAATGTCAGTTCCAATATATTTGGGCCGAAAATGTTATTCCTAACAAAAGTGGGCTAAAAATGTCATTTTATTCAAAATGGGCCCTTAAATGTAAACTTTTGGTCTTAATGGGCCTAAAGTGTCATTTTTATCAAAAATGGACTTATAATGTAAATTCTCGGCTTAACGGGCCGAGAATGTTATTTTTACTAAAAGTGGGTCTTTTATGTCATTTTGGTAAATAATTGAACTAAAACAAGTATTATAATAACAATGGGGCTAACTACGACATTTTCACTTTAATTGGGCCTTGTATACACATTTCATGTTTATTGGGCCTTAGCGATCCATTTACATGCTTATTGGGCTTGATACTTTCATTTCATGTTTATTGGGCCTTAGTGACCCATTTACATGCTTATTGGGCCTCATACATTCATTTCATGTTTAATGGGCCTTAGTGACCCATTTCCATGCTTGATAGGTCATGTATACTCATTACATGTTTATTGGGCCTTGTTGACCCATTTACATGCTCAATGGACTTTGTATTTACATTTCATGTTTATTGAGCCTCATACATTCATGAACATACTCGTTGGGCCTTGTAATATTAAAACATACACGAAAACATTATTTAAAACGGTAAACAATGTGATACACAGTTCGCGTAAATTTAGTTAAGGTTCTTGTGAGACGTTTTTTTCATCCGTACCTACCTAGTGTACAACCTTAAGCCCAGTAGTTATAACCAGAGTCTCCTGGAGGGAGAGCGAGAGTTTGTGTATAGATCTATATGGGGTTGACAGTCCCACACCTGAGTTATTCGCTACAGCTAGACTAGGCCAGTCTAGGGTGATAAATGTCTTACCTTAAACAAGTCGACGCCTGAAAAACGTCATGACAGACATAACAGTCATATCAAGTATGGTTATAATGACTCACATGGAGATTAACAAACACTGTAAATTTACGAAATACATATACTTTAATGCTGTTACGAAATCATACGAACACCATTTTTCGGTCTTAGGGTTTTAAGACTACAACACTTTTACAAGCAGAAAATATCGGATTTTCTGGGAAAATACATTATACATTACATTTTACTTACAACAGAAAATATAGGATTTTATGGAACTCTCTCTTTATAGTACAAGATTTGAAACAAAACTCTCAAACCATTTTTACGGAAAATATCGGATTTTCTGGTGTTTACAAATGATACAAAACTTTTTATACAAACATGCTTATGAATTCACCAACATTATATATGTTGACGTTTTCAAAATAACTTGTATTCTCAGGGACTCGTTAAGCAGGTCGGTCATCAAGAACATGTGGACTTTTGTTGTATTTTTTATGTTTCCATCATACACTTAATATTTTGGGATGTAATATGTGATACAATACTTGATTTAAACAATGATGGTTGTTATATTTTATGTACGATGATGATGTTGTCTTTGATTCCTTTATATACACTGTGATGATATTACAAGATGAAGTCACCCAATCCCCGGACATTTCCGCCGTCTAGTTCGTGGGTGTGACAGATTGGTTTCAGAGCACTGTTTATAGTGAACTGACATATCTAATCATACAAGGTATGCAACTATAAATACATTGGGACTAAAATACTCTGAACAGAAAATAATAATAATAATAAAATACATACCTATGTGTGCATTTTAGGGTACCGTCACGATAAGAAACAATAAGTCTTTGGAGAAATTGAACATCGCGGTTAAACCCAGACAGTTATGTAGTCGTAGTAGGGATAAATATAGCCTCATCGACTATATTTATTCAAAATACGACCAACATGTGCTTGGGAGTGATCGTGGTGGACAATGAATCTAGAAACTTACCATCTAATGATCCAAAAGGGTTTTAGGGAACCAAACCTAAACAATTAAAGGAGTATTTCCCGCGTATCTTTCCTACAGGTTCTCGCACAGGCATCATGACCGAATTTCAGCACGGGGACCTCTATTATCAGGCCTTGGTGACCAGAGAATGGATAAATGAAGAACCCGAAGAGATTCAGGGAGGAAACCCATAGGTAGGACCGGAAGAATATCAAGAAATGGACTATGAGGGTGGAAAATCTGACAAGGAGTCAGACAAGGAAGAGAGCATCAAAGGAATCCCGACCAAACCCCACCCTTCGGAAGCTATACCAGACATCAGAGTGATTGTATTAGTTAAACATCAAAGTAAAAATCAGAGTAAAAATCATACATTTCTAATGCGGAAAACTCTGGGGGATGCTATGCAGTCATGTCGGGCCCTTCCCTTTGGCACCAGAAGTACCTAAAACCATAAACATATAACCGTATGCACAAAGCTTAGTGAGTTCCCCAAAATAATACATATCATACAAACATTAGGCCCCTCCCGACATTCATCAGGCCCCACCCGACATCCATCGGGCCTCACCTGACATCGAGCCCCGCTTAGTACTCATCGGGTCCTGCCCGATTAACAGGCATGTCAGTAACATGTAGTGGGCCCCACCCAACACATATATTGGGCCCCACCCAATCATACATACAAACACATGGAAGAGTCATAAAGATAGCTAGCATCCTACAGACATAATCCATTTGACCGACATCGTTGCCTTCGACCCACAAGTACAGTGAAGAGACTCACCTCTTAGACGATAATCAACAGTTACTGCTCTCACTGCCGAAATACAGGTGCTATAACCCACCTAGATAGTCATACAAGGTAAACCCTTAGTCCACCTTCCAAAACTAAGAGTTGACTGAAAGTCAACTCATGTCAAAAGTCAACGGTCAAAGACATAGTCAATTTCATTTGAACTCCACGCCGTGGCCATCCTTGACCACGTCGTGGTCCATGGATCAAAATCAGATATGTAACCAAGTCAAAGACGTCAAAATGTCATCAGCAACCTCCACTTCGTGACCTTCCTTTGGCCACGTTGTAGGCACAAAACGACGAAACAGTCGATGGATCCCTAGTCGCCACGCCGTGGCGGCCTAGTGCCACACCGTAGGGACCAGTTTGAAAGGCTTATTCGAGTTAAGCTGCTTTTAACTCATTTTCAAGGGCTAAAAAACGCATATGTACTCCTTCCTGACGCCTTGATGGATAAAGTTTCCAACTTTATCCATCAAGACACTCCATTAAGACAAGCTCTCTAAACCTTGGTTCTAAAGGTCATCAGGAAGTACAACTCCACCAAAAAGTCCTTAATAACAAAAGGCACAAGCCCAAACTTCCAGAAGGGTTTTCCTTTACCCCAAAAGCCATAAAGTTGGCTGCTTTATGGGCATGCATGTCCAATGCATGTCTCCTCCATTTTAGGTCAACTAGAGTGATAAAGAGGCTTCAAACTCATGCATACGATAACATACACCATGAAACATCAGATCTACAACATATGATCTCAAAAGGGGCCTCTAGGATCCATAAAGCTACGAACTTTATGGAATCCTTCCATTCCAACTTGGTCACACAAGAAGAAAATGGGACAAAACCTTAGATCTATCATCATAGAAACGTAAAGCAAAGAGATTGGGTACTTATAAATGTCCAGAAATGCCCAAAAGAGATCTTCACTCCAGCCAAGAAGCACCACAATCCTTTCCAATGCCCATTCTTCCTTCAAAAGCAACCAAAATCACTAAAAGGGACTCCTAACTCACAAGGAGGAATAAATGTTAGGGTTTCTAAAGCTTGAGGGTGATAGACGCTGATATCACCTTAGGTTCATGGTAAAGAGGTTTAAATACGGAAGAAACCCTAAAAGAATCATGGATTTGGGCCAGAATAGTTGTGACGTCATGGCGACCTAATGTCATGTCGTGGCGATTCAATAAATTACTTGTGCCTTTATTCGATGCCATGCCATGGGCATCCTTGTGTCACGTCGTGGCATAGAGTTTTTCACAAAACTCTATCTTTATCCCCTGATAAATACAAAGCTAAACTAGTCTAGAACATGGATGTTCCATCTATAACTTTTTTTTGAACCGACAAATACAAATATTATAATCTACTCCTAAACGAACACATAATTCCACCTATGTCCACCATGAGACTTGAACCCTCGACCTCAAGGAGGGAGGGCACCACCTGATACCACTGAGCTATAAGCCCTTTGGTGTTCCATCTATAATAATAGGTTTTTTTTTACTAGTAAGGGCATTTATAATGGTAATTCAATGAAATAGGTAAACTAGGTGACAAATCTAGTTATTATTCAATAGATGAAACAATATCATTTTGGGGTGTCATCTTAGCATTCAATAGATTTGAAGTTTAATGGTCATTAAACTTTTCAATGGAAAAATGAAAATTTTTAATTCTTAAATAAATATTATAAATTAGTTTTTCTAATGGTCTATCGAACTTTATAAAGTTAATGCATTTTAAATGTAAAAAAAATGATAGAGTGTATGAAATTTAGAAAAATAATGTGATAACCTATTAAACTTTATGAAGTCTAATGTATTGTAGATGTCCTTCTAATTAATATATCTTAACTAATTATTATCTTTCAATTCCAACAATACTAAAAATAATTATTACTTTCAGCGTGCGGAACAGGGTACCCGTTTTTCGAACCGAAATCGTTTCAGAACCGTCAGTTTTAGTTCTTATTTTTCGGAACCTCTACCCATTAAATATCGGCCGGAACTGGTTTATATATATTTATGTATGTCAATTTACATATATAACCCTTCATATGTTATTTCCTTAACACACGCTTGAAAAAAAAAATCAAGGAAGATTCCTTGTAGAAGAGAAATATACCAATATAATATACAAAATAAAATGGAATGCGTTTAGATACGTTGTTTCTCGTAGTTTTCATTGTTAAATATAACATTGCCATTTATTTTCTTAATTTTCAATAAACAATAAAAAATATAATATTTTCCGTCAACTACTGGGGTGTTTCTTGTCTTAGAAAATGGAATTTTCCTAACGAAAGTTTTAGGTCAGCTTTCGTGCATCGACTAATCACCGCTGCAAATATGAGACTATGTCTCACGCGTTAGAGTCAATGCATGTGAACGACCATGACGACAAGGTCTGAGTATTCATGATTTGAATATAAGTCAATAAATTATTTATCATATCTTTCACATATCTTATTAAATAGTGTTGATATTTAAGAGCATTAAAAGTGCTTATAATAAGCATTACGACCGAATTAAGAAAACTATTTGGTTATAACAGTCAAGTCAAAGTGGAGTAAAAATAGGAAACAATATTTTTTAGGATGAAGATTGAGTACTTGGAACAACAATCGGAATCGCCGGACTCAGAATTGTCGTTTTCGGTTCCGGTTCCAATATCTTAGGAACCGTCGGTTCCTATTTCATCAAATTTAGCCGGATACTCGTCTATACTTACGCTTAATTACTATTATATACTAAAAATATACCAGCTAAATATCTTCATGATTGTATGATCCTTGAATGATAGATTTGTTAGTTACCACTGAATTATAAAATAAAAATATTTTTCCTAAAACTCAAAATGATATATAAAAATGTTAAAAATGTCTATTATTACGGAGTACTAACACTATTTTTAAGGGAAATCTCCAAAAAAAGTCTCAAATTTTTGGTATATTTACTAATATTTATAAAAACGAATTTGAAAAATAATGTATTGATTTATGCTTATAATAATAATAATATATTTAAAGCTTCGACATACATGTTATATACAGGTGTCATGGATTTATATATATTAGTGTGTCCAACACAAGTAGTAAGGCTGATGTATTTGTACTGTAAGCACTCGGGTTCGATCCCCTCTGGAATCAATTTTTATAAAGAAAAACGTTGCAGCATATTATATATATATATATATATATATATATATATATATATATATATATATATATATATATATATATATATATATATATATATATATATATATATATGCAGAGAGTAATGATCATTTGAGAACTCATAATTTCCCGAGAACCCGAAAACTAAAAATGGACCGTCATATTAAAAAAATTAAGAGCTAAGATTGTTTATGGCACTTTTGTAAATAAATGAGAATAAAAACACGGGAGGGTATCTTAATAATATAACATAAGGGCATTCAGGGGATTTAGAAATTTGCCCAAATAAACATATCAGATCCTAGTCTCTTTCTATCGCTCGTTCTTTCTCCCTATTCTTCAACGACTCCTTTGACGTCCTCCCTAATTCCATCGATCATCTCCCTCCTCCTTCCGCCTGTAACGCCCACCCTACCTCTGTCAACGACCGTCACGGTCTAGGATTTGTCCGTCGATCTTTGATTTTTCGTGCTCCCGAAGGCAGCGATCCCGAAACCCTAGCCGACAAAATCCATTCATGTATTCGCAAGTGAAGAGTTTTCTCCTGAACTTCCTCATTTCTGCGGTGTGGTAAAAGAGAATGATGAGAAAGTTCCTCTTATTAGGTTGTGTAAGGGTGAATTGATTGGGTGCAGGGCTTTTGGTCAGGTGTATATGGGCATGAATCTCGATTCTGGAGAGCTTCTTGCTGTTAAACAGGTTTAAAATTTAATTTCATTTGCCTCCATTTTGGTGTTCTAATTCTGATTTGAGCTTTGATTTTGATTACTCTGTTTTCAAGTTTCAATTGTTGTTAACTGTGCGTCTACAGAGAAGACTTAGGTTTGGATGCTATGTTTATTTAAGCTAACTGTTAATGTGTAAGATTTGCTTTAGTTAGTCTTTTCTAGATTCAATTAATATCTACACACTATAATCTATTTATATGTGCAATTATTCTGTCAGATAGTAATTTTATAGATATTTTTGATGTAAAATTTGTACACCATGAATAAAGTATTCAAGTAAGTATGTGAAGCAGAACTTTTAGACATGGTGTTTTCACTGTATACAGATATTCACAAATATTGTGGTGGAGAAGAATGCATATTTGACATGTCAAGGAGGTTAATAGCTGTGCATGCAGAGCTTGGTTTGAAATTCATACCTGAAGCATCATCTGTGATGTTATCATTGTTTGTTAACCTCATTCACTCAGAGATTGAACACATACAACTGTCAATATTAAATCTGGTTCTGGATCTTATAAAGTGGAAAAACGGAAATGGTAAATCTGGTCAACTCTTTTTGACTTTTAGTTTTCAGCCACCCTTGCATCATATTGTAATTTCCGTACCTCCTCCTTGTACACCTGCAGAGACCAACAAAGTATATTTTGAAATGATATAACTAAAGGTGGAAAAATGTATATTGTTTTGTATCTTGAAATGTAAGGAAGTAATTTAATAGGTTTATCAGGTGAATGATGTAAACATAATTTAATGAGATTTATTCTTAAAAAAGTGTATGCTTGAATTGATAAGCCTTCTCAATGAAGTTTCATTTTAACTTGGTTTACTAATATTATTATCAACATATTTATTTATTCATCTTATTTGTAATTCACATGTATAGATGTTTGTTGTTGTGGTACAACAAGTTTACACACTGAAGCATGAGGCAAGGTTGAATGGTGGATTTTATGTCAACCTTGAAG